>NC_083277.1:80242537-80558787 GCF_963506605.1 Zootoca vivipara | reverse complement strand
TTTTAAAAAAATGTATTTATTTAAGGAATTCAAACCCTCCTTTTCATTGTATGTCTCAAAGCAACTTACAGAAAACATGGAACATAACTTACTCAAAATGTAAAACATAGATTAAGACATCAGAAAATATAAACATTAGAACAGTGTTTCTATTTCAAAGCACTCCTGAAATAAAACTGTTTTAACCAGCAACTTAGCAGGTACCTGTCTGGCTTTTACTGTGACTTCAACTGAGTTAGGCCCACTACACTGAAAGCACAACTCTTTGTTGACACAAGACATGCTTCTGGTCCATAGAGGACCACTAATGGTCCTCCTCCTTATGATCTCAGTGCTTAGCTTGGAATATATGGAACAAGGCTGCCATTAATGGAAAGAGAATTATACAATTTAACCACTTAAAAACTTCCTGGAAAAAAAAAAGAATAAAATGTTAACACACATTTTTACAGAATGTACCCATCAATGATCTTGGGACTTTTTCTAAGACCCAGTTTTCAAGTAAGCCTCTGATCAAGAGATCCAAGGTTAGTCGACAATTTACTGTGTACCTAAAGAGTTGGTCAAAAACTGGTGACACAAGTAACAGATGGATTTTTGCTTCCATGTTTTGTGTACATATAACATACGGGGCTGTAGATACTGAGTGGATCATTATATGGAGTGGACAATTTAAAATTTAGGAGGGAGGACTTACATGTTTACTTTTTGGACTGTGTTAAGGATACTGACTTTATGACTTGCTCCATAAATATGAAAAACTTGTCTGAGATGACAAAGATAGTACTTCAAGGAATGCATTGATTCAGAAATAGTGGTTAACAAGGAGGGAGTGCTTATGTTCAGGGTTCTAGTCAGCCAACCAGCCAGCCTTGCCCTCTTTCAGGATACTCTATTTAAATTCAATTTCAATAGGATTGTCCTGTGTTTTTGTTTCAAAGTATGGTCATTTCAGGCACAAAGGTCGAGATTTCCCAATGGGGTAACACTATCCACATCAACCTGTCTTAGTGCACCCCAGACCCTTCTTTCTCTGAATACGCCACACATGCTGCAGTATGATATAGTTAACAAATTTGCCCACATTTGGTGGCTCCATATTGTGCTGAACTATGCTTACCTTCTGGTCAAGCATTCATGGGACTTTGCATGGCATGGCCACGAACAATCTGCAATTCAGGCATCCTTTGTCAAATCCTACTGAGATATGTAAGTCACACCCACATCCCTGACTGAAAACCTGCTTGGATGTTGCTCTGACCCAAACTTTCTCAACCGTGGTTTCCCAGATGTTGGACTACCACTCCCATCATCCCTGACTGCTGTCCCTGTTGGCTGTGGATGATGGGAGTTGTAGTCCAACAACATCTGGGAACCTAAGGCTGAGGAAGGCTGGTCTAACGTGTGTGGTGGTGGGGAGAAAGTGGTTGGGTTTTTTTCATGGAGAGAAGAAGAGCAGGACTTTCTGGAAAATCCTCCTGCTTCATTTTCCTATGAGTAGGGCTTCTGGCCCAAATACAGGTGATTTATTGCATTGGTTTGTGAAGTTCCTACAGTAAAACATAATCAGCATAGATTTTAATCACAGTAATGCTCAAGATTTCATTGGTGAAGTGAAAGTCTGCTCCTACATTATAAAGCCTTCCTTTAACTTTTCCGTTATTCCATTTCAAAAGCAAATCTTCACTTGGTCATTCTTGCCCATATGCTTGTGCTCATAACTTGGATGTGACATTTAGAAGTAGGCAATATATTATGGATAATTTTCTCTGTGCTGTACTACGGAATATTAAAAATGGTCATGAAATAAGCTTATTTTCATTGCTCATCCAGAAAAAGCCTTTTATACCTTGCCTTATACCGAAGTAAAAGAGTTTTGCACGATTATAAAAAATTATGCATTAATAAAACAATATGAGGTGCATTCATAACAAAATATTTACACTGCACAGTAGGGACTCATTCTTTGTATTCACATGCATTCATTTAATGAAGTATTAAAAAAAATATCCGTGAAGCATAGAAAACAAATCTATCTATTAGTGTCAATTTCTTTAATGACCTTCATGAAAATGTTTAAAATAAATGTTTCAGTAATCTTCTCACTTTCTTCTTTTCCTCATTCTTTACTTATATCTATAATTGCAAAATCTCCATTTCCCTTCTCCTGCCAGGGTAATTTATGTTCATGTTGTAATAGGAACAAAATGATCTGTCTTGGAGGCAAGTCAATTTTTTTCTAATAAGATTGTAAAAAGCAAATAAGATATCACATTTTATAAACTCTACAGGTTCTGATGCTTGAGTGTTAAGCAAAACATAAAAATAAATCTACAAATAAATGGAGCAAAAATCAATAATGATTATAAACTGCATGAGAAAATAGCTTCTTTTAATGTTCAAGGACAAATTCTCTATTAAATCTATAATGCATGAAATAATTTAATCTGATGATGAAAAATTGGAAACAGTTACCTGGAATTTTCAGTGCACTGATACACCATATTTTCAAGAAATAGTTGATTCCTTATTCAGGTCTAGCACTATTCACTTGGGGTGACTTTAGGTGATTATTGTAAGGTGACTTACCTGATGAAGATACATGTACAACCAGATTGTGAGAACAGTGCCACCTGAGTTGACCAACCCCATAGTGCCGCAAAGTCTGAATGTGTGCATTGCTCAACTAAATAGGAAAAGAGATTAATTTTAAAAAAGGAGATTCTGGCTAAACACCAGGAAGTACTTTCTGATGGTGAGAGCTGTGGAACAGACTCCTTCGGGAGGTTGTGGGCTCTCCTTGATTGGAGGTTTTTAAGCAAAAGTTGGATGGCCATCTTTCATGGGTGCTTTGGTTGAGATTCCTGCATTGTGGGGGGTTGGACTAGATGACCCTCAGGGCCCTTTTCAATGCTACATTTCCATGATTCCATGACCTCCAGCACTGAAATCAACAGGACTTAAGTGCCTAACACTGGCTCAATCCCACTTTCTGCTCATCCCTGTCTTTTTTGTTTTTGTTTTAAAATAAGCAGTAACATTTGTCATCTTCCTCTACCCTCTGTTTTTCCATAACTCTGATTCTCTTTCATGGACTGTCATTCTTTTGCTCATCCTACTGCATGCTGCTTCACTCTCCTTGAATTTAGTGATCCTGCTTGTAGCCTCAGGTAAGAGTCGGCATGAATAAGGGACTCCCAGTGTGTGCACCCCAGTGTTTCTTTGTGAGGCTTGTTCCTGGCATACAGACAGAGCATGTTTCAGACTGGAGGCCCTGAAATACCACAGAGGTGCCTCTAGCAACTTCTGTCTATAGCTACCACTATCTGCTGAAGATGTGCCTCTTTACCCTGACATTTGATAGTTAAGGTATTTTGTTTTGTGAGACTGACCTCTTTGGCTCAATCTATTCTGTTTTGTTTTGGCTGGAATGGTTTTCCTTGTTTTTACAACTGTAACTTTTTAGTTGTTTTCTAACTGTGTGATTATATTGTTGCAATCATAAATACTTGCATTTATTCAGCATTATTTGGTGGTTATTTATGTAGAGGTAAAGGACCCCTAGATGGTTAAGTCCAGTCAAACTTGTAGCACTCATCTCACTTCAGGCCGAGGGAGCCAGCGTTTGTCCGCAGACAGCTTTCCAGTTCATGTGGCCAGCATGACTAAACCACTTCTGGCACAACGGGACACCGTGATGGGTGCCAGAGCGCACAGAAATGCTATTTACCTTCCTGCCGCAGCGGTACCTATTTATTTACTTGCACTGGTGTGCTCACTCTGTCGTGCGGTTTTGAACCGCCAACTTTCTGATCAGTAAGCCCAAGAGGCTCAGTGGTTTAGACCAGTGCTCCCCAACCTTTTTATCGCCACGGACCAGTCAACATTTGATAATTTTACCGCGGCCCACTAAGGGGAGGACATTGATTGTTTATATTTTATTTAGATTGTTTTGATTTAATAGTTTTAATTTAATTGTATTTAAATGTTCCTTGGGCGGCCCGGTATCAATTGATCCATGGACCGGTAGCGGTCTGTGGCCCGGGGGTTGAGGACCACTGGTTTAGACCACAGTGCCACTTGTACCTGCTGGCACTTGCATTATTTCAAAAGAGTGATCCACACACTGCTTGCATGGATGGTCAGTCTGTTGCAGAGGCCTTTATCTGCACAAACACGACCCACTATCATTGCTGAGAACCAAGGCTGTAGTCTTCAGTGCCAAATGTTTAGTTTGCAGAGCATTCTTGTCACTTCACTCTTGGTTGACTCCAGGAATAGCTCAGTCAGTGGAGCATGAAACTCCTAATCTCAGGGTCCTGGGTTTAAGCCCCCCATTGGGCAAAATATTCCTGCATTGTCCAAGATTACCCTTCCAATACTTCCCATTTGTTCCCATTTGAGGTTTTTTATTTAAAAGATTCCATAAAGTTCAAATAGTGAGGTTGCATTTATGGAAAAAGAACTGAAACAGTGATTTCTTTTCTAGCTAAAGTATGATTACAATCCTTATTTATTTCAATAGATTTACAGCCTCCATTGACAAGGGAGAATCTCAAGACCTGATCCTGACTAGCTTCAGCTTTAAGGCAAATGGAAGCAGAAAGCCCATCTCAATTTAAGGATGAATTCGGGGAGAGTAGCCTCCAGTCAGAGAGGACTGGTGGTTTCCTCGGTCCATAGGTAAGGAGGAAACAGTACCCAAGACTTGGTCAAGCCAGAGAAATATCTGGAAAAGGTGTAAACTGGAGATTTCTCATTTTTCCTCCTGCCAGATATTTCCTTCTGTCATGGGCAATAGAATAAATCAGTGTCTACATGTTGGTTGGTTTTTCGAGATTATGGACAATGAGAACATTCTTTGTAGTGGCTGGACATAGGAAAAAGTCAATGACAGATACCAGCTTTTTAAATGGAAAGAGGCATTTGAGCTTGGTTCTGTTACAGGAGCTAATCTCTTAAAACCCTTATGTTCTATTTATGGCATTATGATGCAAACTCATAAATCTGACCAATGGTTTATTTCTCGGGGATCTTTGCACATTAGTCATTTCCCTCAGCTTTCTTCCATTTCCCACATTCAATTTCATGTCATACATCAATGTGATATAACATGAAGAAATGGCACAAAAACTAAAAAACCAGGCAGGGCAAAATCTGAAAGCATTATTTAAAGCATTTGTATATGAAGAAGAAAGAAACCTGGAAATTTTTATAGAGAAAATCTGACTGACAGGCACTGTAGCTGAGACAAGGCTGTCATTATGTACTTGCTTTCCATCTGGCATCAGGTAGAAGACTAGCAAGGCAGCATTTTGTACCAGCTGTGTTCCCTAATTGTGTGTGCAGGGAGACCAGCAGAATGCAGGTTATTATAGCCTGTGTGGAATGAAACAAAGCCAGGAACATCTGGACTTCGGCATCAACAAGACAAACGTTCGAAGGCATATTGGCAATTTTTTTCCTAAGGAGACAGGAGGTATATTTCACCACAGTAAACATGTGGTATTCAAGTGTAAAAGTGGAAACTTAAGTGGACTTCATTCTATTTAGCCACGTGTAAGAGATATAACTGCAACAATTCTGCTTCCACTACAGGTTGCAGTCTTTACTTAGTCTTTAGACACTCCCTGGGCTTTGCCTTAGTCCAGGCATCCCCAAACTTCAGCCCTCCAGATGTTTTGGACTACAATTCCCATCTTCCCCCACCACTGGTCCTGTTAGCTAGGAATCATGGGAGTTGTAGGCCAAAACATCTGGAGGGCCGCAGTTTGGGGAGGCCTGCCTTAGTCTAACCACTACAATACACTGGTTTCCAAAGCTTTTATGTGGGCGGATCCACACAATACATTAAAAACACACCCAACATATACTTAAAGTAGATCATTCCCCCCACCAAAGAATCCTGGGACCCGTTGTTTGTTATGCGAATGGAGATTGTAGCCCTGAGAAGGGAAAATCACACTTCCCAGGATCCTTTGCAGGAAGCCATGTGCTTTAGATGTGCATTGGCTGTGCTGTCAGGCCAGTTGCAAGCAAGGTAAAAGACAAAAGTTTTAACTGCACACCTTTTTGAAAAGACAAGGTTTTGTGTGTGTGTGTGTTGCACCACTCTCCTGAACACATCCGCCTGGCAAAATGTTCGACTTGGGGAAATCTTATCACCAAGGATGGCTTTAAAGGAAGAGTAGACAGAGATGGAAAGAAGACAAAGTTCCTACCAAAGAGGAGTGGCAAACTAAGCTGTTGGGAGTATGCCGAAATGGCAAAACTGACTGGAAAGCTCAGGAACCAAGAAGACCAAAAACTTTAATAAAGAATGGGGGGGGGAATTATAATTTACCTGGGAGACCACTGTAAGCAGATGAAAGCATTAGCAGGATGGCAATAACACTTGTAACGTAGCAAATATTATGGACAAAATGGAGAGACATAAAATATGGATTATAAAATAATATGCAGGTGAAAAGGTTGACAATAGGACCGATGGAGGGGGAGGGGGGGAAGTCCAGACATTTGAAGAAATATCTAAATATGGATATATATTTTGTATTGTTACAATTCTATACTTGGAAAATCAAAAATTATTATTATTATTATTATTATTATTATTATTATCAAAAAGGAGGAGTAGACAGATTCATGGAGGATAGAGCTCTCAAAGGTCACTAGTCATGATGAATACAGCCTACTCTACCTCCATGTTCATGGGGTGTATGTCTCTGAATGCCACCTGCTGGGAATCTCAGGTAGAGAGAGTGCTGTTGCTCTCAGGTTTTGCTTGTGGGCTTCTGGTTGGCCACCATGAGAAGAGAATGCTGGACCAGAAGGGCCTTGGACCTGATCCAGCAGGACTATGTATGTATGTTCTGATGAAGCTGTTTTGGCAGCAAAATTGTCATCTTTTCAGCTCCAGGTAAACTTGTTTTTGTTTTCCAGGCTTTTGAACTTTCGGTTTATTTTATATGCTGCTCTATATTATGAATCTGCATTATTGTTTCATTTTTATTCAAACTGCCTTGGAAGCATGGCTTGAAGGGCAGTCTATGCATATCAAAAATGTCAGAGAGATTGCATGCATTGATAAGAGCAACACAAAGTCATGACATAATGTCACTGTGGCATCGAAAGCAACTCATACACTCTGTTTCCCCATCTCTTCCTTTCACATGAGGGGATCTCTGTTTCCCATGCAGCAACGTAGCGAGCCGCCACGACACCCAGGGCGGCAAATTGCCATGCACCGGGGGGGGGGCACAGCGTCACTACGCATGCGTTGCTATGTGGCGGGGTATCGCCGCCCCCGCGCCTCCAAAGCCGCCCGCCTCCAGCGCCAAGCTCCAGGTAGAAAGCCTGCTCAGTGCGGCACGCCTGCCACGCCAAGAGGGCTTTTAACCTGGAGTTTGGCGCTGGAGGCACGCGGCTTTGGAGTGGAACCCGGGGCAGACCACCCCCATCGCCCCCCCTTTGTGACGCTCCCATGACAGTTTCAGGAGAGCATGGTTTGCCATTTTGTCCAAACTGCGAGCAAAAGATTGGGCACAGGAGTTTCTTTTGCTTTTCTCCTTGCCTGGTCTTTATTTTACCCTGTCTATACAGGAGGAATAAAACAGCTTGGTATGAGTGGCTGAGTAGGAATCTCCTAGGATGCTTAATAATATTACTTCCAACATGAAATTCTTGTACGCCAACCCCACAGAAACGGATGGGAATTGTCAAATTGTTCCCATTGTTTGTAAACTGCCTTGCAGTGAAGAGAAGCTCATTAGAAATGTATGAAGTATTCCCGAAGAAGAGGAAATTGTCCTTTCTGAAAGGAAACTATGAAAGCGACTTTAGTTTAAATAGGACACATTTGAAGTGGAAAAGCTAGACAGACTGGGTTGTTTGATGATTTTGTCCTTTAAAACTGAATTATTTATTATTTCTTAATGAAACAAAGAATAAACTATCCTCCCACACACACCACTCCACAACCGACCGTATGCATAAGATATACCTAATACACAGATCTATCTGTGCAGCCTCAAAACAAATTAGCATACTTTTAGTGCTGTGATGCGATTTCTATGAGCTGCCTCTGGAAAGCAAAACCTGACACTCTTTTCCAACTTGCACAGAAACCTTATGACCATTTTCACTTGGGTGTTTCCTTATAATGGTTTCGTGCCTTTCTATCCTACCCCCATCCCGTAATGCAATTTAGCAGATTGATATTCCAGATTAACTATTGTCTGAACTGATTGAGTGACAAATAAGATGAAATACACACAAACACACACAAATTATTTAGTATTGCACTCTGTATGGAGCAGAGAAGCTATGATGAATGTTTAAGCCTTCCCCTGGCCACTGTTAATCTGTTTGAAACCAGTCTCTTCCAACCTGACTTTTCAAAGTTTTCTCTTTTTTAAAGAAAAAAATATTCTGCGATGTAGCTAGGCCCTTTCTGGCTACTGTAACAACTCTTTGGACTGAGCCCCCTTATTGAGAGTTGGTCTTATTTACGACTGACCACAATTTGTTGCTTCTTTGACACATGAACATGGAATGTGTGTAGGATGATTCAGTTGTCATTCTATTGCTATTTCATTAACTTGCCTATTCCTAGATATTACAACCCTGTCCATGTTGTCCACTTTAGGAACCAAGGCTCCATTAAGTTATATTACTAAAATGTGTGGAGGAAGCTTTCAAAAGTTAGGCAGCATTTTCTTGGGAGAAAGTGACCAGTGAGAGGCACATACCAGTAGATCAGACCAAAGATAGACATGGGTTGAGCCAAAGCCAAAAGATTCACACACATCCACCCATCAAAAAATCCATAAGTACAAGGCTTTGTAGTAGTACATGGATCCTTATATTTCTCATTTTCCATTCTCCAGCTGCACTGGAAGATATTTCAGAAGTTCTCTTGAGTCTTGAGTTTTGTGAGCAGTTTTTCAAGCAGCAAGATCAATGTTAGAAGCAAGAAACTTGGAAGTCCTACTACACAGAGAGATACTGGTGCATTGCCCTTTGACTTCGAGCTAGAGTACATTATTATCATATACTTTTGGGGTTATATATACATTCCTCATTCCCCTGACATGCAGGGTTGAGAAAACTGCATCTTTACCCAGAGTCCCTCCCACACCTCCCTTGTTACTGCCTTGGATTCTTCTGCCCAAAAGACAAGCTGATTTTTGGTGACAAGATGGCTTGCCTCTCTGCAGCAATAGTACAAAAGAAAAACTCTGGCTATGAACCCAGCAGCCTCCTGCTAATACAACTCCCTTTGTTAGATATCAGCCATACTCAGTTTTTCTACACATTAAAAAAAACATTCATAATATGTGTCTTTTAATTAAATATGCACAGTACTGTGATTAACAAAACAGAGATTAACAAATTGTGTGTGTGTGTGTGTGTGTGTGTGTGTGTGTGTGAGAGAGAACAGGTTTCCCACTTTGTTACATAGGAAAAGTCATGTGTTTTCTTGTAATCTTTCTACACTAAAGAGAATAAAATCTGAAAGGAGGAGGACTGGGGCAGGGACAGTAACATTCACTTAAATAAAAGAATATTGGAATTCAGAGGATGTTCAAAAGTACACAATAAAATATATGCTGAAAAGGCAATGCAAACGAAAATGAGATTCATAGAGAGTAATAATAAAACACCATTTGGGGAAAAACACGGAGAAGCATAAAATAGAACTGTGTCTGCTGATCTTTTTCTTTGTGAATGTACAAAGGCTTTTGCATAAAGACATAGCCACTGATTATAATTAGTTGAAGATTTCCCCCCAATCTTTTAAATGCAAATTAATGGATTCTATGACAAAAAAGTCCTTGACACCTCTTGAAGAAAGACTCACGTTAAATGAATTATTCTCTAAGACGAGCAGCCAAACGCTATCAAGGAAAGATAGAACTTCAGCTCAAATAAAGTAGACCAGCACTGTTCAAAGACATCCATAATTTCAAAGTGGATTCTCTGGCATGCAAAGGTTTGCAGTGAGTGAGATGAAGTGCCTATGAATCCATGTGTGGAACCCTCATTCCACAAAGCTTGGAAGGTTTAATCTGAACATAATAGGCCCTTCAGTATGCTTACTTCCCTTCTGTTGTAGGGATATACTGTATTTTTATTTTAAACATTTCTGCCTGGAGTTGTAGATAAACACGTTCACATTTTCAACAGAAAAACTGATATTAGATCAACTGAGGGCACAATTATTGGACTCCGAGAGGACATGCTTGAGGCTATAGGCTATACTGGGCGTCCCTTTCTATGGGTGGGCAAGGACTGTCGCCCCCAGAAGCTTTCTCATTGTGATTGTGGAAACCTCCACAGCCATCTCCCCTCCTATGGAAAGGGCATAGCTCAGTGGCAGAGCATCTGCTTTGCTCGCAGAAGGCATCAGATGGACCAATAGTCTGCCTTAGTAACAAACATCTTTCTATATTCCACCAGTCACTCAGATAACAGTAGGAAGGCTTGTTCTGGAGTGGATTGAGGAAGACTTTGAAATGGCAAGATCCAAAGCCCTCCCATTCTCCTGATATGCCATCAGCAGCCCTGGAAGTGGCATAATTATTTTCTCTGCAGTTGCCATCACCACCACCACCACTTAATGCCCTTGTCAGCACAAGTTTGGCAGGATGGTGGATTTGGTGACTTTCTCACAATGGACTCTCCCTCCATAGAATTTATTTGCTTGCATAGCCAAGACTATGTGGAGATGAAACCCAAAATTACCTCCTAGGCACAGGGAAGTCATGAGAATGAAAACATAAAGCTAAATTTCATGAATTTACTCAGCTCTGTTTTGAAGCAGGGGAGTTTTTCTTTCTATTGTTCATTTTCCTCCCTCCCTCCCTTCGTAGCAATTATGCTTCAACACTCAACCATACATTTAGGTTGAGCATTGAGGCATAATTGCCACCCAATACCACATTGTTTCTCTTTTGTCTTTTTTTTTTAAGTGGGGGTGGGTGGGGGTTACAAATACTATATGCATATGTACCTGCTTACGGAAAATTAAATCAAACAGATTTTTTAAAAGCTCCAAAATGTATACATTGACAAATGGTAACCATTAGTTCTGGTATCGACAGTCTTCTTAAACCTAGCGACATCCCATGGGTTCTGATCAAAAGGGTTGAATTCATATTACGATGAAATGGAGGCAATTGCAGCTCAATTTCCCTGCTGATATTTGTATTCCTTCAGTCAGTCCAGCTGTGTTTTTTCCCCCACACACACCTGCCCACCTAAATCCACTCTTTTCCAGCATGGGGACCATGAACTGGAAACCACATTCAAACAAACCAAAATGGGCCCCAACTGGTTACCTCATTCTTGGGTGACTTATTGGGAGTAGTAATTTCAGTGCTAGTTGTGAGAGCTGCAAGACTTTGCCTGGAATGTTTTGGGGGACTTTGGGGAGGAAGGAAGGAAGGAAGGAGCCACATTGCCAACAAAAAAATGTCAAGAGTTGGTAACTATTACAAGCTTATTTTAAAACAACAACTAAGAATCACATCTTTAGGCCCCCTCTCCCCCTAAAATGGTATGTTTTGCTTCATGCAACCCACATTACCTCCCATTTTGGTGTTTGTTCCCAATCCCCTCCTCAAACTGTATGAATCCTGAAATGGGAAGAAAGGAGACGAGGAGTACATTCCAAATAAGCTTTCACTGGTACATTTAATAGTAGTGCAAACACTTCCTTATCTATACTAGAAATGTATTTGTTTTCATTGTAGCTGCATCAAACTGGATGATATTCTTCCTGCGATCACTTTTCTCATGAATTTCAGCTGATGAGCCCTTGGCTGATAAACATACTTGTCTTCAAACGTATCCCTGAATATTATTGCAACACTGAATGTTTTTATCCCTTGGTCGTTAACAGAGATCGAAGAGCACAATCCTACACATGCTTGCACAGAAGGAAGTTGCATTGGGCATTACTCCTAGGTGAGTTTGGATGAGATTGTAGTTTAATTTAAATTAGTCAAGGTGTGCTTACAGGGGATCAAATCTACACAGTTTAGGCCCAGGTGATGGGGTGGAATGTAAGCTGGTATGAAGCTACTGCACTTCACAGCATGGCAGTATATAACATTATCTTCAGGATCACCTATACATTTCCACTTCCCTTCACAAGTCCACAAATGAAATATTGAATATTAGTCCCAAGACTTATCCCTGAGGAATGGAACACTTCTCTCCAACTTGAAATATTTCCTTTTCCTTTTGCTACAACACTTTGTCTTCCTCCTTGCAATTGGAGTGCGCCCTTCTGATTGTAACTGCATTGATACCCATCTTTTAAAATTTCAGTAACTAATACCCTATGAAGCTCAGTATCAAATACTTCCACAGAACAAGTAGATTAGATCAGACACTTGTGCATTTCTTTTTCTGGTCTACTGTCATTCTTTATTCCCCTTACCTACAGAAATAGATCGAGTTTGGCTTGCTTGCATTATTCTGCTTCATCTTTTGCCCAATTCTGTCCCTCCAGAAATGCTGTGCTGCAAAAGCATGCTAGAGGCTTGTGTTTTTTTTTAATATATTTTTTCTCTCCTTTCATCTACTCTTTTCATGTTTTGAATAAAGTTGAATCTTCTGTTTGAGATTGAAGCTTACAGAGGACCACTGCCAAGTTGTGGGTGTGTTCACAGGGTATTACGCCTGTGGAATACCTGCAGCTTCAGCCATGGCTAGGTGGTAGAGGGATACAGGCAGGTAATAGGGATGACACACAGTATTGCTACAGCATCATTCCATCATTCACTAGTCTACCCCTGAATCATTATGCTGTGGGAGCTAGATGAGGAGACTGTCCAACCAAGTTACCTCAGTTGAGGGAAGACCACAGCAAAGTATGCTCTGGAGGGTCCCTTCCTATGTTGATGGACTGTGAGTTACCTGATGGCAGGAGCAAGCAGGTATGAGCCGCCATTTAAATTTCCCTCAGTACCCCAAAGCAATAAAACATAAAAAATACAAAATGGTGGCTCATTAGCCCAGTCTCTAGCAGCTTTCCAAAGCTGCTGTTACAGGGCCTGAGTTAAAAAGGCGAAAATTTACTGAGCCAGAAGCATCTCCTGCTACATCTGGGGCAGGGAAAATGTCCAAGACTAAAGGAGGAGTCAGCAATAACTTTCTTCTACCTCACCCATATTCTGCAAGTTCCGGGTTTTCTCTCAAGTTTTGGGTTTTAAGGAATTATTGCACAACAAGATGGAAATGAAGACAGTGGCATGCCAGAGCTATTATTTAGAATGGGCAGCATGAGGCTTGGGGTGCCAAATTTTGGCATCACACAGGGCACCACTGATGTCAGGAGGCCTGAAATATCTCCTGCCCTACACCAGACCGACATCCAGGCAATGTAGCAATAATCTGTGCAATAACAATGAGAAATTCCTGGAATGTTCAATCCAACATTTGCCTTCCACTTCCAGCACAGAAGGTTTGGACTTGAACAAAATCCTCTAGTCTTGTAGCACCACAAAACTGACTGCAAGGCAGGTCTTTTATGTGCAATTTGACTATCGCTCAATAGGTAAGTAGACATGTTTGATTTAGTTGTGCCATTTTTAAATTGTGTTATCTGACAAATTGAGTACAGAATGCATAATTAGATCATGCTACTGCATTTATGATAATGAATGCTGCATTTGCAATACTTGAAGCTTCACAGTAGGCAGGTATTTAATTTTTTATGGCTGTTTCTGACAGGTAACATTTTTTATCCCGCACATAAATTTGTAGAAGAATACTATTTGTACACATGTCTCACATTTGGATTTTTAACTGGAGGGGCCTGGGCATGTGTTTCATTTAAGCACAATCCGTTTGAAAAACTCCCTGGCATTTCTAATTACCCTTCCTTTATTATGCAGCCTCGTTTAAAGAACATGGCAAGCCTACAGATATGTAAAGCGATTCTCCTTGCAAAGCTAATGATTTTATAAGACATGATTCTGAAGTACAAAAATGAAATCATTTGTAATACTTGTTTAGGCTGAATGAAGCAGGGATAAGTTAAATGAACATGTGCCAAGGCACAACATCCTCTTTGGGCTGATTCACATATTTCCCTCATAATGAGCAAACATACTTTCGAGCCTTGCTCTGCCTGTATTAGCATCTGGAAGAAGGGAGTGGTGGCTCTCACTGTTCCCTCCTCTTCCCTCGACTTCTGCTTCCTGCAAAAAGAGTTGCACAGGAGGGATGAGGGTACTGATACAGTTCAGACCATATATGAATGCAAACCTATATAATCCACACTTCCCAAAAAAGTGTACAGTAATACAGTAATCCTTCACAACTCCTCTGAATTATGCAGCGCAGTTTCCCCTAAAATATACAAAATGCATATATCAGAGGAAAGTGTACATACAAATCCATATGCAGTATTTGTAAAAATATGGAGATATCATGTAAAACAGCGCCCTGTCTTCTTGTTTGATCAGATACAGGGAAAGAAGACAAGGCTTTTGCCCCAAGGCAGCCTGCATGGGGATGATTTTTTTTAAAAAATGGGTTACATTTAATAACTATTTTATCTGCTGCTGATATTTTAGCCTTGTTGGTTGTTTTCACTGCTATTCTTAATCTTGGCATTTTACCAGATGAAGAGGGAGTTCCACAACTTAGGGGCAGCCACAGATAATGCCCTCTCCCCCTGAGCTTCTGAAAGTAGTGGAACTACCAAGAGGACTTAACCTGAGAGGAAGGAAGGGCAGGAAGTGAGATTTCGTATATACTAGGGCCCTGAGTCATTTAAGGCTTTAAACATCACAGTGAGCACCTGGAACTGAACCTGGAATTGGGCAATCAGTGCAGCTATTTTAAAACAAAGGTTAGATGTGCAGCCTGTAATCAATTGGCTGGATCAACTGAAGTTGCCAAGTGATCTTCAACAGCAGCCCTGCAACACAATTCAATCTGGAAGTTACCATGGCCAAGCCATTTCCGTGCTGAAGGAATGAACCAGCCAGAGCTGGGAAAAGACACTCCTGGCCACTGAGTTCACCTGATTCTCCAGTGACAGGGCTGGATTGTCACAGTAAGCTCTGTTGGAGAGGACCAGGGGGACCAAAGCTCCGTGATGGTGGCCCCAACCGCTCCACTTAGTAATAGGGTTATTTGTTGTTGTTGTTTTGTCGTTTAGTCGTGTCCGACTCTTCGTGACCCCATGGGCCATAGCACGCCAGACACTCCTGTCTTCCACTGCCTCCTGCAGTTCGGTCAAACTCATGTTCATAGCTTCGAGAACACTGTCCAACCATCTCGTCCTCTGTCGTCCCCTTCTCCTAGTGCCCTTCATCTTTCCCAACATCAAGGTCTTTTCCAGGGAGTCTTCTCTTCTCATGAGGTGGCCAAAGTATTGGAGCCTCAGCTTCACGACCTGTCCTTCCAGTGAGCACCCGGGGCTGATTTCCTTCAGAATGGATAGGTTTGATCTTCTTGCAGTCCATGGGACTCTCAAGAGTCTCCTCCAGCACCATAATTCAAAAGCATCAATTCTTCGGCGATCAGCCTTCTTTATGGTCCAGCTCTCACTTCCATACATCACTACTGGGAAAACCATAGCTTTAACTATACGGACCTTTGTCGGCAAGGTGATGTCTCTGCTTTTTAAGATGCTGTCTAGGTTTGTCATTGCTTTTCTCCCAAGAAGCAGGTGTCTTTAAATTTCATGACTGCTGTCACCATCTGCAATGATCATGGAGCCCAAGAAAGTAGAATCTCTCACTGCCTCCATTTCTTCCCCTTCTATTTGCCAGGAGGTGATGGGACCAGTGGCAAGGTTAAAAGATCTGAGTGGAAGATCTATTGTTCTTCAGAAATCTAGCTCTGATATCGGCCTCCTCTCTGCTCCATTGCCTCTCCAGTCGTGATCTGGAAATTATCAGCATTGAGCTGTGTCTAAACTGTATCCATGTGGTTGTTCCTGTTTGCTCAACATGCACAGTAACTGTGGAGATGAAGGAATATTGCTCCTGCATGGAATCAGCTGGCTCCAGTCCCAGGGCATGCAGTGGCTGTATAGCTTCAGATGGAGGGTTGTGCTGAAAATCCTCTTTATTATAAACGAAAGCTGTTTGAAACCATTGCTTATAAAAACAATTATAGCATATCTTCTTTGGAGTTTTTACTGCAGCCACTGTAATCCCCATGACTGGATGCTGAATTTACTGCCCTTGTAATAGGAGGCATGAATATTTTATTTGAAATACTTTGGTCAAAGCTTGTAGCTCACAGTATGGTAGAATTTACAGAATGTGCTTTCCCCAATAATTTTTTGTCCTTTAATGCTCTTGGGAAAAGTTGGCTTCTGAATGCACTTAAGTGTCAAAGAATTGCACCGTGGCCATTCTTTTCATTACCTATTTCATCACTTAAGACCAGATGTTTTAGTTAATTAACATCCACAGCATCTCTCTCCCCCCCCCGAACCCTGAACAGAGTCAGATTGTGAGACAAATGTTTGAACTTCTATTTTGAGCTTGGATAAGCAAGTTTAGAAACTCATTTCAGGTTTTCTTCTGCAACCGTTGCTAGCTTTTTAAAGCTGTTAGTTATGGGCAGGAGTGGGATTCCTTGGGCCGGGAAGTGAAATGCTGTCCTCCAAACACTGGTCGGCCCTTGGGGCAGTGGCAGACTTTGAGCTGTCAAATTTCAGTGGCGCCCTTGTGCAATTCTAACATTCGGCACCCAGCCAAACTGGTCGTGATGCCATAAAACCACTTTTGCTTGGGTCTCTACTAGGCTGAGCCATGCCCCCTATCTATCCTGGTTAGGTTTTGGGTTTTTTGTAACCATAAAACATTATTGCTTACTTGTTTGTTTAAGACATGTAAACACTTCTTTCCCATAGAATTCATCCAAAGTGGCTAAAAATAGAATTTGGCTGACTATAGCCAAATTTCCTGCCACTCCAGATTGGTTGAAATCATTTCTCTAGAGAATGAAAAAGGCACAAATGCTTAGACCAGGCATCCCCAAACTTGGCCCTCCAGATGTTTTGGACTACAATTCCCATCTTCTCTGACTACTGGTCCTGTTAGTTAGGGATCACAGGAGTTGTAGGCCAAAACATCTGGAGGGCCGCAGTTTGGGGATGCCTTAGACAAACGTAAAAGATGACTGCATAAAAAGAAAGGTTATCTGAACCTTTTCAATTTACCAGTGCAGCCCTGTACAGTTTCTCTTTAGCTGTTTAACTTTGAATTGGTTCATATTCTCTTTGTGTTATTGTTTCATTTTACGTTTATTCTATTTTTAAGCATATTTCATTCATGCCACCCTTATGTGGCATTGGAGACAGAGATTTTTGGAAGGAGGAAAGTAGCATGGAGACATGCCCCCAAGCTCAACACTCCTACAGTGAGGTTAAGTTGTCTATGGAATCACCCAAGACACCCAGCAGAGACAATTAGAGTGTATACACTCCAAAATACCCTCTAGCGAGCTACTGGAACTAGCTAATTAGAAACACATATAAAGCCCACAGCGCTGGTGATGTTGCACATCCTTTTACCTCCCTAGAAAGGGAAACAAATCAAAAAATGCACAGATACTTATGATGGGAGGAAGTATAATTTGTCTGGGTCAAGAATCCTGGAGAGCTTCAAGCCGGCGCTCTGACTTAGACTGTGATCCTATAGACAGCCACGTATTTGTAATTCTTATTGACCGTGCAATGAGACATAACATGCAAGAAACAATGAGAAGAATTGCAATCTTGGTTACGTTGAATTCAGCCAGATGCTTATCTTCAGCTCTCCTTATCTTGAGCTGCCCTGCCGAGATTAGTGGCTGAAAAGCAGGGAATGGATTATTGGAGGAACAGAGGGAGCCTGCCTAAAACTGCAGGTGGGGTTTGTGGATATACGGTATTAGGATTTTACCCCTCTAGTTCATGCACGAGTATTCTGGGCCATAAGAAACAGGAAAAGAGAGACCACCAGTTGATGTGGCCATGAGAAGTTTGGTCTTCAAGCTATTTTTATTTGTTTTGCCAAGTCCGGCTTCCTTTGTGTTCCAATATTACACACACACACACACACACACACACACAGAGAGAGAGAGAGAGAGAGATCATTTTAAAAAGTAATATATAACATTTATTTACAGAATCTTCTCCATGTGTGCTTTGCTATATAAAAAAAAATCAACCTTTTGACTAAGATTTGGTGAAGGCAAGTAATGGAGAAAATAGAACTGGGTGAACTTTGGGACAATAAGAGTCATGCTTTAAATACCAAATTGGTTCAATCACCCACCTGTCTTAATCCCTCTCTGATTAAGAGGATCCACTGATGAAGAAGCATCAATGCTCAGGTCACCCTAATAGCCTATCTTGAACCAATCCTGAAAATAAGAGGGATCCCCCTATTGATACAGCCTTTCTAACTCAGCTGCTTTTCCACAACTCTTCTTCCTCTCATACGCTACCTCTCCCCATCCCAACTTTGAGAAGCAGGATCAACTATACAATTTTTTTTAAAGGATGTGGGCAACCAATGTGGAATCTTCCACATGTTTGCTTATCCATTTACTGAGAGCATTTTTAAGCAAAGTTCTTGGACTACAAGCCACATCAGCCATAGCCAGTATGGCTGGAGGTCAAGGATGATGGGATTTCCAGTCCAACAACAGCTGGAGGCACAATGCTGCATACAGTACTTCTAATTTCAAGCCTTCTTACAGTCCAATTCTGTGTTTAGTCAGAAGTTAGTTCCACCGAGTCCCGTGGAGCCTACTATCGAGTAAATAGGTAGAGGATTGCAGTCCTATTCTCCTTCTGTCACTTTGTCCAATTTTAGCCACTTCCTTGTTTCATATTGCTTTGGACTGCTACTGCATTTAAATTACCCTTACCCTGCTTCTGTCATTTATGTCCCATGGGTGGGAAATTTGAGTTACATAAAGGAATGTTTTAACAAATGAAGAAAATCTGGCATCAGAACAGGACAAATCTGTAACAGCAAAGTGATTCTGTACTGCATTTAAAAACAGACACATTAAAATGACCAAACTCCCCACTATGGAGAAGTGGCTGTATTTAAGCAAGTCGTAAAGTCAGTTTTATTGTTGCATAATGAAACTCACTGCCATCAAACTATTAGAAGCCTGTTATTCATCTGTGTTATTAATAGGCATTTAAGATTTTGGGCTCCATGCCATTTTTTTTTTAAAGAAGAAGCTAAAATTTATCTAGCTGACTTCAATTTTAAAGCTTGAGCTCCTTCTGATTTAGAGAATGTAAATTTTCCTTCCCTGCAAGGCAAATAATGGCTGCATTTTAACACTTGTCATAACCCCCCTCCCTCCCCTTTTGCATGTGAAGTGATACGGTAGATGCAGTCACCTTTCTGTTTCCTGTTGGATACATGAAAGAAGCACAGCAGCCTCCAGATTGTTGTGCCCTTCACAGCAAGAACAACAATTGCACATCTTACTGGCGCATAAATGAAATATGAAAATAATTCTTGCTCATTTGCATGATCCCAAAGGGACTTACTTGTTAGCAAGGTAATGGAATGAATTTCCAGGATCTCTCTCTCTCTCTCTCTCTCTCTTTTTGCTTAAGTCTGTGCTTCAAGATAAATCTTAACACCTTGGGATGTGTTTCCAGGGACACATTCTGCTTGTTTTGCACATAGAACAGCTAATGCCCAATTCACCCTTATTAAAAGGAAGAGCCTCTAACCCTCCCTTCCCCCACTCAAAGAGGAGCTTGGAAGGAAAAGGTGTTACTTTGAAGGCTGATGTTGCCAGCCATTGGATGTCACTGTTGCTCTACACAACTCCTGCAGAAAAAAAAGAGAACATTTCTCTAGGAAAATGGTGCTTCTTAAAGAAGTTGGAACACAGATAAATCAGTAGTTATGTCTTTTCATTCTGAGTTTACCAGGAAGGAAGGAATCCAGTTCATTTTTTATATCATTCTAGTGAGGGAGAAATTTGCTAGTGGTTGGAAAAGATTGGAATTGGATGGAGTACTCTGTGGACACTGAAAAGGAGGTGGAGACTTTGAGCAGGGTTTTTTTCTGGGGGAAAAAAAGGGAATTTTAACCCCAAAAGAAGGAACTTGTTTTGGAATTCATTTAGTGATTTTTAAGCCACAATTTTTGTCCTTCGAAGACTTTACAGAATGCTTATCACAGTGGTCTCTTGCAGTTTTACAGTTTAGCAGAAATGTGAATTTGACACTAAGTTCTGAATGAGGGGTTTCTAAACTGTGGTCTGGAGCTTCATTCAAGTGGTCTGTAGTGAGCCCCTAAAAATACACTCAAAAATCACACAGCAACCAGCACAGTGTGTTGCAATTACTTACAGCAGGCAGAAAAATCATTCATAAAAGTAGTTCACCTAGACCCTGAGAAATTTTCAATTGCTCTGTAGGAAAATGAATCACTGTTTTAAATAATAATGGGATGCTGCATTTCGTCAGTGCACCTCAGATGCTTGCATACTGTGTTTTCTGTGTTGCGTTCCTTAAAAAAAAAAACTAAAAAACTTTGTAACAGGCAAAATATTATTGAAACACTTGGTGAGAGGAGTGGTCCAGAGGTAGTTGGCATTGTGACTGGTGAAATTTCAGATTTCTGCATTGCTTACGCTGGATTATATCCCATGGCATTACTTGTGCTGGTGGAAGCTTCTCTGTTTCAGTGGAAGCTTCCACCAGCAGAATGGGAGAGAGGCAGTTTATGCTGGTTCACTCCTCCCCTTGCAGCCTGCGGCACCACCTGCCACACTGTTCTAAATGGGTCCCCCAACTAGGGTTGGGGGGGGGGAAATCAATTCAGTTTTAAAATTAGGTAGCTTCCTCTTTAAATGCCCTTGAACAGAAAGTCACCCGAATTCTGAAATTTGCACTTCTCTAAATTCTGCAATGCAAAACTGCATACATCAGAATCAAGTGTGTACATAAATGGATTTATTATTGGAAATGATATACAAAACACATTACATTAGGGGAAATTGCTTACAAAAATGAGTACATTGATCAAAACTGTATACAAAAATATGTTCATTAGGAGGCATTCACACTAAAACACTCTTGAATTTTCAGGAGGATTTCTTCCTTTTTACCAAAAAGTGCAAATCGCTACAGAAATGTGGAGAGCTGGATTTAAGGTTTGAAAAATTAGAAAGTGAGAACCAAAAATTTGTCCATCCTTACCTCAAACTTCCCGAGGCAGAATTTGTAAGGGTGCATGTGAGGCTGCCGGGGAAAATCATCTAAATCTGCCTTTCTCCCCATTACACTGATAGAAGCCTTCAATGGACCAAAGAGCTTTCTGGCAGCACTAAGAACATCACTGGATACAATGAAGTCCTGCAATGATTATATTGATTAATTGCCCACCTTTTACCGTAAAGTCACAGGGTGAGTTAGAACAATTTAAAATACAGCATTAAAAACTTTTCACCCAACCAGTATTCTCATTCTCTCTCTCTCTCTCTCTCTCTCTCTCTCTCTCTCTCTCTCTCTCTCTCTCTCTCTCTCTTAAAAGGTCACTTAAAACATGAGTTTACAATTTTTAATCATTACTTTCTCTAAAGCATGGTTGCAGCAACAGAAATATGTTGTGTGTTTTTTTAAAAAAAGAGTGACCTACCGGTACCAGCAAAGAGAAATTAGAAGCAAAAAAGGACAGTTGCTGGTAGTTAAGGATCCATTTCAAAATAACTTAATGACATCAGTGAAGGCTGTCTTATTTTCAGACTCTTAGGAAAATTGTGTTCATGGGCCTATTTCCCTTTGCTGTTTTAGAATCAGATAGGATTTACCTCTGACTAAAGATACCTAGGAACTCGCCAGTAGGGACGGTCCCTGTCCACCAGAGCTCTCGAGCAGACAGCATATTAAGCAAAGTAGTAGTGGATTGGGGGTGAGAAAAATGCTGGATTGGTCATGAAGCCATAATGTCTGCATTTGTCAAAAATTCATTTTTGTTTTATAGTCTTTGAAGGGTCATGGCTATGGGTGTGTGGTTATAGGAGTTGTCAGGATGAGTACTGGTGTTTCAAAATGCAGCACTCCATTGGAGGATTTCTCTGATCAATGGAGCAATATGCAAAGTGTTGTGGGGAATCAATCATTCTCCCAATTGGTCGCAGGAGACCAGTAGCCTTCTCACTGCCAGTACTCTGTGCTTGATACATGCGGGAAGGGGCTCTATTGCGGGAAGCCCTATTCCCATGGAGGATCTCTACAGCATAAAGGTAAAGGGACCCCTGACCATTAAGGTCCAGTCGTGACCGACTCTGGGGTTGCGACGCTCATCTTGCTCTATTGGCCGAGGGAGCCGGCATACAGCTTCCAGGTCATGTGGCCAACATGACAAAGCCGTTTCTGGCGAACCAGAGCAGTGCATGGAAACGCCGTTTACCTTCCCGCCGGAGCGGTACCTATTTATCTACTTACACTTTGACATGCTTTTGAACTGCTAGGTTGGCAGGAGCTGGGACTGAGCAACAAGAGCTCACCCCGTTGCAGGGATTTGAAGTGCTGACCTTCTGATCAGCAAGCCCTAGGCTCAGTGGATTAACCCACAGTGCCACCCGCGCCCCATCTGGTGCATATAGCCTCTTCTTGTGTACTGAACATACTGATGGGGGGGCAAGAGGAGCTAGCAGGAGGGGCAGCAGGTGGTGCTTGGTAGTAGCAGCTGTGGCAGGCGGGAAGGCGGCACATGGAGGTAGCTGCTGTGGCAGTCAGCACACGGCACAGGAGCCGCTCCATCATAATGTCGCAACATGATGTGACATCATAGCATCACATTGCAATGTCATTACGGCGTGATGCAGTGCATGTTGACATTGGGCACGCACAGTGGGGGGGGCAAGCTGGCACCCCTGCTCCAGTGTGGCATGCCCAGTGATACGGGGTTGGGAAGTGGGTATCCAAGAGGATGTGGCCTGGCCAGAGTATTAGAGGTTAGGTAGAAACACTTGGTGTTGGGCTTGTGGGTTGGAGTTTCCTAGACTATTTATCAGTGACCTTAAACCAGGCACCCCCAAACTGCGGCCCTCCAGATGTTTTGGCCTACAACTCCCATGATCTCTAGCTAAGAGGACCAGTGGTCAGGGATGATGGGAACTGTAGTCCAAAACATCTGCAGGGCCGAAGTTTGGGGATGCCTGCCTTAAACAGTCTAGATTCTCTGTAAAAAGGTGAGTGACTAAAGGGTGGCCATTTCAGAGACAAGAGCTAGTGCTGAAGTAATCTATGTTTGCCAGCTGTGGCAAACATTTCTTGCTTGTTCTGTGTGGGACCGCATAGTCCAGGCCACATAGATCCAACTCCTACACATAAATGTCAACTTATTCATCAGGCCATCTTGGATTGGAAACAGACACACCGTTAAAAGTAAAGGACTGTTGTGTGGCAGCCTTCATTCAGTGACCTTGATACTTAATGGGTTGTTCTTTAATAAAATAAATGAGTATGCCACCAAGAGAAATCTTCACATTAACAATATATCAGTGGGGTGCTTCTTGTCAAACAAAAACAAGCCACATAATAATTGGCTAGGAAAGCTATCTCCTGTTCTATGGTAACAGAAGACCCTGAGCACTTCCTTTTGTTGTGAATAACATTGTTCCAGCTTCGAAGATAGCGTGGGAGTGCCAAAACCTGTGATCCTAAGTACACTTATTTCTAAATTGGTTCTATGGAAATGAATAGAACTTGCTTTCAATTAAAAATGCCTGGGATTGGGGTGAAAACACTGGCAGAAGAAAGGTAGATGTTGCTTTAAGAAACACATGATGAAGGGCTCTTCGGGGAAGTGCTAACTGCCCATTAATTTGAGATGTAATACAAATTATAACTGGCAGCCCTACCTTCTCCTTCTGAACAATTACCCATAGGCCACAAGTACTTGTTGAAATAAAACTGGTTGACGTTTTCAAATTAATGACTCCGTGTGAAATGACTGCAATTCTCTCTGGTCATCTATTCAGTACGTGTGGGAGTCAAATGCCTGAATTTGTATCTGTTTACTGTGGTACTGTCAGGGACTGGTGATGAATCTTCCCCTCAGAGCGTCACCACTAAGTCTCTTGATGTAAATCTAAAATATGTCCTCTTCCTCCCTCCCATTCTGTAATAATATTATTGGGGGAGGGGGAGTTGTCCCGGTATTGTAACCCTGATTTCTTGCAGATGTCACATGATGCAATCAACAATGCCATGTCTTGTTTTAGACCAAGTTCTTACTGAGTTGAAGAACCTGAGTTTCAGTTGTACTTATTGCAGTCTGCTGGTGGGGGCAGCAACATGTTGCAGCATCTCTGAAAACCATGCACACAGAACACTAGCACATCAGGGCTAAGACTAGGCTAGAATCCCCCTGTGTGCAGATGTTTAATTTTTTTGCTATAATAATGCACTAGATCATGGAGCCTCCAATGGGGTCAGCAGAGATTCAGTTCAGGTACAGTACAAGTTTTGTGTCCCATTGCGGACAAAGCCTTAGTCTCCAGCATTTCGATTGGCCTTTTCCTCACATTTGACCATTCTGCTCTTTTCTTCTCGCCCCCCTCCCAATTTTACATACGCAAATGAAACCACACATAATACGTATTGCTACTGAGTTGTGGGTTGCTTTTGGAGGGAAGGGGGGAGTGTTCTCTACTGCTATTAGCATAATTGCCCTTAAAAGTGTCAAATAGCCCGTTGCTGGATCTAAGTATGTATGTATTTGTGAACAACAGGGAATCTCCACATTATGGAATACATGCTGTGTGTGTAATGATCAGAAACATTTGGTTGGTTCAGTAAGAGTAGCAGAGGAGCACTCTGAAAGATTAATATGCTGAGGCCATTTTACTTATGAATCATGGAGGTGATTGAGTCAGAAATAAAGTAGTTTGGGGTTAGGGTTTTTTTGGTGTGTGTGTGTGTGTTTGTGTGTGTTGCAGGTGGCAGGCTGCAAATGTGATGTTGCTACCAAAGTTTCAGCTTAGATTTTAAATGCTGCTTTCTTTATATGGCTATAAACATATTCTAGGTATGTCCTCCATCTGGGATTCTGTTTTTCAGTGGCGCAGCTGTTGCCTACCTGCAGTGTGGACAACAAACAGCATGCACCCTCACATTATTGCCTGCATTTCAGATCAAGAGCAGCTCACAGGTGAACAAGGACTGTATGATAACAAGGGGACAGATGTTAACGTCTCCCTTCCAAATGAATTATGATGATGCAGAGCTTTTGGACACAAATAATGGATCAAATCATGATTTGGATTTTATGGCTTACTGCATATTTCAGTCACCAGATGAAGGTCTTTGTGTCTTAGATAAGCACAAAATAGTTTCCACATTCAGGCTGTAATGTTAGAAACACCTTTTCATTATATTTTGAACTTCAGATTTCTAGTAATTAAAATCTGGCTCTACAATTTTAATGAGAGCAGGCTGATGAGTAATTGTCTAGGAAAGAGTAGCTACCTCCTAAACATTGTCCCTTCAATCACAAACAAGTGACCATTTAAGTGGTAATTGTAAGGAACATCTATGTTTTGGGCAGTGCTTGGAAAATTCATTTTAAAAAAGGAACTACTTCGGTTCAATTTCACCCAAATTAACTTTGAGTTGATAAAAAATCATCCTTCAAAAAATGAGAAACACACACATCAACATTCATTATGTTATAATCTGCTGTGCTGAAGTTTAAAATATACTTAAGAAGACCAAGACAAACCCACAAAGTAGTTTTGGTCCCTTGCCCATACTTGCAAAAAGAAAATAATATATCTGTAATATTTTTTTAAAGAAATAAAATGAGTATCTATAACTGTACACATATAATATATGCATAAATGTAATGGTTAGATTGTTGGAAGACAAAGATTTGATTCCCCACGCAGCCATTTGAGAAACAAATGTTCAAAAAAAATTTTTTTAATGCATTGTTGTTGTTGTTTAGTCATTTAGTCATGTCCGAGTCTTCGTGACCCCATGAACCAGAGCACGCCAGGCACTCCTGTCTTCCACTGCCTCCCGCAGTTTGGTCAAACTCATGTTGGTAGCTTTGAGAACACTGTCCAACCTAATGTATACATGGATGCAATTTTTGTGTGTGATACCCCCCCCCTTTCCTCCCTCATGTTTAAAGTGAAATAAAAATGAACTTAGCTGTGAACATGTGCCAAAGTGTCATGGTGCCGAAATAAACTGATTTGACCAAGTAATTCGGATGAATCACACTGCATCATGAACATAGCTAGGTGAACTCCTTCATGTATTCAAAGCACATGAGAAGGAGACATGGGGTTGTATAAGCTCTTCTTTTTCCCACTGCCAGTGTCCTGCCTCCTACTGGCTGTCCCTCCAATGAGTGTGAAAAGGTGGCCCTACACATACCAATGTACATGCATAGAGCTGTTCCTGGGGAGAGGAATTCTGGACCAATAAGGCCCCCCCCCCAGCAGGAGCTCTACCTTCATATGTTGGTACATGGATAGGGTTCCTTTTGACATTTGCCAAGCACATGGCCGGCAGGACATATGGTTGGTGACTGTATGGTTGGCGACTGTCAGTAGAGAGGTGGTGAATCCACTGTCTCTCAATTCGCGAAGGCTTTGAGGCTGCTGTTGCTTTGGGATTGCTGCTATGGAGCCACAAATACCTTGTCCCTGCATCCCACCCTCCAAAATAGGCTTGGATGTGTTGGGAGAACCACCAGAACAGTATTGGAGGGGGAGAGGAGGAAATGCGTGCACTGATTGAATGGGTCCCATAGTGCTACATTGAATTCCTGTTACTATATTTACCTATTACCCTCACAGGATTAACCACTGCTTACTACCATGCTCATTTGCAAAAGTTTCTTATCCCAATTCCAGAATTGTTCACTGATCATCAACAGGAAGAGGGGGAGGGGGTTGTCTACATTTGTAACAACACTGTAGAATTGAGAGCTGGAAGGGACTCTGGCGATCATCTAGTCCAGGGGTCCTCAAACCTTTTCATCAGGGAGCCGGTCCACTGTCCCTCAGACCTTGTGGGGGGTGGACTATATTTTGAAGGGTGAAAAAGAACGGTGGTGGAGAGACCATGAGTAGCGCATGGAAGGGCTCTGGAGAGGAGCTGCTTTAAATGGCAGCCGCTCGAGAGGAGCGCTCAACCAACCACGTCTCCTGTGTCTTGAGAGCGGCAGGGGCTGGTGGCAGCGGCGGGACAATGAGCGGCGTGCGAAGGGGCTCTGGAGAGGGGCTGGCAGCAAGAAAGCCCAGCCCCTTCCTCCTCTAGGCAGGGCGGGGAGAAGCCAGGAGGAGGGAGGGAGGTGGCGCTGCCACCGCCACCGTGTGAGGGTGAGGGAGGGAAAGGGAAAGAATGCATGCACTGGCGATCCATGCGTTGGCGATCCATGCGGCGATTCCTGGACCGTCCATGGGCCGGATGTAGAAGGCAATACGGGCTTTAGTTTGCCGACTCATGATCTAGTCCAACCCCCTGCAATGCAAGAATATACAGCTGTCCCATACGGGAATCAAACCTGAAACCTTGGCATGATCACCACCAGGCACTAACCAACTGAGCTATCATAAACAGCTCTTTTCAAATTCCAGTGTTTGATTCTTGTCCACAGCAAATACATCATTGCACTGAATGCAGCAGGACGCAAGCAGGCAACTCAATTTGGCAAGTTTTAGATTATTATTATTTTCAAACCATTGTTTAGCTTGCTTTTGCTCGGTGTTTAGCAACCATATTTTGTGATGTCATCAAAAGGCAGTGCAAATGAATAAATGAAACAATTTGCTGGCTGCCATACAAGAATTGCACTGCTCGCCAGTGGAAATGGGAGGCCTGACTTATTTCAAAGAGACACGATGCAGAACATTTTGAAGAGTCTGAAACTTTTCTTTAAAACAGAATGAATTGCTTCATTCTTGTTGATAGTGAAATGAAATTCATTTCTCTACCTCCCAATAAATCCAAAGAGAATTATGCAAATTGAAGAATGCACCCTTGTCACAATGCTGTCAGATAGGACCTCTCACATTGGAGAACTATTTGTACGCACAGAAAAACATTGAGAAAGTAGTAATAAATTGCTATGGTGTACACTTCTGGCAGCCGTTAATAAATCAATATGAAGGGGAGTTCTGAAGGGCAAAATGTTGCTGTCGGTGGGTGTCCGATTTAATTTTGCTCAAAATTAATATTTCGGATATGATAAGTGAGCTGGCAGGAACAGATTTCATGATTAATTCTACAGAATTGAAAATGCTTTGATGGCACTTTAATAGCAGTTCCAATCATCTAAAAGTCCCAGAAACTAACTCATGCACCTCAGCTTCCACAGCATGTGACAATGACATTTTTGTTTCCCTTCAAATAATAAATGAATGCTATTTAATTTAAATTGTGGGATGAAATTTGCAGCAATTCATGGCCAATGAACTCACTCCACATGGCACCAAAGACTGCAATCTTCAGGTCACGTATTTCAACAACCCAATCTTATCTATGTTTGCTCAAGAGCTCCGGTACTGCTGATTTCAGTCAAGGTTACTCTCAAGTAACTGTAGATAGGATTACAGCCATAGAGTTCCTTCCAGCAGCACCTTAAAGACCAACTAAGTTTTTGTTTTGGTATGAGCTTTCGTGTGCATGCACACTTCTTCAGATACCACAGAAGTGTGCATGCACACGAAAGCTCATACCAAAATAAAAACTTAGTTGGTCTTTAAGGTGCTGCTGGAAGGAATTTTTTTTATTTTGTTTCGACTACGTCAGACCAACACGGCTACCTACCTGTAACTAGAGCCATAGAGTTGTTTCAGAGAATCTCAATGGACCCCAGGCATCAAGGACCCTTTCCAAACTTCTGTCCAGTGGCTTGTGAGCTGTAGACATCACTTTCAATCTTAAATAACACACTTATTCAACAGCAATCAGTTGAAATCAATGGAACGTGCATCTAAGTCAACATGCATTGGATCCATGTAAAATTGATTGACTTTTCACAATTGATTTCTCTAGGAATGGGAATGTATCTTTGGGGAAAATATCTGACCCTGGTTTTCAAATATCAGTTGGCAGCTTTCAATTCCAGAAGCTAAAAAACAAATTTCATGGGTGTTGAGGGTATGTTGCCAGTTTAAAAATGAAAAACGCTATTTAATCATTCCCTTAAATTCCCTTAACACTGTATGCTTACCATTATTATAATTTTGGAGATGTAGTATAAGGAGCTGAATTACTGGTATCTATCCATCCATCCATCTATCTATCCATCCTGTTACTATGTAAAATGCAGTTCTACATATACATGGAAAAGAGTTGCATTGAACTCAATGGAACTTACTTCCAAGTAGACATGGAGATGATAGTGTTGCATGTCTTTTTGATGGAATATGACCAATACATACATTATCATTCACACAAATGCCTTCTACCGATTTTGAAGAGAGATGATTCATACCAAGTCAAATGAAGGGGCCAGATTTCACAAATGCATCAAGATGGTCAATAATATGCCGATGTCTTCAAATATCCCCACCCCACCCCCCAGTATAAAATATTCAGAACAGTCCCAGAATTAATTTAAATCTAAGCATTTATTCACTCCAATGTGCAGCAACAGAGCTGGGATCATATAATGAAGAAGCTATATTAAGTTAAAAACATGGTGATGAAATAGCAGCAGATTGCAGAATACTTACTGTGAACATATGCAAAAATGCATTAGAGTGTGCAGGTAGGTTTTTTAAACTGCATTTAATGGCAACTTTTGCATTTAAGGTAGAATATCATGAATATTTGGAGGCACGTGGATCTACAATCTTGCATTGGACTTGGTGTGCTGTATGTGTTTGTGTGTCGCATTCAAAAGTATCTGGATCCATTAGGGAAGGTAAAAAAAACCCTCCTTCCACATTAAAAAAGGGAGGGAGAACAAAACAGAACATTAGAATAGAACCCCTAAGGGC
Organism: Zootoca vivipara; assembly: GCF_963506605.1. Taxonomy (NCBI): domain Eukaryota; kingdom Metazoa; phylum Chordata; class Lepidosauria; order Squamata; family Lacertidae; genus Zootoca; species Zootoca vivipara. Next base: position 80,528,811 of record NC_083277.1, on the reverse strand, counting down.
AAGGAGATTTTGGTGTGAGAAATTTGGACATGTGATCTGCCACATGAAATCCAAAATGGATTGCTTCTATAATTCCCTTCTACATAGTGCTTTGATATTTTTGAAGGTTAGCTGATAGCCAGCTGCTCACACTCACAGAGTAAACCCACCTAAAAAGGTGGAATTAAGGCCATTAATTTCAGTTGGCTTTCTCCAGATATTGCTAATGTTGGCTATCACTATTTGCTTTAGATATGTCTATGATTTAACTATTTGCGTGTGGAGATCCTTTAACCAGGCCTAGAAATAAATTCAGACGGGACTCAAATTTTTGGTTTGGTTTTGGCATAATTTAGGCCACAACTTTATTGATTGCAAATCAAGTGAGTGGTTGCATAGGCTCTGGCTTGGCTAGCTCCTGCAGTGCTGCAGGACATGCTGACTACGGTTAGCAGCCAGTCAGCCTTAGGTGAATACCTGAGACAGGGGCAGGCAGCGGTGTCTGCCATGCCTCCCTCAGATGAGCCCTGAACTCAGGCTCAGGGCACAACCCCGCTCAGGAAAGACCAACCACGAGTCCTTGGATTCCTTTTAAAGGAATACCCATGCATAGTGATGGCTAGGAATCCTGCCACCCCTATAAACAAGAACCAGAGCCTATCCTCCAACCTTACAAGTTGTGAAGATTTGCTATGCGGCAGGCGAAACCCAAGTGGCAACAGCCAATCAGCCAAATAGGAAAAATTCCTGCCGTGCCCCTGTCCCAACGCCAGGTGACACAGGACGCCATAGCAAGGTCAAGCACAAGCCCTAGAATTAGGGAGATGTGGGCGGGTGTTCCTGTGTACTGAGACCCGAAAAGAGGATCTCTGCGTCATGTGCAGGGAATATATAGTGGTCCCTCTAACTCTTTGACTGGCATGCCCATCTCCCAATTGCTCCCCTTTAGAGGGATCACCAATAGGGTGTTGTGGCTGCTCCAATTGTCCCCACCCCAACACCTAGGCCTGATTGCCGGGTCCCACCGCAATGTGTGCCCTCTCTTGCAGGGAGGACCCAATTTAGTAGCATTTTCATTCTTTTTAAACAAGCCGGGAATTTGCTGAAGGGCAGAGTATATAAATCCCTTAAATAAAGTAATTCATGAAAAAATGGTGCATGCCTAGGAATGGCATTTACCATGTAATCTACATGTGTAGATTACCCCTGACCTCTGAGTGCACACACTTATAACTGCAGCCTTTGGCTCACAGTGCCTGTGGCTGTATTCAGCACAGATATGAGCTGTTGCAACACTAATGACTTTGGGAAAGCTTCACATGCCTAAGTGATTTGTCAGGACCACCTGTGGAAAAAGTCTCCTCTAAAGTTCATTTTGCAGAATAGAAATGGAGATAAAGGAAGACAAGTTTGGGACTAATATAAATGATGACCACATTGGATAGAAAATCAGAGCAAGAAGGAAGGGCAGTTTATCTTGCACTGATCTTAAAAGCAGTGGGTCTGCATAATGAAGGCAATTTAAATGACACGGTGAATGAAGAAATGTGTAGAAGGAAAGACAACTACTGTAAAAGCAGCTGGTAAGAAGGAGGATTCCCCACCCCCCACACCCACCCACCGCGGATATTTTAAACTCCACTCTTCAGAAAAAGTACTGCCCCTTTTCTTTTTTACACTTGGCAGTTAGGCATATTTGTTCCTTAAACTTGTGCAAATCACCTTGGCACCTTTTAAAGCTAAGATGAAAAGGAAGTAAAATGTGCCCTAAATAAAAATGTATCTATATGCATGTTTGTGGAATGCAAACTAAAATAGATGCCCATATATAAGAAAGCTGATTAACATCGTCAGCGTAAATTACCCTTTTATGCTTACACATTTCTTTTCATTTAGAATATTCATAAGGAGGTCTGGAAATAAGGCATCTTGCTGGCTATATTTCAGTGAAATCGAAACTCTTTCTCATTAACTCCCTAGAAGCACTGGAGATCTCGGTATGTGACTACATATGTATATTCTAGCAAACTGCTTGCATTTAAAAGAATTGATGTATTCTTGACTGCTGCTGAAAAATGCTCCATGTTAAAGTCTATCCCATGCTAGTGCTACTCAAAGTAGAACCATTCAGGTTTTCTTTAAAAAATGTTTAGGGGTACTCTTATTTTCCTACTCATATTGAAATACTGCCCCTCAATGAGGCTAAACTTAGAGTCACAAAATGTTTAGGGGTATGCATACCCCTGCCTCCCCAAAAAGCACTGGACATTACTACTTAGGTTCATTAATTAGTTGGATACAAGTCTGAGGTAGATACAGCATACAAAAGGTCAAATTTTCAAATCTGCATTCCTAGCAAATCCCCACTCATCCAAATCAGACATTGTTCAGCATTCCACTCCCATCTGTGGCATGGCCTTCTCTCAGCCGGAGGACTGCTGATAGGAGGTCCTTTTTATGTCTGGGGGTTTGATAGAAGTATAAAAATGTCCTGTTTTCAGGTACTTATGTATGCAAGATCTTAGCTTTCTCAAGCCTGGAGTGCTCACATGATCACCTAAAAGAGCCCACTTCATCCTGGTGCCTTCCACATGTTTGGGACAACAGTGGAACCTCTACTCACGACCACAATCCGATCCAGAGGCCCGTCCTTATGGTGAAATGGGTCTCTGGGAGAGGTGCTATTGCAGCGATCACCGCTTCTGTGCAGACTCAATCAGCGATTGCTGCTCCTGCACGTGTGTGAACAGCAATTGCCGCTCCTGTGCATGCGCGAACGGTGGCAAACCCGCCAGTTACTTCCAGGCTTGCCATGGTCGCAATTTGGACATCTGCGAGTGGAGGTGGTTGTAAGTAAAGGTTCTACTGTACAACACTCATCTGCTTTGGAATGACTGTAGCCCAAAACATCTAGAGGAGGAGGAGGAGCTGCCAGTGGATAGGGCTTTCCATCCTACAGACAGCACAGGGAAGCACTGATGGTGGGCACCTCCATGTAATGACAATAGATGCAGCCCTTACGATTTGCGGTCCTTTTCTGAATCAGGCAAATCATGTCATCCTCATTTATTTCATGCAATCAGCCACTCCATGTAATTTCTGTTGGGTTTCAAGCCAGCCTCACATGTTTCACATGTAGCAGAAGTCAACACTTAAGCAATTTAGGCAACTCATTAGTGAGTGAGTGATTTCCAACCACTTATATTGAGATATACTCAAAAGGACGCAGGTGGCGCTGTGGGTTAAACCACAGAGCCTAGGGCTTGCTGATCAGAAGGTCGGTGGTTCGAATCCCTGCGACGGGGTGAGCTCCCGTTGCTCGGTCCCAGCTCCTTCCAACCTAGCAGTTTGAAAGCACGTCAAAGTGCAAGTAGATAAATAGGGACCGCTACAGCGGGAAGGTAAACGGCGTTTCCATGTGCTGCTCTGGTTTGCCAGAAGCGGCTTTGTCATGCTGGCCAAATGACCTGGAAGCTATATGCCGGCTCCCTCGGCCAATAATGCGACTGGACCTAATGGTCAGGGGTCCCTTTACCTTTTACTCATTTATAGAATATAGCATGATGTGCATCCCACATGGCAAGGAAACACATCCACATTTCTCAGAATTATATGTTCTGCCTTATATACTAGATTGTTTGATAGCAGCCACAGTGATGCTGGGGCTTTTCAAGAATGATTATTGCCCAGCCATACAACATCCTCATGCCCTTCAGAATAACAAGCAGTAAATGTACCAACTCCTCCTCTTTCACATTTGTGTAGCTTCACACAAATTGCTCCTCGTTCTTAACATATAGTGGACGTTGCCCCCAATGCCTTCAGTGCAATTAGTTCAGAATCTTAACCATTGCACAATAAATACATTTCACATCCTCCTCCTTTACGATAAGGACAGGAGCCCATTTCTTCCATGTTTCTCAAAGCAGGCACTTGAAGACCAAGCAAAAGCTGGTCCCTTAGCTTTGAAGCTGGTAGCAATTAGGTAGTTCTGAATCACAGTCGCACAAGCAATTTCTCAATGTTTCTTTTTCATCATAAATCCATTAAGGTAAGAACGATATAAAACAAGGAGCTGTATTATTCACAGCCAGCACATAACACTTGGCTGTCAGTTGTGGAAAATACATGTTACATTCCGAGTGGTCTCTGTCTCCCTCCTTTTCTCCCCTCTTTCTCTGAATGCATGGAAGAATGCTGAGGAGGAAATGAAAAATAAATTCTCTTACACAAATTGGCCATTCTAATGATAAACTAGCAATCATTTCCCCCATGTTGCCACAGAAACATAGAAAGACTGAGTGTTCCTACGGTTGCAGTTCCCTGACTCATTCCTTGAAATTAATGCAATCTTTTTATTTGAGAGGGTAGATTCAGTGGAGGCAAAGGGGGGGGGGGACTTCAGAAGCAACACTTTGATGTCTTTCTGTTGCTGAGGAAAAACCTTAATTAGGTCACCTAAACTTCATTTTCTTTCAAACTGTTCACTTTTACGATTCCCTTTTTCTTCTGCTCCCTTTGATGTTTCAAAATATATGCCAGTGATATTTAAGTTTATTTATTATGCACAAGCATTAAACTTCTGCTATTAACATTTATTCATGCCCTTGAAAATTGATTAGTTAATTAAGTGCAGAAGGCCTCTTATGGAAAGCTATTCATTCATGTTTCATTTAATAATCTACATGTACTATGTACAGTACATACTCCCCCCCCCAGCAATAACAGCTGTTACTTCTATGACAGTGCTTTTATAATCTCCAAAGGGGTGGCATTTTAATTGAACTTTTCTTGGTGCTATTACTAACCCCCTGTGCACCTCGATAAAAACTTTTCTCTAATATAACATACTCATTTGCTTCTAAAATGGCATCTCGAGATGAAAACTGGGCTCAAATAAATGCTTAATAAAAAAGCTTGGTTTGAAATGCCTTGGTTGAAGTGGAGCTCATGTCTAGGGATTAAAGATGCTTTGGCCTTAACAGTGTTTTTAGCATTCCTCTGATCCTGGCTGAAGAGAAAATATATGGAAATCTGCACCTGATAGGTGTAGGCAGGTTGCCTCTGTTCAGTGATAGACTGGTGCCATCACATCATCAATGTATGTCTTGAAGACTTTGGGGTGTGTGTGCTTCTTATCTCACCCAAGGATTCTCTGCATCACTAACACCTTACCTGTGAAGTTTTAGAAACATACTCTTTCTAATAAGTGGCAACTACATTTCCAGGTACTATTGATCTATCACATGTGAACTAAGGACAAAGCCATTATGTGAGATTGACATTTTGTGGAGAGGTTTTCCAAGGCTTCTGCCACGGACTAGCATTGAACACTATGGCAAACTGAGATAAGGGGAGGGAGAGATCACACAAAGTCTGGTAATTGAGATGACTTTTTGAGATGAGGGGAAGAGACACAGACAAGCTTTCGGCAGAAGTGCCTGCTGCTTGACACACCAATTTCGCACTCTTGCCTTTCGATCACTTCTGGGGCCAGGAGAAGGAGAAGTCGGCTTTTGCCATAAGCCATCTTTGTGGCCTTTCCCTAACTTGAGGTAGACCAAAATGTTTTGGAGCTGCTCAGGCTTTTGCCCTCTTCTCATGGCCCTGCATATATCTTTGACATTGTAGAAGACATAGTTGACTGGGAAATGTAATGTACATGGAAATCATCTGTCTGTTGCTATTAAAAATATTCTGGTCTCCATCAAGACTCATCCCACTTAACCGCAAAAGAAAGACTTCTAATTAGACTTTAGAATCCTATTACAAAAAACAAATACCACTACTTAACTGCTCATATATGACATGATGAAAATTACTGACATAATTAGATTTTTAATAGTGTTAATGAGTCTTGTATCTTATTAATAAGAATTAAGGCTAATGCAACACTGTATGATGAAAGATTGCCACGGCATGCTTTCCTACAGTTAAACCTAATCACAATCATGCCCATTTCCACGGCAGAGAAATTCTATTTTAATTTTGTCTCTAGCGTGCTGTAGTAGATTGCTGTAGCATTTAATACTGTTCCAGTTTCATAGATATTCAGATTAAAAGTTTTCATCTGCTTCCAGCCAGCAGGTAGTTGTTGGCAAAGAGCATGTGCCTTTAAAAAAAATAATGTAGCCAGGTTTCACTGAAATCTCTGTAAGGCAAAATATAGTAGATTAACAATGAGATATTTCATACTTTTACAAGAGGCAATTATTCTTGCTTGAGGATGCTCAAAGGAATATGGTATTAATGCAGGCTGAATTCATGCGGAATTTGCTAGCATGCAGCTGGGCAGAGAACTTGCCATCATGATTCCACTGTTACCCACTACATATGTTCACTCTGCTTGCTTGTGGACAAATGAAAAGTGTGGAGGTGTTCAGCAATTGAATGTAGAGAAATCAATAGATGAAGGTGCATGAATCAGGTTGAAGGGTTGAGTCCTAGCCCTAGAAGTGAAACGCCCATAATTGGTTGTATCTGTAAACTAGAGTGATCCCTATTCTTCCCAGGCCATCAGGCAGCACATTCAGTTTCATATTATTTTCCTCCCTATATTTTCCTATGTCCCATGTAATCACAAATACAATGCCATACATCAAACAGCCCCTTTCATTCATTGGACATCTGGATTGCCTTAAAGTCTTTTTCTGCTTGCCACTTCTATGCGATCTTTTTCTTGCCAGGTGAAAGAATAATCAGAATTTAATGGCTACCCCCCACACACATATAATTCCCCACAGTAGTAGTCTCTTAGTTAACAATATTCAGATATTTGGTAAAATTACATTACTACTGTGGACACTACCTAATGCCCAGGAAAGTAAATCATTTTATTGGCATAAGGTAGCATTATTGGATGAGACTTCTGAACTCTGTCGTTTAATCTGCATGGCAAAGCTGTTGTCCTCCAGCTGGACAGTATGCTAGGTCCATTATTATATGGTTTTTTTGTGTGTGTGTCTTCTGACAGAAAGATACAAAAATAACCTGAATGTCCATTTGGCACATTTTTTTTTTGTACAGCCAATCTTTGCATGCCATAATTCGGTGATGCTCGAATGATTTTATTTTGGAAGGTAAGAAGCAGACACAGCTCCACAGATAGCCAGAAATTGGTTTCTCTGCAGTCAGGCTCCCGCCCTCTCCTTTCCAGCCTAGCATATCTAGTTTTAGCACCTGTCATCAGTTCTAGTGCATTTTCTTTGTGGAGAAACACGGCATGCTGGCCCGAGGCTGCCTTTTATTCTGGCATTCAATAATAATGGACAGTGTGTAAAGATCTGTAATCAAAAGGTAAACACTCCAGTATTGTGTACAAATAACTCCTGAGATATTTATCCTGAAAAACAGCAAGGTTAACATTACTGTAGGAGACACTGGGGAAAACCCACCTGATAAGTGAGCAAGTGCCTTTGTCTTTGTCTTTCCCTATAAATTGTTTGAGAAGCATGTTGAAGTTTGCAAGCTCACATCAGGAAATTTAGGCTGGATTGAGCCAGGCAAAGAAAAACCCGATTCTTGTCGGCTCTAACTAAAAGCTTCTTTGGACCATCTCTATTTTGAATTCTGATCTAGATATAGCACGCACACACACACAGAGAGAGAGCAAAGCATTTGTGCTTTGGGATTTCACGGTACAGGTCTTCTTTTTTCTCATTAGCAGTTCCTTGATTGACAGTGGGCTTCACTCATTCTCACAAAGCTAAGTAATATGCCTGAGGGTGGGGGGAAAGCAGAAAAGCACTATTGCCAGCCTTCAGCAATTTTATACATTGCCTTGAGATGTATATGTGGAACGAGAGTAATAAATAACAATCAATCAATCAATCAATCAGCAAGCAAGCAAGCAAGCAAGCCATAGCATCTGGAGTCCTCAACCCAGCCTGATACAAATAATTGGGACATGGTAATTTAGGGGATGAGTGAGGGATGAAAGTCTCGTTTCACTTCAGCATTTGTTCAAGTTACTGAGAGTCAGTTCTAGACAAGGCACTCAGCTTGCACTGTGCTGGGTGGCTTTGACTACTGGCAGAGTGATTTTCAGCGGGAGTAGGGGAGACTTCAGGTTAGCTTTCAGTGGTATCTGCCTGCAGCCAAATTTCACTGGCTGTGTACATTGTGATGCCATCCAATTCACTACATCACCTCTGATTTGCTAAGGACGCCCACAATACTATATTAGAAGAAGGAAGGAATAGGAAGGAGAAAAATGGAGGGGGGGGAATACAAAGAAGAATGAACAAAACGGCAAAATGACAGGAGTAAATAGACTTTAAGCATGTGAGCAATCCCACAATTAAGAGTTTGGGAAGGAAGGTGTTTCTGCTCCAATCATTTTTGACTTGAAAACAACCTGCACAACACTAAAAGCCAACTAAGTGGAGGCAGGATTATGTTATGGGCATTTTAAAAAGCAACAACAGTTTCTTTCCCCTCCTTTGCATCATTTTAACAAGCTGCCTCATTGCTCTCTGATTAACATTCCCTTTTCCTTTTGCTGCATCCAAGGCTGTAAAATATCAATCATGCATTGGACCTTTCTTTCTACATGGTGTTTATCTGAACTTAATGAGCTCCCCACCTGCTGCCCACCTCCAGAGGTACAAATACCTGTGTGCCAAATTTTGTCGATGATTAGTAGTAGGCAAGGAAAGGGTTAAGCTCACTATCCAATCCAGTTGCTTCTCCGCTCTAAATTGATCCCTCCTGATGCAGCTTTTCTATAGAGAAAAAGGCCACCTGCATTTCCTTCCATGTGCGTCATTCAGCCAGGCCTTCTGGAATGCAGCAATGAAAAAGTGCTTGTTTATATCCCTCCCAATAAGAAGTAACTGATCATTCAAATTATGGGTAGTGGGGTTTTTTTTTGTTTGACTCTTACTCTATTTCCCTTTCAATATGTGTAAGGGACAAATAACTTACCTGGTGTGCCCCCCCCTTCTGTGTCTTTTAGTGTAACATGCATATATTTAGAAAATACAAGTATTTGTAGGTTGTGATCCCCCCCCCGCCCACACACACAGTGTAGGTTGTGATTGTTGTGTCTATTTCTGATGTTCTGGGCATGCTCTTGTAGAAGAAATATGGGTCACCCACAGAGTAGATGGCATATAAAAGCCATTTCTCCTAAACAGGACTTGTTGCGTGTTGAGGTACCAGGACAATTCCCCCCCCCCAATAACTCACACTTTGCACTGGAATATAAGTTTAAGGTTTTTGGCATTATTTTGGCCACAACTTTATTAAAATACAACTAAAGTGAGTGGTTGCTTAGTCATTGGTTCCCCCCATCTGTCCCCCGCCTGGGACAGAATGAACTGACTCCCGCTAGCATGCTAGGGAAGTCAGTATAGGTGAGCACCCTCTGAGAGAGGACGGAGCTGGGAGCCACGCCCTTCACCTCTCCCTCGGATGCTCCCCGAGGCTCATGCGTGGTCCTAGCCCCTTCCGGGGTTACGGACAAACATGTGGAGCCTCAGGATTCCATTAACGGAATACCCCTAAAGGCAGCAGCAATTTTGAGGGGCAGGCCCAGCCAAATCCTTACCCCTCCACCATCCGATTTGAACCAATGCCTAACCGCAACCTTACAAGTTGTGGCAATTTGCTGCACGGTAGGCAAAAACCACAGTGCACCAACCAATCAGCCAAGTGGACAAAATTCCTACCAGGCCCCTGCTCCTAAACAGGTGACCCCATGACAGGCATAGCAATGTCAAGCGCAAAGAACCCCTAAATATAGGGAGGGAGGGAGGGAGGGAGGGAGGGAGATCCATTGCAAGCAGCAAAGTGAAACCACAAGCTGCACACAATAGTATTTCAAGGCTATGGCTGTCAATCAATTAACTTGCAACATACCAATTTCCCCAGCAACAGCAAACCCCCAATCACCCTTGTGGCCAACTAGACTGACCCGCCCAACAATCCTGGGGTTGTCCTGTAAACCCTTCTGCAACTCGTGCTCTCCATGAATGGAGGACCCGTTCTGCAGGTGCCTTCACCAAAAGATGAATGTCTGAAGTCATAACTAGTGTTGACTGGAGGATATATGAAGAAATTTATGTGGGTGTGTTTATCACATGTGACAAACCACGCACAGGGTCCATGTATTCAAGGGCTCCTTATTCAAGACCTTACAAATACAGTACTCAGAATGTGAAGTCAGACCTTTGACTGATGTACATTCAATGTCCTTTTAAATGTATTGTGGGAGGAAGGCTATTGGATTGCTTCTGCTTTTGCTTTTATTATGTATTTTGTGTTTTTATTTTGTAATTTAATGTTGCGGACTGCCCCGTGATATTTGGACGAAGGTCAGCATTCTTACTTTCTTACTTTCTTACTGAATGGACGTTAGTTCAATGTAAATAGTTTTATCTCGAATATTGCGGATATGGATATCTCCATATAAATTGTTGGATTCCAACTCCAGTCAGCCCCCACCAGCACGGCCAATGGCCATGGCTTAAAGGAGCTGTATATGAACCAACAGAGAGAGTCAGATAAAGATGGTCTGAAAAATGAGTGGAAAGCCCAGTTACCCCTGACAGACCACCTAGGTTTCTTCACCGCCTAGGTTTCTTCTTGTAGACCCTGGATTTAAAACCAAGGTTCTTCAATCTGGGGATATTGCTTATACATATAAGAGAGGGAGGGAGCATGTTTGATTTCATGTCTTCTCCCCTTCCTTTGAGGAGAGAGCAAGGGTGCTTGCGAATGCAGCTGCAATTACTATACTGTATAGTGGAATGAGTCTGCCCTTTGTTTTGCCTCCCCCAAAGAAAACCAGCTGAGAAGGAAACCTTTTTTAATTCATGTGGCAAGGCAACCTGTTGGTGACAGCAGAGATACACATAAGCGGCACGCTCTCCAACACACAGAGATTTCATCTCCAAACATTCGCACAGAGGGATGGACACAGCTTAATGCATTTTCATTAAATTGCTTAATTACTTTGATATGAAAAGCACCTGGATTCTTCTATTTATAAAGTAATGGTCTGACCTACTAAGATGAGAAAAGCAAAAGAAGGGCAAAGAGGAAATTGCTGGTGCTTGGAAAGGATCTGTATTTCTTGAAAATTCCACTTTGAATGCTGATGGAGAGAAGTGTTTCTTATCCCCCCCCCTTAATATATATATATATATATATATTGGCTTGGCTAGTTATGCTAGATGGGCGGAGCCAACCTGGAAAACCTCCCCCCTAAGGTTCTGTCACCTTTACCTGCTATACCAGGCATCCCCAAACTTCGGCCCTTCAGAGGTTTTGGACTACAATTCCCATCATCCCTGACCACTGGTCCTCTTAGCCAGGGATCATGGGAGTTGTAGGCTAAAACATCAGGTGGGCCACAGTTTGGGGATGCCTTTGCTACACAGACACTGAAGCTGTATTTTGATAAGAAAAAGTAAGTTAGTGAAGTTGTTTCAGTTACATCTGGCCTCAGAAATTAGGCAGAGAAAGATGTGAGGGTACTTGGCAAAGTGGAAGAAATACCCTGGAAGGAAGGCATATGAACCAACGAGTTGGATGTCTTTAATTAGCAATAGTTAGTACATCCATTTCAAATTTGGTGAAACTTTATTTATTCCAAACCCTTGTCCAATGACTGGGATTTAGTTTTTGGCATATTGTGATAGGTTGATGACACTATGTAAACATGTGTGTCCAGCTCATGAATGCACATTCTTAGTTATTTAATTGTTTGGGCCATTTGGAGCTGCTCATTTAATGTGATTGGTAGAAAATTAGTCTAGCTGCAGCTGTCTTTTTATCCTCATTGATTTAAGCAAGCAGCAACAAAAGCAGCAGAAGAATCCATATTCATGTTTTCAGTCTCTACCTACCCTGTTTAATTTTGAGGTTGCACAGGTTTCTAATCAGAGTTGTAAAGTTGTGAAAAGGCTATGGATTCTTTTTTTTAAAAAAAAAATGTCTGAAAATAGTGGCTGCATTTAAGGCTGTAAGCAGGGATGAATCTACTAAGAAACTAATGAAGCTTAAGTTTCAGCCCCCCTAATCCCAGAGGGGCCCCAGAAGCGAAATCAGTGCATCACTTAATTCTGGGGGGTCTGCTAGACCTAAAATGAGTCACACGACTCAAAATGAGTATTTTTCTTGTTGTATATATTTCAACAATCCCAAAATTTGAGAGTCAGTAGCACAGATGTTGTAAAAGTGTGGTGATCTGCCATTGAGAACGCCATTGAAGAAGATAACAGTGGTTACCGAAACCTTGTTGCTGGTTACAAATGTAGCTCTGTCACAAGCTGTAAGAAACATTGACTCACAAATGTTTGTTAAATTTGTAAAATACCTTTAAATAAGCAATGCTTAGAACCAATGCTTAGAACCAAGCCTAAAATTGGCAAGATTCCACTCTGGTTCATTGATTTCCATGCTTCAATTCTCAGAATCCTATGAGGCTCCACTTTTGTCTCACAAGGTTCTGCTCATTGTCCACCTGATGCCTTCAGGCTACATCAACGTTTTGTCAGATCCTGCCAGACTCTGCTCCTGACCCTTTATTCATTGGTGCACCCACTACTATGTTTGGAACTGAAACTGAAACTGGCAGTCTTACTTCAGAGTTTCATTGAACATAGGGCACAGCATGGGGGTGATGGAAAGTGCCTGATTGTGGACTAAGCCTAGCTGCATATGTCAAAATCAGTAGACATGAACAGGTTTTCAAGAGGACTGTAGTTATGAATAGCCAAATGAGCAAAAAGGGGTTGGACAAAAACCCTTCACCCTGTAATTTGCTGCATATATCAAGCATTCTTAGACAAATTGCCCTTTCTAATCTGATGCCCTCTAATACTTCTTGAATGACAGCTAGGTAAATGACAGCTGGTTAAAGACAAGCACCAGGTTTTACAGAAGGCACAAATCTATAACAATAACCGAGTAAGTCAAGGGATTTGTTCTTTGTATCCTTGTTTGCTAAGCGATGACAGGAGATTACCATACAAATTTGCTGGAGATGAGCTATTCAGCTTCCTGGTAATCAGGAAACTTTGTTTTCAATATAGTTGCCCTATATTGTGGACAACTGTTCAGATTTCTGCCTGATTATTGCATTAAGATGGGACAACACATTTTCTTCAGTGACCACGGTTTCCCAAAAGGAAAAGCAATAATACCAAGCTATTTTTCAAACTTTGCAAGCAGCTATTTCACTGCCAGACAGGTTGTTTAATTTCAAATTTGAAGAAACATCTGGGTCCCACCTCTCCTTCAGAAAACTTTTGCCTCAAGTTTTAATATTGCCAAGTTACTCAGGAAATTCATCTTTGTTTTGCTGTTTTGGTAAACTGAATGCAACCTAATGTATACCTTGCTAGATAAAATTGAGTCCATGTAACATTATAATGTCATTATAATGTTTTCTGGTTGACTTTTTCTTTGATACATGTTAACCTATAAAACTGGATAGCTGACCTAGGAAACACTGGTATATTAGAGGCTTTACTGGTGTGGGGGGGGGGATGACCTGCTTTGGACATAAGAAACATAGCTTGCTACACCATAATAAACCAAGGTTTGAACTAGTCATGAAGAGAAATTTGGTTTGGTTAGCATCTTCATGGAACTTTCCTAATGTAAACGGAAACATTCCCAACTTGTTAAACTATGATTTAGCAATATTACATATTCCATTTGTTTCATGGGTAGGCTTTCTGATGCAGAATCAATATGTAAGACAGCCAAAATCTAAGCACTTTTAAGCAGAATTTCAAACTTAACCTTTGCATTGAAATCAGTGGAACTTTAATATCCTTTTTTTGGCTGGATTATACCCAATGGGAACATGGTGCCTTTTTGAATTCTATTCAATGTGATTTCTTTGGGTGGGGTTTTAATCATTGTTGCAGGAGTCTATGCTAGAAATGTTTGTGTAGAGAACCAATCAATTGGATATAGTTATGGTAGAAGGAAGGAATGATCCTAATACCAGCTTGATGGACCCAGTAGTTAAATACAGCTTGGCTAGTTTTTTTTTAAAAAAAATCTTTTTTATTGTTGCTCAGCTCCTTCACCTATTTGGACAGTATTTGGAAGGCTTTGGTAACTGACAGGAAGTTGTTGTTGCCATCCATTTGTCTTGGGAGACAATGGAAGAATGCAACTTTGCGGGTAAAGTCAAACCATTGTAGAGTTACAATGCCTGCTGCAGCTGTGGAGACTGAAATGGGAGAGACATGCTTTGTTGCAGCTGGAGCAGCAGGCGAAGGTGTCAGGTTTTGCTGCTGCAAGAAGTACCACTGTAAATATTGATGAAAAAGATAGTTCACTAGAATATGGCTAACATATCCAGATCTCTAATCAAGCATATGTTTTCATAGTCTTTATAATTAATGACCATATTAAACAACTGAATACAACTTAGGGTGGAGGTATAGTAGGGTGGTAAACTACAGTGTGTTAGTAATTTGGCTGAAGCAGGACCCACATGGTGAGGGCTAACTATAAAAAATCCACAGATCTAAGCCCTCCACACCCCCAGAGTGGTACCACATGTGGTTTCTGTCAAACTAAACAACATAGTTGTGGCTTTGCACAAGTAAGTACCTAAATAGTTTGAGATCATGGAAACATGCACACTATTGCAACTTTTCCCCAGCTATTTCAAGTGATATATCTTTCTAGCAGTTGTACTTTAGCAGTGGAGCACTATAAACACTATAAACATTTGAGATCCCAATTCAAAATTGATGCAGGTACAAAAACTGGTTAAATGTACATAAAATTGCATATGTATGTGAGATTATATGTACAGATAACAGAATGTGAGCATTCTGACCGTAGTCCCAGATAGTGATGCGATGAGGACACTGAAGTGAAAGTGTTGAGATTTGTCCCACAAAGGATTTAAAGATGGTAATATGTGAACTGGCCTGTATAATGTACATTTTCACATGGGAGGGCATGGTTTGGTAGTGGGGGAGAAATTTGGTTTGGATTGGATTTTAATGAGCAACCACCAAATTGACACTTTTGAAAACAGCTATCCTGAATTTTCTGGTGTAGTTCTTCAACCAAATAACGTGTGCAAAACTGCATATGTATATTAAGGGAAAGAGTGAGTAAAATGCATATATTGGTGAAAATAACATAAGAACACATTATATTAGAGGAAATTGCTTGTGGAAACTTGTTTATGGGGCAAATATTACAAGAAAATTACACTAAAATGTGGGTGAATTTTCATTTTTGTTTTTTAACAAAATCACCAGCTGGTGTGCAGATGTGAAGAACTGAACTGACGGCTGGAAAAACACACACCAGAGAAATTGTAAATGACAGATTTGCCCATCTTTAATTGTTAGTGAGATTGTATAGGAATATAAGAGGAGCGAAATGTAGGCCTCTCCTTTCCTTTGAACCACATCAGTGAAGTTGAGAGTGCGGTCTTGTTGTCTGGGCAGCCCAGGACCTCCATACACACTGCCCAGAGAGGTCACTTCAGTGTTGCTAATGCAGCCCAAACAGCAGTTACTAGTTACTGGTCTCTACAGCTACAGCAGGCGCTGTGATTCTACAGCAGTTTTTGACGTCACCCCCAGAGGCGTCTTTCAAGACAGATGGTCCATTATCGTGTTGCCACCTTCCAGACCTCTCATGAAGGCACATGTAGAAAGGCTTCAGATTACGATTGTAGGGTCTGTGTTGTTTCATGTGGGGAGAGATGATCCTTGAGTTACTTGGGATCCTGACACACATAATGCTTTGTAGGTCAAAAGCATTGCCTTGAACTGAGTCCAGAAACCAATTGGTAGCATTATGATTCTGACAGCTTTAATTTATACCCCTTTCCTAATGTTCCCTAACCTGAAATTTCCTTTTTTACACAGCTACTGTACACTAGATCAACAGCTACATAAAATTGTCATTTCAAAACTCTCATTCCTGGTCAGTCACTAGCAGTTTGAACCTCACTACTGTTTGGTTTTTGTTCAGAGGTACATCACTTTACACTACCTTACATTTAATTGCATTAACACCAGTTTGGAGAGGACCCCTTTTGGAACAATGTCCAGACTCCATTTGTTTTGACCACATTTGGTAGCAAACCTGGCTACCTCACTGCTCACCCCATCTCTAGATCATTAATCCACAATTTAAAAAGTACAGGTCCTGATGCCAGTTTTTGGAGGACTCTAGTTTTTACAGTGCTACACTGAGAGAGTTGTAGTACTTTAACTCCTTCTCCCTGGTTCCTGTTTCTTAACCAGTTACTGATCCTTGAGAGGTCCACCTCTGACTTTGGCTCAACTCTGTACTCATGACAATTTTGCTAACCTCTCTAGCAATGTCAGCAACATCTTTTTAAAGTTGGGGAAGGGGGAGAGCAATTGTGATTGTTTCTGCATCTCAAGTTTGTGACAGTAGCTGAAAAATGGACAAGGCAGCCAAATGCCTCCTTATATTATTATTCTTCCTCCTTTGTTTAAGCCTGAAGGTGCTTTAGCCACACAAGTTCTGTTAATGCTTATAGTTTTATATCTCAGGATTAAATTTTACTCCCCCCCCCCGTTAACACACTTTTGACTTTCTTACATACTTTTCATGCTCAGAAATCACTCCTTTGTTTGTTCTTTCACCCTTCACTCCCTAGACGTACCTTCATCTGTTTCCTCAGAAATATGGCTTATAATTAGCCACGCTGTACTTGAAATGCTGGTGACATTTACTTAATTTCTCTTTGCTCAAAACACTCTTCAGATTAAAATGAAAGCCTACAGATACCAGAAGAAACAAAGTTTTTGTGAACATTGACAGTTTCTCTTTTCTGTTTCATATGTTTTGCTTTCTCCTAATTAACTTTTCCCTTCAAATTTGTTTTATAGATCAGACACTGAACATTTATTCTATGAATGAGGACATTTATCTTACTCATTCCCACATTCATTATTTATCTCTACCTCTCTCCCCACCCCCCTTCTCTTATTTGACATTCCTTTTACTTGGTGTTTCTTCAGGCTTGGGTTGAGCTCCATAAATTTCAAGGAATAGTATATGCAGTGCTATTTTTCTAGAAAAATTGGTTCCAGAATTCATCATGAACGCCTCCCTTGTTCTCTTAGAATGGCAATGACGCCCACCTGAAAGGTGTCAGAATTGAGTTTCGGTGGGTTCCAGCTGAAAAAAAGCCCTGAGTATATGCCTTTTCCTTTTGTGCTCTTCTTTCTCACTCCCCCCCCCATAAAGTTCCATTGTTTTCCCCCATTCCTCATGCACCTCTCTGTTTAGATGATCCTCAGAGCCCCAAGACACTCTGGCAATAACTGAGGGGTCCTGGCGAGCCACTTATTAATGAACGAAGACGTTCAGGCCTCCTCTCATCAAAGGGTTTGTTTACAGGCTTATACACCACACCACACTTTGGCTTGTATTTCAGTGAAAATTACATAAAAATGAATGCTTTGCAAAAATGTGCATAATAGGAGCTATTCACACCAAGATAAATTATAATTATAATTATTATTGATTAAATTTGTATACTGCCCTATACCCGCAGGTCTCAGGGTTCACTGAGTAAAATCATGATATAAAAGCACAAAATAGTTTTAGTTTCCCTCAGATAGTATGCTATTGTTTTACAATTTTCTTTATTATTAAACCTTTGTTTGACATATACGTGAGTCACTTACTTTGCTGAAAGAAAAGAAACTCTGTTGAAGAATGGTGGCAAATCCTTAACTGGGTGAGTGAGGGGATATTCCCAGTCTGACAGGCGCATAGATATTTTAATCACCCCCACCCTCCACAACATGGCCCTCCCTTTCCTCCCCACACAGAGCAAAATTCAAAGTGACAGTTTCAGCTGACTGTCTTTCCCCTCAATTCAAGTTACTTCGTATCCTCATCTGTTTAAATAAATAGTCAAGCGATTGACCATTTGTTAGCAGTTCGTACTTCCAGATGTTTACTAATTTGCCATATGGTAAAATTTCTACGTTGAGTAACTTCCACATTGATCCATAATTCTGTTATACACAATTTAAATGTTATGTGTGGGTTTAAAAATTCTCTGCAATTTGCAGTGTTTTATTTTGTCTTTGGGATTTCATTTAAGTGTAAGTCCCTGCTGGTATTGCCAGCCGAAGGACCCATAGCCAGGCCATGATTGTTAGGGTTCTTTATCCTTATCATAGCCACAGATTTCCAACCTGTGAGACCAAGCCAGGCTGCACATTACAAACATGAAGGCAGTAGGCTTAGCAGGTTATACCCCTGGTAGAGCATTTTACAGGGAAGCTGTTGTTGGCTTAAACAAGAGCTGCACTTTATTTCATCTCTGCTTTACATATTTCTAAGAAACCTTTCTCTGAAAGCTGCAGGAAGATTTAGGTCCCACAACCTTGAAATCTTTGATTTTCATATGAATGTTTCTTCTGATTTAAGAATGAGAGCTATTTAATTCAAATGAGTGCAGCACATCTCGCAGCTAGGTAGAGCGTGAATGTACAAGATAGGGCAAAATCAAATAGAGCCTTGTAATACCATTATCAGTGCTTTTAATGCCCCCCTTTTTTGTTCTGCAAGCTTAGTTCCTGTGGTATGTAGAGACCATGTATGACTTTTTAAAAAGATGTTAAATGCCATGTTATTATGATTCATGGCACTGAAGTGCCTATCTGTTATTAATGTCCTGGAGACAGGCATTAAAGAAGCGCTATATATAAAAAAGCAAACTGTTTCTTAGTTGGCATTACACTTTGACTTCAAGTATATGAAAATGTGGACATGGGAAAATAATACAAATCCTTAAGTGTCCTGTGTTCTCCTTGATGTTCGTCACTGGAAACAACATTGACATTGTGCCGTCAAGAGCAGTAAGATTAAGGGTCAAGAGGATGCAATCCACAAATAAATCCCAAGGAAACAAGACAGTGTTGTTATTTGATTTATAGTAGTGGGGCTGTTTTGAAGTGTTAATCAAAAAGTGGTGGTTTGTATTCACCACTCCCTTCATTCCCCAGCATAAACCATCCATTAGGTTGACCAAGCACAAACTGCTGTTGTGAAGCTACCAACCTAATACCTATGTCAAAAACAGTTGATTAGACACTGAAGTTGCTCCAACTGAAGTTTCCAAACTCTTTTCAAAAGCAATCCTACAAAGATTTGATTTGTAACCAAAGCATCTCAATGACCAGTTTAGCCACCTTCAGGTAAAACTCAACAGGGACAGTAGGAAGACAAAATGACTCCTGGCCACAGTCAACATCGGATTGTTCAGGAATACACCCAAGAGCACAATTCTTAAACTTCATGTATGCTGTTGAACAGGATGGGAGACAAAATAAGTCTTTGTGGAACCCCATAAATCAAAAGCAATCAAGAAGAACAGTGCTACCTTCTGGAACTTGCTATCCAGGAATGGTGAGAACCACTGCAGGACAGTGCTTTTAGGATCTCCTACACATGAGTAGGACCTTGGTAAAGACACATGCCCGACTGGCATGTTCTCTCTTTCCTGGTTCAGGAGCTTCAAAAGCTTTCGCCAACCCGAACATCACAGTGACTAATGCCAAGAAGCATTAGCACACTTAGGGATCCGCAGAATTTGCACAGTTGCGTAACAGACCTCAGCAACTCAGCATTTTGGCTAATCTACGTTTATTTACATATAATGCACTCGGAGCACTGCAACATAGCTCCCTCTCTCTCTAGCATCAGACAGCAAAGAGAAAGAACAAATGACAATAGTCCCACTTCAAGAAACACAGTAACACAAACATCCTGTCTTCGTCACTTCCCACTGTGGAATGAAAACATACACCATTAAGTGATAAACAACAATCCCATGACAGCAGACACGGGGAATGAATCTTCAACAAGTGCCCCTTGTAACCCTATTCCAACTAGGCAACCCAGGAGAATAATGGGGGCAGTTATATTGAAAATTGCTGAGACGTCCAGTCAATGGGAACACCCTGGCCTCTTCAGATGCTGATGAAGGTCATTTACCAAGGATGCCGCTTTCCTGAAATCAGAGTCAAAAATAGGTTGAAAGGGCTTCTAAGGTAATCAGTGTCATCCAGAAAGCCCTGCAGTTGAGTTGCCCAGTTAAAAGATGACAGGTGTAACTTTGCCACACCAGTCTTAAAGGAGTCTTTTGTTGCCTGCTGTCATTACATGATGTGGTTAATTCCTTTAAAAATGTTCCTCTGGCCCAGCACTTTCTGCAAGGACACCAGTATAGCTATTAGTCTCTGAGCTTTCAAGGATAACACTCGATGGTGTGATTCCCAGACACAAGACTGCACAATGTTGCCTCTGAGGCATCCATGCTGTAATACAACAGAATCCTGCCTGGCTGATAAGCTGAAGGTAGATTTGGGGAAGGCAGGGCAGGGCAGCCACAGAAGAGCCGTATCTTGTATTACCAGAGTTGCAAACAGGAGTATACAGAAGGGATTATTAGAGATTGGAATGGAAGTCCTTTACATTTTCTGCTTACTGAATTAATCCTATTTTAATGCGTGCTGTCAGACACTTTTCTGTAATTTGTTTACATAGACCGAGGACTTTATTTTATGTCTAGTGTAACCTTGCAAAGGATGCAATGTTTGTATGGAAATGTGCCCTTCAGGGCCTATAAACAGCTGAGGTGTGGATCTGTTTGTTGTGACATATGCTGATTTGCTAATATTAAGGGTATGTAGAAAACCAGCAGATGTTAAAAAGTGAAGTTGTGGGTGATCTTTGTGCAGTGTATAAGCATTACCTGATGACGGCAAAGGACAGGCGGTCTATTATTTATTTATTGCCTTTATATAACAGTTTTCTGCCAAGGCACCCATGGTCCAAAATGTCCGTAGCTCCAGAAGTCACTTCTACGCATGTTCAGAAGTGCATAGAAGTGACTTCCGGTGCCATCGCGGCATCAGAAGAACATGGCCGCCGGCAGGAGCTCCATAATCCGGGGGAATATGGGGTATTTTGCCATTCGGGACACCTGCGGGAAACGGTAAGAAAATACGGGGGTGCCCCAGGGAAAACAGGGTACTTGGCAGCTATGCCTAACAACGAATTGTATAAAATGTTAACTTGACTTGGTGGGCTGGTGGACAGTCTGACTGAAGATGGCCCTGGGGTCTTTGCCTCTCTCCTTCCCTCTCTTCTTCCACAGGGTAGATGGTGTCTGCTGGCCCTGTGAAGAGGAGGTAGTCTCCCAGGTGCCATCTTGGCTTACTTCCCCCTCTTTCTTTGGGTGTAGCTGCCCCTTGTGGTGAACCACTGAAATGAATGTTAAAACCTCTGCCTAAGCTGTTTAATACTGTCTAGCTCCCCTCACACCTGGCTGCTATTGAAGGAGTGTGTAAGGACTTCTGTTTCTATTCCAGCCTTGTTGAAGCACAGCAGGTCTTCATGAACTCCAGTGTTGCTGTATGCTTTGGTTGTCCTGATATCTGACTTGCTGCTCCGGTTGTTAACTGCCTGCAGTGTCATAGACAAAGGTAGGCTATGAAGTTTACTACCACCAGTGGGTTTTTTCTGGGGGTACACAGGGGTACACAGACCCCTAAACATTTTGTGAATATAATGGGAGAAGAAACTAAAATTTTTAAAATTCACTGACGGTGAATCATCAGTTCCATTGACTAGCATGGTGAATCAACAGTTCTGTTGCTTCCCCCAATGATGGCCTCATTTCCTGTCACGGTGTTTTCTGAGTCTCAGACAGAAGTGAGCGCTTAATGTGTGAAGCAGTGTGGAATGTGGTTGTGTGGCATTTCCCCCAATTTGAACTATAAAATGGTGATTTTCTTGAGTCAAAATGAGAGTACCCCTAAACATATTTTAAGGGGGGGGGGAAGCACTGACTACCACTAATAATAATTGCAGCAGCAAAACTGTTTTATTTAAATTTGTTTAGAGAAATTGCACGGAGTATTCTTTTTCAATCATACAGTTTCTCTTGATCCCTGCAGATCACTTTGGGATACTTCTATTTATATATATATATATAAAATGAAAGTGCGGGCTCCACTTTTCTCCGTAACCACTTGACTGATCGTCCTGAATTTTTGACACAACGATCCAGGCCACTCCCCGAGTGTTGTTAGAAAAGAAAAGAAAACCACACATCTCACACCTCTGCAGGTAAAAAACATGTTTTTCAACAAAGTAAAACAGCGCCCTCAAGTGGATTTCCTCCCACAGTGAAAATCTACACCACACCCACAAACCAAATAATGAAATCATGAAGGAAGCAACTGAAACCATCAAGACAGCCATTATCAGACCCCTAGGCCCCTGCCAGACTGCTAGGCCCCCACTAGGCCCGGGGGGGGGAGGGCAAGCACCCGGATCAAAGGTTGCAGCATGGCCTTTGTTTTATGTAGCCCCCTGCCAGGCCCCCACTTGGCCCGGGGGGGGGGAGGGTGAATGCCCGGGTCGCAGGACGCAGCACGGCCTTTGTTTTATGTAGGCCCCTGCCAGGCCACCAGGCCCCCACTAGGCCTGGGGGGGAGAGGGCAAGCGCATGGATCGCAGGCCGCAGCATGACCTTTGTTTTATTTAGGCCCCTGCCAGGCCCCCACTAGGCCCAGGGGGGATAACCCACAGCAAAGCACTTGGGGGCACGGCATGGGGTTTTTACTTTAAAATTTAGCAGGCGTTGTGTCACATGCGAAGCTCCGGCAGCCATTTTAAGTAAGGGCAGTTATGCCCCTTTTAACCTATGCTTTATATTATGACTGATTGCAAGCCTCTGCGTCTTTTAAAAACAACAACCATGCACTTTCTCTCCCTAGTTTAAGTCCTCAGATATTTGCAGTTGCCAAACCCCGCCCCCCATTTACAATCTCCTACCTTCCCCTTGCCACTTCCTGGGTTTTTTATGGAACCGAACAGCTTCGGAACTCGCCTTCTGTTGCTACGGGGCTGTGGGTCTTCGCTATTTGATTCCCCCCCCCAGGTCGGGATTATTAAAGTAGTTCTCTAGGTTCTCTGGGTCACCTACTCCAAAATAAGAAAATCCAGATAACAAAACACACACACACACAAAAAAAAAACAAAGCAAAACACACAACAATGCCCAAATCATACAATACCCACCAAAATAAATGACAACCCCAAAAATAAAATTAAACAATAACTTCTGCTTCTCATGTTCTTATTTCAATTTTTTTTAATCTAAATACATAAAAATGTTCACGGTGCATGTGCAGGGGCCAATGTATGGCAATACAGGGGGGAGGGGACAACACTCCGCGGGGGAAACAGAGGGAAGGGTGTCCTACCGAAACACAGGGATGAGCCAGGGGGTTGGAGGGAGGAGGGGTGGGATACGTCATGGATCGGGACAGGGTGGGGGGAATCACAGGGCAATAATTTCTATCTGGCCTTCAGTTGTGTGAAATATACAGGTTATCTGGCTTACAAATTTGCTTCTCCTAAGTAACTTGCCACAAAAGATTAATGAAGTTCCCTCCCATCTGGAGAGTGCTTAGGTGCTTGGTTTACCAGTGTTCTGAAAGCCCAGGGAACAGTGCACTCCACTGACATTTTAGATTTCCTTTTTATGTTTCATTTCCCTGCCTTTTCAATTTCACTTTCTAACCGTCAGAGTTAATTCTCATTGCTTCTCTTTGTCTCTTCTGCTTAAAATCTCAATTTTAAATCTGCCTCCCATCTACAAGCCACAGAGCACTATTTAACAACAAGGTTAGCTGAACAGCTTTAACGCACCATCAGTTGACCACAAAAATGCTGGAAGAAGATCCAGAATGTTCCCAATAAATAGACTATATGAATTCAAATGCACTTCACTACCTCCTTCTGTATCTCCAATTCATAAGCAGCAAGGACTTTAATTCATTCCAAGAGAATCTTCTGTCTTTCCAAAGGATTGCTGGGTGTGATTATCATAACAGATCAGGCTGTTGGCCTGTGTTGCCATCTCTCTGTAGTACTGTCCTGAAAGGGTGCCCATGTCTTAAAATCATTAACAAGGGAGGTATTCCCTTATTTAGAAGTTTAATCAGGACAATTGTTTTCCAGGTCACTTAGAAGAAAGTTTTCTTTTCTGAGGTTATAGTGTAAATGCAAAATAAAAATCAGAGAGCCTTTTAGAAAGATGGATAGATAAAGTAATGGCTATGGCATTCTGGGTCAATATTTGTAGAACCTATGTGTGCAATTGATAACAGAACCCATACAGCTTGACGTGGGTTAATTCATAGAACAAAGCCCTATTGAAGATGTTCCCCTACTTGCCACTGTCCAGACTAGCAAATGGAAGTAGTGTTCTAGCATGTACTAGAAATACCAAAATAGAAATACACGGAGACAAGGGTTAAGAGAGATGTATCATTTTATTATACTTTATCTTATAATTTAAATAGAAATTGAGCTTATACCTTATGGAATGATATCTGGAGATACTTATTGAATGATATTTAATTGGGAATGCAGTAACTGGATATAATACTTAAAGAAATCTGAGAATAGAGATAAGTGGGAGTCTTTAAATGGGTGGAATATAGGTAGAAGACTGAGAATTTTGACGAATTTAGTTGATATTGTTATGGATTGTTTTTGGATGAGAGTGATGACATAAATGTATGTCTCTTTTTTTTCTTTTTTCTTTACCTTTTCCTTTTTCCCTTTTCCTTTTCTATTATTGTATGATTTATATGAGTTTGCACATTATGATTTTTATGAGTTGGTATATTATGATTTTTATGAGTTTGTATATTATGATTTCTAGGATTTTGTGTATACGAATCTGTGCTTATTTTGGTATGACTGTGAGTTTCGAGTGTGTATGGTTTGTATTTTAACTTTGATTCTTAATAAAGTTTATTTATAAATTAAAAAAAAAAGAAATACCAAAATAGCATCACATCTTGAGCGTGTAGCACATGTAACATTTGATATATCCAAGCTCTTACATTTTGCTGCAAGTCTCATGATTCCATCAGAACCTTGCTTTCTACAGTTCATGACACACTGCTCTACGTGTAATGCTTAGCTGTAAGAATAATAAGAATAATACAAGATTCCGCCAGCAGTGAGAACATTGTTTTCCAAGTCAATAATAATAAACACGACCATTTGTGCTGTGAAAACAACAACTGATCTTATGGACAGGGATGCATAATATTGCTGAGATTCACAAAATGAACAGAAGTAAAAACATCTTTCCTTAATCAGCAAAGGCAATATGAACCTGCAAGAAAACAAGCAGCCAGTGGGATAACTCAGGAAAAGATTAAATGAACTATTTTAGCAAGAGCTTTCATTGAATCTGTGCCTAGGGAGAAAACAGAAATCAGAGGCAGGAGTACAGAACTGACCCACACATGGAGTGGGGTGAAGCAGCTGCCTCAGGCGGCAAAATGGAATTGGATTTGAAGGTTAAAGCAGGAGCATGACAGGGTCTGCAGAAGGGGAATGGATGGTGGCTTCATAACTGGGCAGACAGTGAAAAGCGATCTTGGTAGTTACAACGTATGAGAGGAGGAACATGAAGGAAGCTATCATGGGGGTGGTTTGTATGAAAGGGAAGAGTTGCACAAAAGGAGGGAGGGGGCATGGACATGGGTGTGAAGGTGGAAATAGGGGTGCAAAGCTGGGTTGCAGAATAGAGGGAAGTGGCTTCAGAAATGGGGTTAGGAAGGTGATCTTAGTAGTTGCTTGCATGGGTTGGGAAGAAGAAGTGTTAAGGAGTTAATATAGGGGGAATGGTAGAGGGG
This sequence comes from Zootoca vivipara, assembly GCF_963506605.1. Lineage (NCBI taxonomy): Eukaryota > Metazoa > Chordata > Lepidosauria > Squamata > Lacertidae > Zootoca > Zootoca vivipara. Next base: position 80,503,108 of record NC_083277.1, on the reverse strand, counting down.
CTTTCAAACAGGGGCACCACCCCCAGTTAAAAATAATAAGGGAATCAGTGGAAAATCCAACACTCTTGTTATTCAGAACAGTAAGTACCCACAGTATTAAGTTCACTAAAACTTACTCATATGGAGTCACAATAATTCCCACTACATGGTCCCTTCCTTTATCTGGTTCATTTCTGTGTAACTCCCTGACCTCCTGTTTTCTGCAGGCAGCATGATGACGACTAAGATATTTTCAAATCCTGCTTTTAAACCTACATCTCATATTGATTTTCTTGGAAGTAGGGGATATAGGGATATAGGAAATCAACAGCAAGCAGAGGAGATGAGCTGTTAGTGTTTGATAATAGCTGGTACACAAGCGGAAGTGGACAGCAGCATTCAAGCAATTATGATGTTATAAAGAAATGAGGTGATAATGTGTGCTGATGTTGGAGGGCAGCAATTCTTTACAATACATAAGACAACTCACTTCCTGTACTTCCACCCCACATATTTGATGAGGGAATAATTTATTAGTTTTATTAGTGTGCTCCTTTTTACAAGGATGAGCATCAAGTTATCAACTACAGTAATTGTGGGCGCAGCGGGGTTCAGGATGTTATTATCTACAGTCAGGAAATCCAATTTTTCATCTAGAGCTATTACTACTATTGTATTCCTCCCAACTTCAACTCAGTAAAGTACATTGGTGACCGGCCTGGAATCACCCTGTGAACTTCAGAAATGAGCAGGGCTTTTAACATTTGATTCCCATATCCTAGTTTAATACAAAGAAGCACAAAGAAAAGTATTACACTGCTAAGCAGGACTCCAGAAAAACCAGTTATTTTATTACAAAAAAATAAACAAATCAGAATCACACATTGCCTACTCCTACACTAACACTCTTCTCTGGAATTGCCATCTTTGTTCACTCATTTTTAATGGAATATCCAGATGATGTTATTTCCAAATTGTTCTACACTTGGGCAGAAAGAGCCAGTTGCACAAGTATAAGGTGAGGAACACCTGGCTTGCCAGCAGTACATGTGAAAAGGATCTAGTGGTCTTTATAGACCACAAATGTAACATGAGTCAACAGTGTGATGCAGCAGCAGAAAAAAGTCAATGCTGTTCTAGGCTGCATCAACAGAAGTACAGTATCCCAATCAAGGGAAGTCATAGTCCTGCTCTGTTCTGCCTTGATCAGACCAATGGGGCATCCCACTAAAGGGATCCTGGAGGAGGATCCCTCACCAATGATTTGGTGAGAATCAAGCAGTAGGCGAGCTGGTTGATATAGGTCATACCCAATGCCTGCACAGAAGCCACTTACATCTGTAATCAATAAAGTTGTGGCCTAATTTGAACAACAACAAAAATGTTGTTGCTAGTGGTCATTTAACACAAGTGTGGGTTTGTGGGTAATGATGCCTGGGCACGCAGATAAGATTTGCATTCAGCCCCCAGACCTGAGTTGTCCTATTCCTGCTCTAAGTGATCTCCCAGCTTCTGGAATATACGTAGCTTTTATACTTTTTTTGGGGGGGGGGCTTTCTTTGAACTGCATGCGCTGCACTTAGCGAGACAAGTTAACATTTCCATTTGAGCTGCTTCTTTGGCAGCAGGAGAAGCACCAAAAGTGCTTTTGCTTCTCCATTTCCCCACTATGCTCCTTTTGTTTTGTTCTTGTTATAGCTGTTTACCAGATGAACACATTTCTCTGTAAATAGGATAATTTTGTACTCAAATTGATGATGCTAGCGTTTCCAAACCGTCTCTTAAAAGTTGCTTTCAGATGAAGAGGTCAATTGCTGGCACACATACTAGTACTCAATTAAAGGATTTATCAACCTAGAGGAATTACAGGCAGAGAGTTTGCACTGGAGCATAGATTTCAGTTTAATGGTTAGTTTAAAAAGCATATTTTGAGGATGGCAATTAAATTTAAAAAATGTTTCTCAAAATTACTGCTCTCTCTATAGCTGAGGATCAAACTCCATCTAACTCTATCTTTAATATTTTGATATGTTTGTTTGCGTGCATGACCATAATAACTCTGCAGAAGTCTATTATTTGATTTTAATGCCACTGAAGCTAGTTACTATGTTATTAAATGTTCTTAAGATTCTTAACACTAATACTTTTCTTATATGACAAACTTCAATTGTCCTCCTTTTCAGTCTATTCATCCAGGGAAAAACGACAAAATTATTAAGTATGCCTATTAAAAATGCTTCTATTGTAATTTGCTTTTCATTTTGCTTCAATTGTGTCACAAATCCTGCTGTATTTTAGTGTCTTATTTTCTGCAGATTGGCTTTTCTGAGGACTATTTTATTTTATAAACATTGCAATTATTTTCTCTTCGTATATGAACCTTAAAAAAACATGTTCCTTTCTAGAGATCAATAAAGGAGAGAACGAGAGAGAGAGAGAATTACAAAGAGATGTGAATAAAAGATATTTGCCTGGTTTTATTTTTAAAAGGGAGTACTGTACATTTAAAATGGTCATTAAAAAAAACAAAAACTCCAACAAAGTTGGGAACCCCTTAAGGGTATGCAGTTGGTTGCTGAGTTTGATCCTTCATTTGTGCAATTTTCTAACTGCCATGATTTGCATGTTGTTTAAGAAAAAATGTCCTTTGGTGGTAAGGTACACAGAAAGGGAGGTAGGACCTGAGCAAAGCCAAGTTAATAGAATCATAGCGTTGGAAGGGACCCCCAAGAGTCATCTACTCCAACCCCTTGCAATGCAGGCATCTCAACTAAAGAATCTATGGCAGATGGCCATCCACCTCTGCTGTTCCACTGTTGAACAGCTCTTACTGTCAGAAGGTTCTTCCTGATGTTTAGTCTCAATTTCGTTTCTTGTAACATGAAACCATTGGTTTGTTTCCTGCCCTCCAGAGCAGGAGAACAAGCTTACTCCATCTTCCATGTAACAGCCCTTTAGATAATTGAAAGTGGCTATCATATCTCTTCTCAGTATCCTCTTTTCCAGGCTAAACATACCCAGCTCCTTCAACAGTACCTCATAATGCTTGGTTTCCAGACCCTTGATCACCTTGGCTTCCCACCTCTGCACATGTATCAGCTTGTCTGTATTTTTTCTTAAATTGTGTTGCCCATATCTGGACACAGTAATCGAGTTGTGGTCTTACCAGTACAGAGTAGAGCAGTACTATTGCTTCCCTTGATCATGACACTATACTTCTGTTGATGCATACAAAACTATCATACCAAGTTCAACCACCCTTGAACCTCTGAGAACAATGGTGCTGTAGGTGTCAGGCAGAGAAGGTGGTTGCTCAGCTCCCTGAGGTCATTTTAATTTGAGACCCTCACAATGGGACCTCGAGACTTTTGGCATGCAAAGCACACGCTGAACTATTTACCTATACCCTCTCTCCATTAATAGGAGCTAGAAGGCCTAATTGGACACATCCATTTGAAGTTCTTCATCCCTGCTCTGACATTTGCATTCCAGCAATGCCGGAGCAGTGATTTGGCTTGCAATTAATGCATCAGCAGTCATTGCACCCTATTCCTGCCACTAATGAGCTGAATCTGACATGATAATTTTATCTAAGTTGCAAAAAGGTTACTTGTGGTCTGCAGAAATGATTCCGTATGAGTGAATGGCAAATGGACATTAATGAATTATTTAACTAAGGCATGGGAAGACAGGGACTTAATGAACAATTAGTGGTGCTTGGGTAAATGGCAGAAGTGGTCTGGACTGTGTGTGTTTATAAGTCCTGAATTCAAAGGAACATTGGGGTGTGACTATGAGAAAGTAGTATTGCTGCTTACTTCTATGGGAGGTGCAAACAGACCTCCCACTCACCACAATGTTCTGAAGTGGACCTGGAGGAGTGCAGCTATTTGACAAATTGTGAGTTGTTCCCTATACTTGGTTACAATCATTAGTCTCACTGCAGTGTTTTGAATGATGTGGGGTTTCCAAACAGTCTACAGGGGCAACACAACAGTAACCCTGATGCGATGGTATCAGAACATGGGCAACCGTGGCCAGACTAGCTGGGCCTAGGAGGTACTTCAGATGCTACTGATGTCCAGTGCATTATGCTATGGAATCCACTTTGGCCTCCAGTGTCTAAGGCTGGAAATAATAATACACCTAGGTTGAGAACTTGACCTTTTAATGAGAGCAGGACTCAATCCAGAAATGGGTCCAAGGCAGATGAGCCAACTCCCAGAAAGACCAACATTTTGTCTGGATTGAGTCTCAGTTTATAGGACTCCATCCATTCTGTTACAGATTCTGTTACTGATTTCAGCACTCACACATTTTAACCTGAATTGGATGACAAAAGATAAGGAGTTTGATGTTATCGGCATACTGAACTGTGAACTGCACAACAGGAGTTGTTGTTACTATTATTATTACTATTATTATTATTATTATTATTATTATTATTATTATTATTAAAAAACTGAAAATCTCAGGGACACTTTTTCTTTTATTCAGATACCAAACATTTTTTGGTGTTTGTAGAGTTTCTTTCTGCAATACCACATACAAATAAGACATGGGTACAGCCCTCCCTTTTTCTCTTACATGAGGAAAATGAGTTTCCATAAGGACTTGTGAGGCAAAATGCCTGCTTTATTCCAACCTTTTTTTTAATGTGACCTTTTATGTGACACATGTAAATGTCAATACCTTTGCTCATTCATTTTCCTCAGGGACAATTATTTATATAGGCTCCAGATGCTATGTGTTAGTAAAAAGGGTGAAAAGGGCTCGAGGCAATGGTACTGTAAATGTTACGGAGCTCATTTTCCCTTCAAGGGCATGGATTTAATTTTTTTCTCATTTAGTTGATTGCATGATTCAGCAAAACCCATATTTAACAGCATCATTACTCCTTCCCAGGTGATGTGATTGAAGCAGAGACAGAGAGAGGAGTGAAATTTTAAAATGATGTGTGCCTTTGTGTGACTATAGCAGGATTGGGTATAATGGAAGTTCTACATAGTAGAGATTGTATTTTATTCCAAAGGCATCTGTGAACAGAAGTATATTGATATCTATCTATTGTCCACCCAGCCTAGCAAACCCACTAAATGCATGAAAACAAACCGGAATGTTAAGGGACGTGCCTCAGTTGGTAGGGCAGAAGGACTCAGCTTCAATTCCTAACATCTCCAGGGATGGCTGAGAGAGAGCCCTGTATGGACTGTTGCCTGTCCGCATGAACAGAATTGAGTTAGATGGTTCTGTGTTCTGTCTCTTTACAGTCGTACCTTGGAAGTCGAACGGAATCCCCAAACTACCTTTTGAAAAAGAAATTACCATTTTGTTCAAGGTGCAGGACACCTGCATTACTCCAGATTTTCTTTCACAGCCTGGAATGGCACCTATAGACTCTGGAAATATTCTGAAATTTGTCAAAATCCAGGTGAAAGATCCAAGTTTGGCCAGACTAGTGGATCCCAATGAGTTGTGCCTATATCTACTAACTTATCAGATAAAAGTAAGGAACAAATAAGGAGAAAATGGAAACAAAAGCAATGAGGAGTAACTGTGCTCTCTGTATCTTCTAGTCTGCTCCTAAGCATAAGTGGCAGCTAATCTGCCCGCAGTGTCGGCATAACATAATATTCTTTCATTGCTAACACTCCATGATTTGCAAAGCTTTGCTTGTTGCAGGAGTTGCTGTTCCACAGTATAGGCACTTTTTTTTCTGACAGAGCAGGTCTTGAGATAGTGCTACTTAGTCTAATGCAATTAAAGCAAATCTCATATGTAACGCAATACAGCATCCATCACAGCCAGTGAAAGGCTGTCCTCTGAGTCAGTGGGCACAACCTTTTTTCTTTTTTCTTTTTACTGCTGCTTCATATTTTAGGCTCAATATATGGACAGCCTATTTAAAAAGGTGACGTTATCGAGTATCCACTGTTCATGCTGATTCTGCAGCACAATTTAGCAATTGAAAGGTTCTTCCATTTCCCCCACTCTAATTCCTCACATTGCCCATGAGACCAATTGCTCTACTACCTGTACGGCATGCAAATTCCTAATAAAAAGAAACATTTTTTTACAAAAACATTTTTTATGAAGATCTTTCTCCGTCGTGGGTTTATTGTTTTACAGATTGATGATAAGACAGCAATGGGATTTCAGGGCATAGGCTGTTAAAAATATTTACCGTAGCATTTTAAAAAATCAGAGTTGATTGGGAAGGTAATGATGCCAGGTAAAAGCTTCTGCATTTAAGGAAGATAGTGATGCCGGTTTAAAGCTGACACCTTTGTAGATCTATCCAAGATGACATCCATCAGTAACTCATGGGGTTGTATTCACTGGTGCCACACAATCTGTGCAGAGGAATGGAGGACCTTCTGTATCAGATTTAAGGAAGTGGGTGGGGTTGTGGAGGAGCTGAAGGAGTATACTGTCAGCTGGGAAAGACCATAGGATACAATTGTGGCTGGCTGAGATCATGTTCAGTCACAAAAGTTTCACTCAGGCTCCACTTGGGTGGAATCTACACACATATAAAAAAATGCTGTGAAAATGTGGGGTTTTTTTACGTTTTGAAAAATACATGGAATTTTGCATAGCTCACTTTCACCATCTAGTGTCACATTTGTGTATTGCACTTTACATTTAAAACACTTTAATTGCAGCTGTCTAGCTGAGTCCTTGGATTCTTAAGCATCAATGCCTTCTCTACTTAGGTACAATCCAGGAGAAAGGACAGGGCCACTAACCTTTTTACTATGAATTATCCAGACTGCTACCTCAGTTTCCAACTTGACGAAACCTTTACAACCCTCTTGATAATGGTTAACATTCACCTCTGAAAACAGGAGTTTTTAAAATTGTCACAGTTCTTCTTCACGTTTCCCATTAATTTCAAAGGGGCTTTTAAAAAGAGCTGTACCTCAGTAGTTAAGCAATGCTTTGCACACCAGAGGTGCCCCCCCCCCGGCTCAGTCCTTGACACCCCCAGATAGGGCTCAGAAACCCCGTCAGAAAATCTGAAGAGCTACCACTGTCACTATATACTGAGCCAGGCAGATTAATGGTTTGACCTGGTATAAGTAGGACAAAAACATAGCTGAAAATGGCTCAAGAGATAATACCAGATTCTTGAGGATCCCTATTCAGTTTGTTGCTGTTTTTTCTAATACATGTGAGTTCAGGAAAATAATTCTCTATTCTGAGGGGGGGGGAACCAAACCAAATTATTCTAGGTAGTCTTACATTAATGCATTGCATTTCTGCATCGTCTTTTATGCTGTCTATTATTTTCAATTAGGGGTTTAATACATTTAATCCTTTCTTTGGAAGTCTTGTTGTGTTTTTGCATGTCACATATAAACCTGTAGTGCTGCTTGTACTTATAATGATTTAATATTAAAACTGTGAATAAACATTGACAGATTTAAATTATGTATAAAAAGAAAGCTTCTCTTATGGAGAGAGGCTGTCTTCTTCTAGTGCTGCCTCAGAATATGGTATAGAAAGTTATGATGATTGAATCCACTTTCCCATGCTTCATTTTTAGTTTGATAGAACCACAAAGTGGCAGAAGAAAGCCTGCTATGGGGGAATAGCTCACCCTACCTGCCCAGAAGAACAGGGAACCAGCACTATAATCTCATTTTGTTGACAGCAAGCTTAGCTAGGCCTTGTTGTAAAATTGAGGGCAGGTTAAGAAAAACTTTTGACTATGGGCAACTCTTCAATTTTTTTTAAAAAAATGTCTAAAGCAGGGGTCAGCAAACTTTTTCAGCAGGGGGCCGGTCCACTGTCCCTCAGACCTTGTGGGGGGGGGGGCGGACTATATTTTGAAAGTAAAAAATGAACCAATTCCTATGCCCCACAAATAACCCAGAGGTGCATTTTAAATAAAAGGACACATTCTACTCATGTAAAAACATGCTGATTCCCGGACCATCCGCAAGCCGGATTTAGAAGGTGATTGGGCCGCATCCGGCCCCCGGGCCTTAGTTTGGGGATCCCTGGTCTAAAGTGTTTGTAGAACTGCTCTTTCATACTATCACACTCTGAATTTATTACAGCACCATTATGCACAGGCAGAATATGGCATTTGTTTACCGATTTGAAGATTTTTTTTTCTTTTTCTTTTAACACATTCACACACAAGAAGCACAGTCAAATAGGCCATGTATCATTTGGTGAAGTGGGGTGATTTTGTTTTCATCCTTCCTCAGAGTTGTTTTATATCAGAAATGCCCCTGATGTTGAACTAGCTCAATAAGTTTTCAATCTCATATTTAAAATGCTTAAGAAATTTAGATGAGCCTGATGAATCAGGCCGGTGGTCCATCTACTCCAACATCCAGCATCCTCAGTGACCAACCAGATGTCTGTGGGAAGTCTGCAAGTTGGGCATGACCACAACGACACTCTCCACACCTGTGATTCTCAGCAACTGATATTCAGAGGCTGGTAGCCATTGATAGCCTTGTCCTCCAGGAATTCATCTAATTCTCTAAAGCCACCCAGGTTGTGGGCCATCACTACCTTGTGTTGGATTGAGTTCCATTGTTTACTTTGCACGGTGTGAAGAAATGCTTTATTTCATGTCCTAAATCTTACAACATTCAGTTTCATTAGATGACCACAAGTTATAGTATTATGAGTCAGAAGGAGAAAACTTTTCATAATCTGATTTACCTATGCCATCCATGTGCTCCAAAATTAATATGCTATGATTGTTGCTTCCACTTAAGGAATAAGGAGACCCATTGGTTGATCCTTTTAGTGAATGGCTGGGAACTAGTATTTGATGTGACAAGCTTTCCTTTTAAGAAAATATATTTTAGCGCATTAACCTAATCCCTATGGATAGAATTTATGTAAAACATTTAACCCTGTTACATTGTGTCAGGGCACCGACTATATTATGGTGTTTACTTTTCTAATTAAGTAAACATGACTGATGCAGAGAATTAAGATAATAAAACACTTTTACAAGATAATTAATCTTTTCTTTCTGATCCAGCCTGCCCCATCCCAAGCCTGATAATGTTATTTACCTCCAAGGCAAACCAAACGTCAGGATATAATTGGAAACGTTTGCCATGACCGTTGGCTAGGACGAGAGATCAGGTAATTTGCATCTCATCTATTTAGAAATTAAAAATGAAGGACTGACCACTTGACACTACAGAAGTTCTTGAAATAAAGCCTGCTGAGATTGATTTGCGGGAGCTGTTAAACGATTCTGCTCGCCAATTTGAATGCATGATGAAATTCCGATTAGGACACAGTGCTGCAATTATCGCCAGCGTAAGGGAAGAGGAAGATTCCAACTACAAAGAGTTTTTGTGTTAACCCTTTACCTGCATTATCTTCAAAGAAACTTGTTGAATGGTGTATTTCTTCAACATTCATATTTGGATTGTTCTGTCTTGCAACTGGACTTTCCAGACCAATTGAAGCAGGTGCAGTCTGAAGGAAAATGTTTCACTGAGAAGCCACCTCCCAATTTCTGGTTGACCAAACATAGCTGAGAAACATTTAAAGAAGTCTGAGCTTATTTTCTTAAGTAATGGTGCATACTGTGGGGTCACTTAACATAAACTAGTTGTGTTTTTTTAAACCATTAATTAAGAACATGCACTCTTGCTTTGTAAATTTCAAACATGTAGGCAGACCATGAAAAATCTCATTAAAAAGTAGCATGAAACTGAAGTAAAGCCACCATTGAGTTTAATACATTTCTTCTGTCACAATTCAGTCTGATTTTACTCTGTGCGTGATACACTATGATTTAAATATCATAGCAGATCAGAAGTGACAAGTGTACAGAGTTTTGATGAGGTTTGGACCAGTTAGTATTTCAATCCTTCTCTGATCCCGTGAAATCTATATATATATATATATTTCTGTTTTAAAAAGAGCTCTGGTTTATATAAAACACTACTGCATGTTTGACACTCTCTTTCTCTCTTTTACTTTTATCAAAACAGTTTTCCCTTGTTTCTTTACATTAGATTGATTCATTGTCCAAAATAAGAAAACTTAAGAAGCTCATGGAAGGAAAGTTTCCCTCCCCTGGTCTCCTCATCTCTGTTGCCTCTACACACAAAAGGGCTTCTCTGTTCAGGAAGCTTATGCAGTGCTTTTGAAAAAAACATATGGTGTCAGTACTCACCATGAAGTTGTTATAGTAAATGTCGCACTTTTAACAATTGGGGGAGGGGAAAATGTGCTGGTACTGTTGAGTACCATTGGAAACAAAGCACTGCACTTATACATCTGTCAAGTGTTGGTTACGGCAATGGAATACTTCTGAGGGGAGGGAGAGGATGGGAGAATTTCTTTATGTGAACTTACTTATGTTAATTTATATAAGGTTCCAATACCAATTTGGCGTGTTTCTCCCAGTATCCCATATAGTTCAGGAGAGCCCACCGGTGACTCAGAAAGGATTTTTTTTGGGGGGGATACAGGATACAGGTGGCTGCAGAGGAGATGACAGGAAACTTTCCTCTCATGAAGCTATTCTTAGTTATCTTATGATCTATTTTAAGAGACATAATACAAAACTGGAAAAAGGCTTCCCTAACAACAACAAAAAAAAAAAACAGGGGGGAGAAGTCCTTTTCCGATCATTACTAGGTAATTGCCTTGGACTTTTCATTTTTGATGCTGAATTCATGCAAAAAAAAAAAAAAGTTCTGTCAGAGACATCATGCAGAAATTAGCTACCACAATGTAAATTCGAAGGAATTTAATCCTTAGCTATTCCACATCTATGGTTTTGGTGTGTGGTTTTTACCTTTCAGAAAAGAGGAAACTGCTAGTTTGCCACTAATTTGAAATCTTGGGAAATGTAGCTGCCTTTGGTAATTAAGTATGAAATGATATGGTCTATTCAGATCTTATTATTTGAAAGTTCCATAAAAGCAACCTCTTGTAGAGTATTTCCTTTGCGATATTAACAATGAGCTGCCATTAGAAGCCTATGAAAATGGAGAACAGAACTGCATAATGAGAAGCTTGAAATACTTCACCTCTCTCCCCCTCATTCCTTTGTGTAATCTTCATATTTAATTGATATCTTGTAAGTGAATTATCAAATGTACTTGAAGGTTAGTGACTGTAGGACAAGACAGCAGCTGTAGTTCTTTCTCTCATGATTGAATTTGACATCAAGTCTAAATTTAGCCCTCAGTCAATGGAAAGAAAATGCATGGATAAAGAACTCCGGTGGGATCTTAGAGAAAAAGGTATGGAGCTTGAATGAACCCAGACAACATGGGACTTGATTGTCCCAAAGAAAGGAAAAGGTGTTTAGAACCAAGAAGTTGTGATGAAGCAAACAACTTTCTTGAAAAATATAAGTGACTGTTCGCTCATCATGTTAGGAATAAATCTAAAATTACCAAGCCTATTTTCAAAACTTAAAGTGTTTGCTGTCAAGCCCAGATAGGTTCCCAAGGTAGTTTACAAATATCAGAGATACAGACAGTCCCTGTCCTCAAAACACACAGCACAAAAAGAAAAAGGGAAGAAAGATGAAAAAAGAAAGCTCAGGAACTATTTATTTGTTTCATACTTCTTTTAATGACCAAATGCTGGGGGGGGGGGGTTTCCTGATAATCAAAAAAAGTCTGCTTCTTAGCGAAGGTCCTTGGAAAGGAAGTGTCATAACCAAACAGTATTTCCATAAATAACATATTGAGAACTCAGAAAACATGAACAGCAGCAAGCAACTCAACAAATAGGTAAAAGTTAGTGATGCTGTTAGCTGTTGCATTGGCCAGTAGTGTTCAAGACTGGTTATAAAACTGAAAGTTTCTGAGGTAGGATTTCAGTGCTCTTATTCCTCAAATTAGGTAGAAATGGTTGTATTGCATGGTGTGTACCCTCCTTGTTTCAAAGGTATTTTAAATAAACTTTGGTTAGTTTCTGAGTGCTGGTCCAATCCATTTCAAGGGGCTGAACTAATTGAAGATGTCAGTCTAGCCTCAGTCAACATTAAGAGTCCCGTGACCTGGTAGAGATGTTCATGGGGAGAACTTGGTTCCCGCCTTCTTTTTGGTATTTTGATTTGTGAGAATCATTGGGGGAGGAGGTGTTTCCTGGGGGCTGGAGGTGGCTTTTCTAGCTAACCTAGGGGCTAGTCTCTCCCTCCAACAGTTTCATCGTTCTTTCCCCTCTTCATTGCTAGGGTACGGAGATACGTCTACCTATTCCACTTCAACGTGGTGTGTATTTGAAAGTGGGGTTATTTTGACTGACAGTGCCAGTGGGGACTCTCCAGTTCCAATCCACACCATCAAAGCATTCCTGGCTTGCACATATTGGCCAGATTTCATCCACTGCTATGCATTCCTTCAGTTTCAACTAACTGGGACAAAGCAGGGTGGGCTCTGAATGTGCCTTCGGAGGCATGGAAACAGGAAGCTTCCTCTTCCTGATTCAGACCACTGGTCTATCTAGCTCAGTATTGTCTACACTGACTGGCAGCATTCACCAAGATATCAGACAGGAAATCTCTTCCAGCTATACCTGGAGATGCTGGGGATTGAATCTGGGTCCTTCTGCATCCAAATTAAATACAAATGGGGCTCATTTATATTCAGGTTTTTTCTTTTGGAATAAATGAAAGAAATCCCTATGCATTGAAACTAAATTTCACCTAATATGCTAAAAATGTTTTCCAGCCGCATTTGTTTATCAGATTAAGGGATCAATACTTGCAGACTATTACTTCAAAAGATACAGAAGGACCATCAAAAAAAGAGAGACTAACTGTTTTGGTCATTTGCAGCTGAGTAGCACTTAAGATATCCAGACAAAATGACATTTAGTTGTACTTTGAAATGCAAATTTCCTGACTGACACTTGAGCAAATCACATTTACAACACTTTATACTTGATTTATCAGCCTGGTGTTAGGGAGGCAAGTTTATTGATGTTTTAATGTTTCAAAACATGGATCAAAAAATAACTTTTCTGCTACAGACACTGCAGAATGAGGGCCTGACCATAAAAAAGTAGTAAACCTGAAAGAAAATATCCAGGTCTTCAGACAAAGTGACTTGTCTAGATGCTAAGGTCAAGCCAGCTTCATCAGTGACTCAAGCCTTGAACAATCACACAGTCCAGAGGCTGAACCTTCAGCAACAATTTCAATTTGTCTTTATATCAATTTATTTCTTGTACAGAAAATGAAAATTTACAGAAAAATATATCTTCACAATGCATCATTTCATGGGCAGAGTGGGATTCAGAGTTTTAAAACGATGTGCTGTGTGTCATTGCGTGGACAGGCGGAATCCTCCCCAACCCCAGGCAACCCCTGAGTGGAGTAATGACACAAGACAATGTGCTATGAGATTCAAATCGGCCACAACTTTATTAAGTTTCAGATGTAGGGAGACCTTGGCTCAGGCATTGGGCGTTTATCCTACCCAGTCCCCAACCGTGGATCTGGAAGACATCAGGGTTATCCAGAATGTGTGGGGATTGGGCTGGCTCTGAAGAACATATGTTCAAGCAGAGAGCCCACCCTCCATTTCAATGCCATTGGAGTGGAGAGCAATGACAACCTCTTGGCGTATCACCAATACCTCCCCTCAAGACCCCTTTAACGGGGAACCCTGAGATCACTGCCACAAAGGGGGCATGGGTCACCGCTTCACGCTCCCCCCCCATTTAGGAAGATAGACTAAAGGATTCCGCCCAAAGCCTGAAACCACCAAAGTTGTGAAGCTTTGCTACGGGAAAGGCAAAACCTGCCAATGGAGGAAAATTCATTTCCCGCCCTTCAACAGCGACCATGACATAGCAGCGCCTGCATACCTGTGGAGAAGAGTTTAACCTCAAAATAAGACTTAACTAAGGGAGGGCAGGGTGAGAGAAGCTCTAGAGCCAACTGACACTTCACAGGTAAACTACACCTTCTGTTGTGTGGGCAGGGCGGTCCCTCCCCTTACCTGGCCAATCCCCTGGCAACGCCTCCGCAGGCGGGATTGGGTGATTGGCTGAGGTAGGCGGAGACCTCCAGTTATCCAGCCTGGGGAGGATAAAGTTATGCATACTTAAGTTGTGCTGATTTCAGGGCACTTAAGTATTCTTAGCCTTGTCAGGATTGCATTCAGGATCAAAGCCAACAGAGTCACCTCTCTTTGCTTCTGGTAACCTTATATATATATGAACATTTTTTAAATATGATTCAGTTAAACTCATTTGAGCAAAGACTGAGATACCTACATATGGAGGGAAAGGTGGATAGACTCTCACCCTATTAGAAACGTCACTTTACATGGAACAAAGTTAATCTGTGCACAATTTAAAGCAGAGCTTTCCATTAGTGTGTTGACTGCAGTGTGTAGGTGTGCAAACTCCCCGCACTCCTCCTGGGGTTGCAAAGGAGTTAGTTTAAGCTCCAGTTTGGTAGCAAAACTGAATTACTGTGACTCAAAATGATGCATGTCTAAAAAGTGTGTCACCATCATGAAAAGTTTAGAAAGCTCTTGTTTAAAGTATATTAACTGTTAGGACGTCCTCCCTCCCTCCCTCCCTCCCTCCCTCCCTCCCTCCCTCCCTCCCTTTTCTACTAATTATCAATGGTCAGTCCATGTTCTTTTGGCTGAATTTTCTCCATAGAATTTTTCACTTTTTTTTTCATTGACCTTGTCGGTTTCTAATGATAATTATGAGCATATTGCCAATTTCAATTAATATTTCCCTTTAAAGATATTCACATGTGTTTATTCCCTTATTCTGGTTATTTTTTGGGGGGGGGGAATGTGCTTGAAATATGCACAACACTACAATCCATACATTCTCTGAAAAACTATGCATGGAAGAGCACAGTCCATTGATACAGAGCAACAAAGTTCAAGTTTGCATTGATTAAGTCACCTGCCACATACTAGTCCCTCCTTTGCAAAGGGAGTAAAAAGAATCTACTTGAAAATTTCACAAAATTAAATATTTAACATTTGAAGAAGAGATTGCTGTTTTTAAAAACCTAATTGAAAAGGTTCCATTTACAGTCGTACCTTGGATCTCGAACACCTTGCAAGTCGAACATTTTGGCTCCTGAATGCTGCAAACTGAGAAGTGAGTTTTCCGGTTTGCAAATGTTCTTTGGAACCCAAACATCCGACATGGCTTCCACGGCTTCCGATTGGCTGCAGGAGCTTCCTGCAGCCAATCAGAAGCCGCACCTTGGTTTCTAAATGTTTTGGAAGTTGAACGGACTTCCAGAATGGATTCCGTTCGATTTCTGGGGTACGACTGTATTGAGCTTATAGATCAAAATATTATAATGGCAAATGGGTCTGGTACTACTGAACAGCAATGCAATATCACAGGAGTTGCCAAATGCAATATTTTTTCATACTTGAACTTTCCATATTTCTTAGGTGAATGAATGGCCTTCAAAAAAAAAAGAAAAAACAGAAAAAGAAAACCAAGCAAAATAAAAGTTGTAGAAGAATCATGGAATCATAAACTTTAAGTCTGTTGCTATCATAAATTTTGTGAAAGGTTTGGTCAGAATGAAAGAATATTGCAACATTATTCCTCATATATGAGAAGTAGCTAAGCAGTGCTACATGACATTTATGGCTATAGTATTATGAGTTTTCCTTCCACATGCTGGTCTACTCAAGCCAAAGGAAAGAAATTGAAAAGAACATAATCTTAAATCAAGCATGAGATACACACACACACACACACACTGGTCAGTCAGACTAGATCCCTTTAAATATATTCAGCAAATGTACTGAAAACTTTTATTACATGTTACCTGCTGGAATGTAGTTAGTTAACTCTTTGAAGCATATAAATAGCTTCTCTCTGACAAATAAACTTGCTGGTGAGCACAGAGTGTATCTCTACATGACTGTGTGAATATCACTGTGCAAAAGCACACCAGTTTATTCTTGCTTCTCTTCATACTCTGCTTTAACTGTTTTGGGGGCAAGTCTGAATTTTATATCTCAGATTTAGCCTTGATGAATGGTAGTGGCTTGTTATGCCTTGAATTGTTCAAGGCATATCTTAATATATTTTCGTAGAAGCAGATGGATGCCTGGAGATGGCAGTAAGAATTGTGTTGAAGACAGGAGGATCTCAAGGGCCATTTCTTTCTTTGGTTTCTGCACATCCATCCTCAGTTGCATTTCCCAAAGCTCCTGATACCTTATTCAAAAACTTGCCTTCTAATTTTATCAAGAATAGATGTTATCCACATCTCTAGTGTCCTTTACCTTCTTTTTGTCCTGGCATCTAAAGCGTCATTTGACATCATTTGACAAATGGATTAGATAGGCAAAGCATGCCTAAAAATAATAAAAATAAATATCTGCCCTCATCTGTAGGTTAAAGTAGAAGAGTTCTAATTGAGTTAGTGACTGAAACTGTGCCAGCTTTCAGTCTTTATCCATAGAACTCTCCTAGATAGTGAACACTTTTCCAGGAATTCTTGACCTTCAAAAGGTCAAATGCATCAACATGAGGTTTAGATAAGGTTAGAAGTTCCCTTGATCAGAGCATGCATGGTTATTTAACTAAGAAATCAGGTTTGTTAGAAACTGAAAGGAACTTACAATTGCAGCCAAGGAAATAAAAATAGAAAAATGTGTCTACTTTCATATATTCCCCTCTTACTGATATAATAGCAGGTAGGTTACACCAGAAGATCCATAAACAAAGCCAATAGGTATTGCTTAATACATTAAATAATAATAATAATAATAATAATAATAATAATAATAATAATAATACCCATAGCATGGATCTAGGGAGGACAATTCAAAGTGTTGGTGCTGACCTTTAAAGCCCTAAACGGCCTCGGTCCAGCATACCCGAAGGAGCGTCTCCACCTCCATCGGGTTCCCTCGCTGAGAAGCCAAGTTACAGGGAACCAGGCAGAGGGCCTTCTCGGTAGTGGTGCCCGCTCTGTGGAACACCCCCCCCCCACCAGATGTCAAACAACTACCAGACTTTTAGAGGACATCTGAAGGCAGCCCTGTTTAGGGAAGCTTTGAATGTTTAATAAATTATTGTATTTTAATACTTCTGTTGAAAACCGCCCAGAGTGGCTGGGGAAACCCAGCCAGATGGGTGGGGTATAAATAAAAAAATATTATTATTATTACTATTATTATTCTGCTAAGTCCAAACAAAACAAAACCTACATACAGGTCAGCCCACTTTTTCTTTTGGCTTTCCTACCCACTGTTGAGATGTAGACATCAGATGATTGGGCAAGGTAACGGCAGATTTTGGGTATAAAAACGTTATCTATGACCCTAGGTAGCAACAATCCTACATAAATTTACCTGGATTAAGTCCCATTGAGCTCAATTGAACTTACTTCTGAGCTTCAGAGTTGTACTGTTAGAAATAGTTTCCTGGTTTAGGATATTGGTCAAGGCAATTCTGAGCTGGTGGTACCTATTGAATATTAAGTGTCTAAGGTGAAACAATCATCAACTAATGGCATCATTGTGCTATTTTATCTTTAGATATGAAGGCATATTCATATACTGTATTCAGATGCAGCCCTACAATCCAAGAGGTTGACAGGCAGGCATTGGAGCCAACTCCTAGGTGCCGAGATCCCTTTGGCCCCCCAATAAAATATCTGAGGGGGCCACCCCCCAAAGTTGATGAGCATTGCCATTCAAATAGTGTGTGTGCATCACACAAGATGTGCAAAAACACTATTTGAATGGCAATGCTCATCAACTTTGGGGGGTGGCCCCCTCAAATATTGTGATCTTGTGATCAATTATGTAAGGTGAGGCTTACCTGCCCCCCATATTTTATTCAAGTTGGCACCCCTGCAGATAGGCCACAATGAGTGAGAAGTACTTCCTTCTTTAAAACTAGGCTACGGAAGCTATCTATTAAGAGGGATCCAACATACAGTATAGTACTGGCTTTACAGAAGGTATGATTGTTTCCTGTGTCTTCAAGACTAAAATATAATTTGTATTTTAAGTCGCTCTGCGTAACCTTCAGTTATAGATATTAAATGGTGTATTTTAATCTTTTTGGCTGGGAAGCAAAACAAACAAGCAAACAAAAAAAGCCAACATTTTCATTAACACTCCGCAAACTTTTATCCAGCTGAAAAGATGCAAGTTGTTAAAAAATCATAGCACAGATTGTATTTTCTCAGCCTTAAGCTCAGAGATGAACATGATGGAAAATCAATAGGCTGCTCGGAGTACAGTTTCGTCATTTATTGATTTACATGTCATTTGTCTCCATAGAAAATGCAATTACTGCTTAAATACAATACAGTATTTTGCTAATAGGATACAAATGTCACCACCGTGTATAAAGGCCAAAGATGCCTGTAAATGGCTGTCAGAGAAAATATATGCTTATTGCTCCTTTTAGTTTATTAATAGCCAAGGAGTAGATCCTGCTTTCATCTAAGTTAATGGAAGCTTTACCACTGATTATCAAGGGACCAGTAGTGGACCTTAGTTTTTGTATTCTGGTTTGATGCTGTTGCACCACATTGATGTAGAACTGCAAATGAGGCCTGGAAACAGTGCTTTTCTCTCTTAGAAAGAGGGAGAGAGAAATTCAGCTGATCAGTGACTTCCATATTCCTAAGCAAAAACTGTTATAGAAGACTGGAGGCTGATGTACGTTGTTTTAAAGACACGCAGAGTCGATTTGAGGGGCTGTCTTGAATTCTTTGTAACTTCCTCATATCATTTAAAGCTACTTGTGCTGCTTGAATCATGACACAGGGCACCTTTCTTACTTCTGGTTTCCACTTCTTAAACACTGTCAACTGGATTATGCGGATTTATATATGTAGATGGTTCTGTTCTGTGTTGAAACTGAATGTGATGACTGTTTGGCACTTGCCTGGTCAGGTTATAAATTTGTCTATACAGTCATACCTTGGTTTTCAAACAGCTTAGTTCTTGAATGTTTTGGCTCCCGAACGCCGCAAACCTGGAAGTGACTGTTCTGGTTTGTGAACTATTTTTGGAAGCCAAACATCTGATAGGGCTTCTGTGGCTTCCGATTGGCTGCAGAAGCTTCCTGCAGCCAATCCGAAGCCGCACTTTGTTTTCTGAACGTTTTAGAAGTCGAACGGACTTCCAGAACGGATTCCGTTCGACTCCCATGGTACGACTGTACATAAATATTGCTAACACAATAGTGATGATCATGCATGAAGCTTAAGTAGGAAGAAATAATTGTCACCAACCCAAGAACCCAACAAAGAGGTCAAACCCAGTTAAAAAATAGAAATATTGACATAACGTAATAGCATAGGTTTTGACTTAACTATCTTCTTCAATGGCAGCATGATGGACCAGCATGCTTTCTGGGAGTGCTGTTAGATTTGCCTTTATCTCTTGAGTCTTATATAGTAGGAAGAGCTGCCAGTTGAGATGGATATGCTGACTGTGCAAGGGTCGTGCATCCTGTTTCACAGCTTGAGGCAAAATGGGATTTGCCGCCTTTCCCTGCCTTGCTACACCCATTGCCACTGCCAGAGCTGTTGCCAAAGCTGATTCTCCACCTAGCCTGCCACTTCTGATCATAGGAAGCAACTCCAGGGGGTCATGGGTGCTTGGGCACACACAGCAATATAACTGTGTAGGCCAGGCACCCACAAAGTCAATGAGAAATGCCGACAAGCGGCAGCAACTCTGCCTTCGAGAGAGTAGCGGTTCAGCTCTGCCCCCCAAAGCCAGCCAGTGAGGCACCCTTTTCTGGGTGCCTCTGCCTCTGAGTCCAAGCCCCTCCCCATGGAAAAGGGTGCCTCACTGGCTGCGGAGAGGAGGAGGAAGAGGAACCGCAGACATGCAACATCACACACACCTGCCTGCATGGAGTGTGTGTGACATCACACACACTACGTGCCAGGTGTGTGTGTGACACTGCATGTCTGTGTTGTGGCAGAGGGCACCCACACTCCTGAGGGTGAGATGGCACCCCTGCTTCTGGTAGAGCAGAGGTGCCAGCATCAGCACCAATTTTGGGTGAAATCTTGCTCTACTTCGCCAAAATCTCATGCTCACAAGAACTCACATGATTTCCGATGTGAATTGAGCTTATATGGCAGAGCAGGCTCTGCATGTGTGACTCCTCCTAGACCAGGCATGGCCAAACTTGGCCCTCCAGATGTTGTTGGCCTACAACTCCCATCATCCCTAGCTAACAGGAGCAGCGGTCAGGGATGATGGGAATTGTAGTCCCAAAACATCTGGAGGGCCGAGTTCAGCCATGCCTGTCCTAGACAGACAGAACCTAGGCACATTTCACCAGCTGTCTTTGTCAGCTGCTCCAGAACATTGTGAATCAGCTACTAACAGGGATTAAGTGAAGAGATTATATATTGTCTATATTAAAACAATTTCATTGACTTCCAGCATTTTTTATTAACTCAGTTCAAAATTCTGATCGCAACCTTTGATGGTCTCCATGACTTAGGGCATGTACATTTTCTCCCATATCAATTCATTCATTCAATGAGATTGTCTTGTGGCGGGTTGCTGTGAGAAAGATTGGTCTACTTGGCTTGTACTACTTTCCACATCTAATTCTTTATTCTGAGCATGCCATCTGCCTTATCATTCTGATCATGCTACTGGGCTCTCTTACTCTGATACAACTATTTTCTTCCAGTTGTTGACATTCTCAGCCAACATTGACTTGAGGACCCACAACTCCAGAGTTGTCTCAGCTGTGTTGGGTTTTAGCATAACATAATCTGCTGAATCTGATTCGCCATTTTATTTTTTTGCTTTGGGGACACTCTGATTTGCTTGATTGCTCTTCAGTGTCTGGTTACAGTAAACTTTAAAAAAATTAATGAGGAGGTCCATAAATTACAATGGTGTACTAAATCAGTCTGTTTTAAAAACCATTTCATGGGCTAGTTTGATCAGAGAGAAAGTTCATTTGATTGCCAAGCAAATGCATTTAAATGCATTGTTAAATAAATTAGATCAAACACCTACAGTTTAAAACTTTGCTGTGCACAGCTTTGAACAGATGTGAATATTGATCTATATATACTTTAGCAAGTGGCCTTGATGGCAGAAAGTGAGGAGGAATTAAAAAAATCTTTTAACAAGGGTGAAAGAGGAGAGCGCAAAATATGGTCTGAAGCTCAACGTCAAGAAAACCAAGATCATGGCCACTGGTCCCATCACCTCCTGGCAAATAGAAGGAGAGGAAATGGAGGCAGTGAGAGATTTTACTTTCTTGGGCTCCGTGATCACTGCAGATGGTGACAGCAGTCACGAAATTAAAAGACACCTGCTTCTTGGGAGAAAAGCAATGACAAACCTAGACAGCATCTTAAAAAGCAGAGACATCACCTTGCCTACAAAGGTCCGTATAGTTAAAGCTATGGTTTTCCCAGTAGTGATGTATGGAAGTGAGAGCTGGACCATAAAGAAGGCTGATCGCCGAAGAATTGATGCTTTTGAATTATGGTGCTGGAGGAGACTCTTGAGAGTCCCATGGACTGCAAGAAGATCAAATCTACCCATTCTGAAGGAAATCAGCCCTGAGTGCTCACTGGAAGGACAGATCCTGAAGCTGAGGCTCCAATACTTTGGCCACCTCATGAGAAGAGAAGACTCCCTGGAAAAGACGTTGATGTTGGGAAAGATTGAGGGCACTAGGAGAAGGGGACGACAGAGGACGAGATGGTTGGACAGTGTTCTCGAAGCTACGAACATGAGTTTGACCAAACTGCGGGAGGCAGTGGAAGACAGGAGTGCCTGTTGTGTTCTGGTCCATGGGGTCACGAAGAGTCGGACACGACTAAACGACTAAACAACAACAAAGTTTAGCAGTTAGCATAATCCTATATAATAATTTCCAAGTTGTCCCTGCGTCCAAGCTGTCCCGTGTGTCCCTGGGTCACTGCGCATGTCCCCCAGGGACACAGGGATTGGACAGCAGAGACTGGACACACACGCGCGCGCGCTCTCCCCCCCCACCTACCGTTTCCCTGCGGCCGCCAACCGCTGATCCCAGCCGGACTGAGCGTTGGCGGGTGGGGGGGGAGAGAGAGAGCGCGCGTGTGTGTCCAGCAATGTCTCCTTCCTGTCACTTCCCGTTTCCCGGCGGCGGCGGACCAAGGGGACCCCGTTTCCCGTAGGCGACGGGGAAAGCCTGGCCGCCCTTGAGGAGCCCGGCGCCTCGCGGACAACCCTCCCTGTCTCCTTGCTGTCGGCGGCTGCGGGAGAGGTACGGAGGAGTAGAAAGCAGCGCTTTCTCCTCCTCCGTTCCTGTCCCCCTGCCGCCAACAGCAAGGACAGGTCCCAGGGTTCGGAGAAGCGCTTGCGCAAGCGCTTCTCCGAACCCTGGGATGTCTCCTTGCTGTCGGTGGCTGCGGGAGAGGTACGGAGGAGGAGAAAGCAGTGCTTTCTCCTCCTCCGTTCCTGTCCCCCTGCCGCCAACAGCAAGGACAGGTCCCAGGGTTCGGAGAAGCGCTTGCGCAAGCGCTTCTCCGAATCCTGGGATGTCTCCTTGCTGTCGGTGGCTGCGGGAGAGGTACGGAGGAGGAGAAAGCAGCGCTTTCTCCTCCTCCGTTCCTGTCCCCCTGCCGCCAACAGCAAGGACAGGTCCCAGGGTTCGGAGAAGCGCTTGCGCAAGCGCTTCTCCTTACCCTGGGATGTCTCCTTGCTGTCGGTGGCTGCGGGAGAGGTACGGAGGAGGAGAAAGCAGTGCTTTCTCCTCCTCCGTTCCTGTCCCCCTGCCGCCAACAGCAAGGACAGGTCCCAGGGTTCGGAGAAGCGCTTGCGCAAGCGCTTCTCCGAATCCTGGGATGTCTCCTTGCTGTCGGTGGCTGCGGGAGAGGTACGGAGGAGGAGAAAGCAGCGCTTTCTCCTCCTCGGTTCCTGTCCCCCTGCCGCCAACAGCAAGGACAGGTCCCAGGGTTCGGAGAAGCGCTTGCGCAAGCGCTTCTCCTTACCCTGGGATGTCTCCTTGCTGTCGGTGGCTGCGGGAGAGGTACGGAGGAGGAGAAAGCAGCGCTTTCTCCTCCTCGGTTCCTGTCCCCCTGCCGCCAACAGCAAGGACAGGTCCCAGGGTTCGGAGAAGCGCTTGCGCAAGCGCTTCTCCTTACCCTGGGATGTCTCCTTGCTGTCGGTGGCTGCGGGAGAGGTACGGAGGAGGAGAAAGCAGCGCTTTCTCCTCCTCCGTTCCTGTCCCCCTGCCGCCAACAGCAAGGACAGGTCCCAGGGTTCGGAGAAGCGCTTGCGCAAGCGCTTCTCCTTACCCTGGGATGTCTCCTTGCTGTCGGTGGCTGCGGGAGAGGTACGGAGGAGGAGAAAGCAGTGCTTTCTCCTCCTCCGTTCCTGTCCCCCTGCCGCCAACAGCAAGGACAGGTCCCAGGGTTCGGAGAAGCGCTTGCGCAAGCGCTTCTCCGAATCCTGGGATGTCTCCTTGCTGTCGGTGGCTGCGGGAGAGGTACGGAGGAGGAGAAAGCAGCGCTTTCTCCTCCTCGGTTCCTGTCCCCCTGCCGCCAACAGCAAGGACAGGTCCCAGGGTTCGGAGAAGCGCTTGCGCAAGCGCTTCTCCGAACCCTGGGATGTCTCCTTGCTGTCGGTGGCTGCGGGAGAGGTACGGAGGAGGAGAAAGCAGCGCTTTCTCCTCCTCCGTTCCTGTCCCCCTGCCGCCGACAGCAAGGACAGGTCCCAGGGTTCGGAGAAGCGCTGCGCAAGCGCTTCTCCGAACCCCAGGATGTTCTAGCGCCCGTTATTGAACGGGCTGAAATACACTAGTGAAACTATAACAGCCCTGACAGAGACCCTGGCAGCCTCTGTTAAAGACCTCCAGTGTTTTCTTACCCAGCATGGTGATCAGGGGTGATGGGGTATTATTGTCCAGCAACATCTGGAAAGCATCATGTTGGCTACCCCTGTATTAGACTCTCCCAAGTCTTTGAATATAGACCCTGCAAAGTGGGCTAAGACTTTGCTACTTTGCAGCAGCTTAATTAAAGTGTTATACAAATCATACTATATTAATATACTTTGTATTTTATTTCCAATCTGGGCTGAACTATATGAGACAACTACATCTCAACAGTTTCTTCGCATTTAATGTAAATAATTACTGCACTATGAGGTTCTAAATGCAGATTCCCAGTTTTATAATTAATTCTTTTTATTCCATCCCTCCTACTAATTGAAAAAAAAGGCTTCAACACAAAAATGCTCTGAGACTGGGTGGGAAAAAAATGGAATTGCAAATGAACTTAATTAACTGAAAACTGTCATAATCAATCAGGGCTTGAGAGTACTATTATAAAGTACAGAGTTCAAGATTTATTGGAATGGTTGCGTCCAGTATTCCATAAGCGAATAATAATCATGCTACCAGGTAATATACATTTACAGTGATGAAAATATGCTTGAAAACTGGTTATCACACTGATAATATAGTGGAGCAAAAGGATTTATCTTAATGTGTCTTTTTATTTAACATACTTTTTTAAAAAAAAGAATTCAGATAGCCTCTGGGGTAAATATAATTATCAGGATCACAGCAAGTAGGGAGAGGCGTTTAACCCTTTTCTTCCCTGCTGTAGTTCTGACATTTTGTTGTTGCAGATGCCAACTTGATCAGAATTAAACACAATGTATATCCTTCTATAAGTGATTGGGCACACCAGTGCCTGTCTCCTTAAACAGGTAGAAGATACAGGATTAGGTGCAAATGCAAGCAATAACCAACAAGTGAGTATATTTTGGGCACCTCTCTGGTGAGCTTCCCTTTCAGACAGAGTTTGCCTTAAAATTAATCTCAGACTTTTAAACTTTCTGCTGAAAAAAGCAGTCACTTTACCCAGCAGCTTAAAAGAGAGAAAGATTCAGGTATGCATATAGTGGCATATATTTAAAATCCAGAGACAGTTAGAACCAATGCTTTTTTTCTATAAAAAATGTTTAGGGGTACTCTCATTTTCCTACTCATATTGAAATACTGCCCCTCAATGAGACCAAACTTAGATTCACAAAATGTTTAGGGGTATGTGTACCCCTGATTCACCCCAGGAGAAAAAAAACACAACTGGTTAGAACAGAGGAATGTAAGAGAATATCATGTCACTTGTTTACAAAAAGAAAAGGAGGGGAAAAGACAGGAGTTCACACTTTTTATCTGCTAGTGTAGAATCATAGAATTGTAGAGTTAGAAGGAACCCCAAGGGTCATCTAGTCAAACCCACTACAATGCAGGAATCTCAACTAAAGCATCCATGACAGGTGGCCATCCAACTTCTGTTTAAAAACCTCCAATGAAGGAGTGTCCTCCACCTCTTGAGGCAGGCTGCTTCCCTGACAAACAGCTCTTACTGTAAGAAAGTTTTTCCTTTCGACATGTATAATTGGAAAGCCAGATGTCTATCTTCTTATATTTGTGCAGTGGGTTATTCCTGCATAAGTGAAGAACCTTACATTTGTCCCTACTGAAATTCATTTTGCAGGGCCGTCTCAAGCTGGTCAGGCCCCCTGGCGCCCTGGTGGGGAGATCGCTCCGCCCCCCTCCCTGCCCTGGTGGGCGGGCGCAGCACGGCTTCTGCGCGGCTTTGCCGTGCAGCGCCCTCCTGCCAGCCCGGCGCCCTGGTGCCGCACCCCGAGACTAACCCTAGAGCCGAGCCTGTCATTTTTTTAGTTTGGGCCCAGTTTTCCAATCTGTTAAGGTCACCTTGAATCCCAATTCTGTCTTCTGTGGCATTAGCTACTCCAGCCAGTTTGGTGTCATTTGCAAATTTTAAGAGTATCCCCTCAATTCATTGATCCAAGTCATTTATAAAGATGTTCAACAACAATGGGCCCAGGACAGAACCCTGTGGCACCCCACTTGTCACTTTCCCCCCAGAATAATAGGGTACAATTAATAAACATTCTTTGGGTTTGGTCAGTCAACCAGCTACAAATTCACCTAACAGTTACCTCATCAAGCCCACATTTTACCAGCTTCTTGGCATAATATCTTAGGGGACTTTGTCAAAAGCATTAATGAACTCAAGATACACCATGTCCACAGCATTCCTCTGATCCACCCAGCCTGTAACTCTGTCAAATAAAGAAATGAGCTTTGTCTGGCATGACCTGTTTGAGAAACCCATGCTGGGTCTTAGTCATCACAGCATCCTTTTCTAAGTACTCACAGACTGACTGTTGCATTATCTGCCTAGGACCTTGCATTGTATCAGCTTCAAGCTGGCTGGTCAATGTTTACCTGAGTCTTTCCCCCTGTTTTTCAACATGGATATGACATTTGCCTGCTTCCACTCTGTAGGGACCTCACTTGTTCTCTGAGATTACATAGATTACTACCCATTGCTGCAGCTCATCAGGCCTTGGAGATTTGAATTCTTTTAAAGTAGCTAGGTGTTCTCTTACCACCTATTTTCCTCTCTGAGGTTGCAGCTACCGCCTTGCATCATTTATTCTGTTATCACCAAGTTGGGCACTGCTTTCCTTTTTGTTGGAAGAAGAAGAAGAAGAAGAAGAAGAAGAAGAAGAAGAAGAAGAAGAAGAAGAAGAAGAAGAAGAAGAAGAGGAGGAGTTGTTGTTTGGATTTGATATCCCGCTTTATCACTACCCGAAGGAGTCTCAAAGCGGCTAACAATCTCCTTTCCCCTCCTCCCCCACAACAAACACTCTGTGAGGTGAGTGGGGCTGAGAGACTTCAAAGAAGTGTGACTAGCCCAAGGTCACCCAGCAGCTGCATGTGGAGGAGCGGAGACGCAAACCCAGTACCCCAGATTACGAGTCTACCACTCTAAACCACTACACTACACTGGCTCATGCAGAGTAAGGCATGCCACTTTAACCTCCATAGATTAAGGTGGTTGGGGGCTCTGCTGCAGTTCCTCAAACAGATTCCCAATCCCATAAATGGAACACATGAAATAAGGTGGCACAAAATCAGTCATGTGATACCTTAAGGACTTTTTTGTGAGCTACAAAAAAAATACCCTGAGCATGCACAGTTTCACACCTTATTCATCTAATTCATCATTGCTTTTGCTCACTTTCTGCCTGGGGCCAGTCACCAATTCTCATCCTAATTTACCTCACACGGTTGTGAAACTATAGAAGGAGGCATAAGGTGCCTGCAAAGGGACACTTACTGCCTGGATCATAGGCATGAAATTTGGGCTCCTTAAACCAGAGTGATCTTTGTACTATAAAGGCCCGTGGTTCTTTTTCTCTCCCCTCCCCCCCCCTTAGTATAGCTTAAACCAGGCTCCCCAAACTAAGGCCTGGGGGCCGGATGCGGCCCAATCACCTTCTAAATCCGGCCCGCAGACGGTCCGGGAATCAGCATGTTTTTACATGAGTAGAATGTGTCATTTTATTTAAAATGCATCTCTGGGTTATTTGTGGGGCCTGTCTGGTGTTTTTACATGAGTAGAATGTGTGCTTTTATTTAAAATGCATCTCTGGGTTATTTGTGGGGCATAGGAATTCGTTCATCCCCCCCCCCAAAAAATATAGTCCCATCCCCCCCCCAAAAAAAGTCTGAGGGACAGTGGACCGGCCCCCTGCTGTAAAAGTTTGCTGAGCCCTGGCTTAAACTGATCATTGCATGTATTAGATGCATAAATCCATTGTGTTAAATTGAACTTTCTCCAGGGTTGTTGTGCACAAGGGATTGATTCCTATGAGGAGTTATTGTAGGCTTGTGGCTATTGTGGGTGAGAGACCGTGGAAAACAGAGTGATCTGCTTCCATTTTTTTAAAAAATGATATATATATATTTTAAAAAAATAACTCTTAAGGATGTGTTAGACTGAGCTCTGAAGGCTGAACAGGTTTTTGGTTTAAAAAAGATGGAAGAGCATAGTCTTTCTAAGTTACAAAGAATGATTTCCTTTAGTCAGAAAATGAACAGATATTAAAAACAGAGTACATTTCAACTACAGGATAACTAATGCAGCATATTGCAATGTTTTTTATCACACCAGCATGATCAGAAGGAAATATTGTGGGAAATATTGATTTTTCTGTGTGTTTTTGTAGGTGGAAGACATACCTAATAGGAATTCCAACAGAATAAATGTGATTAAATGAATGAGGGAAATCAATGTACTTCTGAATCTGAGTAGACAAAAAAGCTTCACAGAGGGGAGGAAATGGCATGAGCAAAAGCTGAATGCAGTAAATAAATTTAAGGAAAAAAAGAAAAATTGGCAGTTTACAACCAAATAAAGCGAGAGAAAATTGAAACAGGGACATGGATCAAACTGTTTCCTACATCTTAGCTAAAGAAAATTTTAAAACATATACAGTTCAGGGGAACGATGTTACAAATAACAGACAGGAAAATTGCACAGATGGTAAATAATGATTTTGTACGCTCTTCCCACTGACACTACCAATGAAATGTGTGACAGTGTTCTTTCAGAAGTAGAGTTTATGGGAACAGAACAACTTCAACTAGGAAAAAATTGAATATGACAAATCACACTTGATCAAATCCATTTTTTTCTGGATAATCAAATCTTTACTGCTGTGAGGAATAATAATGGCAAAGCTACTGTTTTGACTCATGTGAAAACTCTGTTTTATGATGTCTGCATAAGAAACCTCTACCAGCATTGATAATTCAGAAAGGGTTAGGTTTTATTTGCAAAGAAAACTAAAAAGTGCTGAAACTTAAGACTATAGCCTCTGTACTGCATACCTCTCAAGGCCAGTTAAAACATCCTAGGTGAAAAGGTTGGCTTCTGACCCCCACATAGTTATCTCATGCCATGTGTAGTGCAATTGTGACATGCCTTTATTATGCCAATATAATAAATGACACAGATTAAAAACAGCAACATGGCCAGCCGAAACAAAGACCTGAAAGATTGGTCAATAAACTCCACCAGTGACTGCTGCCCCCAACTAAAGTAAAACAAATAGTGCAGTTGTGGCATCAGTGTGCTCTGATCAATGACCACAGAGGCCACTGAAGACCTGGTAGAAACATCAGTTGGGTATATTAATTCAGCTTATTGATCTTTCATGGTAGATCATGGATTAATGCTAGAAGAATAAAGTCACAAAAAGAAATGTTTTCACATTAAAAGCTGGACTGCTGAGTCCAAGTCTGCAGAGCATCCACACAGCAATCAATATTTTTTATGGTAGGTAGAGATGGAGAATCTACGGCCTCCTATATGTTGTGTAGGACTACAATATCAATCCTGACCATGTGGATGGGAATGGTTGGAACTGTAGCCCATTTCACCTGATTAAAATGCTCTATCTTTAAGGTTGCATTCTCCACTATTTAATGATTCATTGATCATGGCGGCTGACATAATATTGGGGCAAATATAATTTTGATAGTATCTACAATACACTACTTCTAACATAAGGAAACCTATTATTATATTTTCAAAATTTTAAACTGTGAGAGGCTAAGGCAAAGTGTCAAACATTTTGCCACACAAATCAATGTAATTTCTCCTTCATCTTATCCTTTCGGATGCTAAACTTAACAACTGAACAAATTTGGGGTTGGTCATTTGTATGCATAACTCTAGTAAATATATAAACAATTTTCTTTACAAGCAAGTTAAGGTTTTTTTGGGGGGGGGGGTTAAATGTGGGAAAACCCTTGAACGATTCAGCTCAGTTGAATGCTGTGAAATAGCCTCCTGTGCATGTATAAATTGTATGTAGAAATTATACCAAGCATGCACACTGGTGAGCCAGTTAGACACAATAATCTCATACCCTTCCCCTATGCACATTCACTGAACACGCATGTAAGGAGTATAGCCCCACTATGACTAGTGGTATCTATGTGATTATAGTGCTTTTTCAGCACTGTGTGGGGTATTTAGGGTTGTCGAACCAGGACCTAGGCGACCTGGGTTCAAATCCCCATTCGACCATAAAACTCACTGGGCGACCTTGGGCCAGTCACTGTCAGCTTAACCTACCTCACGGGGTGCTTTTGAGGATGGAATGGGGAGGGGAACATGGGCATAGCCAGTATTTATTTTAGGAGAGGCAGGCCTTTTCTTAGGGGGCTCCAGAACCTCAGTTTGCTATGTATTTTTATGTATTTGTATTGATTAGGGTCGAAGGTCCTCTGTCCTTAGAAGAAAGGTGAGATGTAAACAGTAATAAATAAAATTTTAACAGGCCTTGTAACAGTTAAAATGAATATAAAAGTCTGCCTGCAATATATAAAATATAGTATGCATAAATATATAATTGAAAAAGACGGACTCCACATTGACTTTTTTATTGAATCGTGCTCTGATTTCAGGCAGTTCACATGAATTCTTTCCTTCCTGCTTTCTTACTGCTATATCAATTCATTATTTACTTTAGGCTTGTAACCCAGCATTTTACTTACTGTATCTAATGTTGTTGTTGTTGTTGTTGTTGTTGTTGTTGTTGTTGTTTTGTTTTTAAATGTTTCATTTTGAAAAGAAATTCTAAAGTGGTTCACAAACAAGTAAGAGTTAAGAACAAAATACTAAAGCGCTTGAATTCTGCATGAGGTTAAAACTCTGTGCCTTTTGCTGCTGAATGAAATGAAAATAACTCATGTATCATGCAACCACAACAGTTCATCTAAAGGTATTTGACAGGAACAAGGGGTAATATGCTCTTATGGTTATTAATACAACCTGTCTACTAGCTTTAGAGTGTTTTAAGGTTGGGGAAATGGCTTGGCTTCAGCACAGCAGCTGAAAGCATGCATATTAATGAAAAATGAGGTCAATGTTGAAGACAGAAGCTTCCCCTTATTGATAACAAGCTGCTCCTCATTGTTTTAAAAAATAAAATAAATGTTATAATATTGAAGTCTTATAATTTTTAAGTTGTACAAAGAAAGAGCTAAAAAGGTATAAGTATATTATGAGTGCATGGCTACCTAGGGTATAGATATATAGATAGCACTTTTTTGTAGGAACACTCTGATATGTAGGAAGACTATCAATCTAATAATAATAACTAGGGGAGAGATAGTGTGGGAAATTGCAGTGAGACATAACTATGCATGGGTGTTAGTGTTAGTGCATGAAGGGGTTAAGACAACAGAGTTGTAATCCTAGAGTCGGCTAAGTCACACACCCTACTTCTCTGATGAGGGAGGAAGTGAAGCTTTATCTTCTTCTCTCTCACTTTCTGTGCCCCATGGAAGGAAGATGTGCCTAAGCAAGCTCCAACCTTAAATGTGTTCAAAGACCTCTTTCTATATTTCCTACACAATAGTATTTGCCTGCGTTCTGCTAACTGCTTTGATAAACACATGAATCTGACCTTTGGGATGTTTTGTAAGTAAAGTATTTTAAACTTACCTAACAGTGCACGGTCTGTTCATTGCAAGAGGGGATAGAAAGAGGTTTAGTATACAACTAAACGGAATTTAGTTTAGTTTAGTTTAGTTAAACAACTTAAGGGGTTTAGTATACAACTAAACGGGATAAAAGGGTCTAACAACCTATATTCCTAATGCTATACTGCTGCTTGACATTGTTACTTTGTGACTCTGCTACGGAGGACTCTTTCCTCAGGCTAGTTTAGCCCAGCATTTTGAATCCAGGCACCCAGATGATTCTTTTGTTATTTATCTCACCCACAAGGGTCACGGGGATTCATATTTCCCTCCCACAGAAAGATGGATAGATAGATATTTAGTTTTAGCTGCAGTTGTTGTTGTTGTTGTTGTTTAGTCGTTTAGTCGTGTCTGACTCTTCGTGACCCCATGGACCATAGCACGCCAGGCACTCCTGTCTTCCACTGCCTCCCGCAGTTTGGTCAAACTCATGTTCGTGGCTTCGAGAACACTGTCCAACCTTCTCGTCCTCTGTTGTCCCCTTCTCCTAGTGCCCTCAATCTTTCCCAACATCAGGGTCTTTTCCAAGGATTCTTCTCTTCTTATGAGGTGGCCAAAGTATTGGAGCCTCAGCTTCACGATCTGTCCTTCCAGTGAGCACTCAGGGCTGATTTCCTTAAAAATGGATAGGTTTGATCTTCTTGCAGTCCATGGGACTCTCAAGAGTCTCCTCCAGCACCATAATTCAAAAGCATCAATTCTTCGGCGATCAGCCTTCTTGATGGTCCAGCTCTCACTTCATTTTCTCGGATATGTACCTTGGATAACACATAACTTCATCGCCTATAGGAAGTTTCAGTTTTAAAATATGCAAACAGTATATAATTTCCAAATTATGAGTTATGCAAATAATGTATGTATACCAGTGAAGCCCCAGTCTCCTTACATGATCATATCTTTGTCATAGTAGTTTGCGATAATGAAACATTTGCTAACAACTAACTGAAGGTTGCTACAGTCTCTGCAAGTTTGCTATTTGTCACAGGGACATAAATATAGGCGCAATTATTGTGAGGTTTCTACATGAATGATTAATCTAGGATTAAGGATAAATAACTCATTAGATAGGCTACATACCATTCTTTTCAATAAAAGTTAAATAAAGAATATGGTATCACATAATCTCATGGAGACAATGGAATTCATGAAATAGTCGTGGATTGCTCTCTGTACATTCTCTTGGATAAACTGTATTCTGAGAATCCAAAGGTTCTAGGTTTGGGCTGTTGGAGTGCAAATGCAACAGGAAAGGTTAAGAATCTTCTTTAGCTTTACTACAAATCTTAACAAAAGGAAGTTCAGCATGTGGTACTCCTGAATAAGAGAAAATGGTCACTTTTGGTTGTAAGCCTTATGGCGGCTGAGCAGGCTTGCAGGTGTACAAGGGTGAAGCAGTGAGAAGAAGACAAAGCTGCATAAGGAATGCAGAAGGCAGGAACAACCAATTGCAGATTTATGGTCTGAGGTGTGACCACATCTCAAAATGGGATGGAGCTAATG
Organism: Zootoca vivipara; assembly: GCF_963506605.1. Taxonomy (NCBI): domain Eukaryota; kingdom Metazoa; phylum Chordata; class Lepidosauria; order Squamata; family Lacertidae; genus Zootoca; species Zootoca vivipara. Next base: position 80,470,282 of record NC_083277.1, on the reverse strand, counting down.
AATGAATCAGTAAGTAACATGGACCTCCAGATCTTCTGCTTGAAGAAAAAAATATGCAAGTAATATGAGCTCCAGATGTTTTTGAATTGCAACTCCCATAATCTCTGACCACTGACCATTTTGACAGGGGCTGGTGGGAATTGCAGTCCAACAACATCCAGGGCATAGGCTGCCCTTGTTCTAAAAGCCACTTTCTCAAAACCTGAGTTGAGAATCATTTGCTAGTTGGCTAATTGCTCAACCTATTCTCTGTATTATGGACATGGTGTCACAATGAAGGTCTCTTTTTGTCTACTTCTTGTCATGGCTTTTTCTCTGAGTTGATGGACATGATATCTTAGAGCAGACATTTAACTAAACCTAGTCTGATTGGTGGTGGTGATGAGGTCACTGAGATGCTGCAGTATCCAGGAGATGCAAAAAATGCAGACTATCATACAACAAATGCCCTAGTTTGTGGTTGTATTTGAAGGACTTTCTGTTAATCTAAAAAAAAGCATGATAGGTGAACTGTCAGAAAAACAGATACTGTAGAAATCAAATTGTTTCCACCTGTATTCATCAGCCCTCATGAACTTGCTACTTCTCTGTGTGTCTCTACATGTGTCCTAAACTCATCCGATCACACTGAAAACCCCTTTGTGTTCTGGCCTGTCCATCAAGGCATAGGTACCATTGAGAGCTATTAGCTCAACAGGTAGCCAATCAGAACCAGTGTCTAACAGGAGCAGCTTAATTTGACCTTATCCAGCTGCCAAAGGGGGAGCCATTAGAACCTATTACATTTAAAAAGAAACTTTTGCTGAGCACAATAGGGGGTTCAATATGATTAAATGCTCCCCTGGGGTTCCTTAAAGTGGATCCCAAAGCACTGGATAGTTTCCTTGCTATTGCCCTTTGGTTCTCCCTTCCTCCCCCTCCCAGAAGGCATTGTTGAGATTTAAAATGGATAATTAGGTTCATATGCTTATTTTTTTATGAAAAGGCCTCTCAACAATTCTGCTTTCCTGATATTTCTCATCTCTTAGGGCCAGCCCAGACCTGGCAGTCACAGTTCCCAAGGTTTATTTATGAAAGTCATGCAGAAATAGGAGTCTGATTTTCACAGAAGCATAGGAAGCTGCCTTGTACCAGATCAGTTAGCCCTGTGTCTGGCCAGAAAAGGCTTTTTAGGGCCACAAGCAGAACATATCTCCCATCACTTTGTAACAGCACAATCCTGACCTTGGCTGGATCTACACTGATCTTTTAAACGTTATTAGAACAATATTAGATATATCATTCTATAACGTCACCTTACCTTTAACATGCCGTTCTCGTTGCTCTGCAGCGCCCTCTGGTATCACATTTTAACAACACTTTATTAACATTAGAAACCACGAGTGTAGATCTGCCCCAAGTCCTCTCATCAGTCAACAGTCCTAGGTTGCGATCAAAATGATTCTTCTAACTGAGGTGCCAGGTCCCAAATCTGGGATTCCCTGCATACAAAACAGGTGCTCTGCTACTGAGCTAGGGCCCTTTCCCTGCAAAAGGGATGGAGTCATTTCTCTTAATTTCTTGCATCTTCTGTCTCTGTTTACGTATTGTGCAACTGAGGTAATTCCTGGTATTTTATTCCAACTTGAAGGGCAGGAAAGCTCAGAAAAGACTGATGCAGGGAAGTTGCACGGAAAAGAAATCTGTTGTACTCTGGTCCTCCTGGAAGGCTTCCCTTTAGCATCTGTTTGGCCACTGTCAGAAGAGGATACGGGAACAAATTAAGCATTTTGCTTAATCTAGCAGGCCTTTTTCTAATAATATTATGATCTAATGAGGATAGTGCTTAGTAGCAAGACCTGCCCATGTATCTCTTTCCTGATTAAATTATATATACCCCACATTCCCATTTTCTATGTTTTTGGGGAATGATTAACTGCTGCAACTGCATCTAGTTTTTCCTTTGACTTGATGGCAGATCTGCAATTCAATAATGTTTTAGATAAGGGGTCGCCAAGGTTTACCTTGCCTGGGCTGGTTCACTCCAGTGGTGATCCCTCCATGGGCCGAATCGTGTGCATCTATCAGCGCATGCGCCTGTGATTTCCGGCATCTGTGTCTGCGCAGATGTGGTTTCCGATGCCACGGAAGCAAGTCCCTGCACCGCACCGCACTGATTTAGCACAGTGTGCAGGGACATACCAAGCAGGTGTCTCAGTCTGGGTGCGGCTCGTGGGCTGGTTAATTGACCCCCGTGGGCCACTTGTGGCCCATGGGCCTTAGGTTGCCAACTCCAGTTTTAGCTGCTGTTCCTAGCTAGTGTGAGCACCCTAAAACTTAAGTGCATTGGCACATGCATTGAGAAATCAGAGGGAAAGCAGCCACGCTGGGCATGGGTATAGGAATAGCATGAAAATGGTAACCAGGATAAAGAGCAACAAGAAGAGCTGGTAGAGAAGCAGCCTGCATGGATGCACACATTATTTTTCTCATCCCTATCATACAAATTGAGCTGAAGGGCAGCAAAGCACTGTGAGCTGTTCATTAGAGATTCATATTCAGAAGCCAGGTGCTCTGCCCTCCATGAATAATGTAGGGCCCCTCTCTCCACCTCCCCCCACATGTCTTGCCCACTAAGGCTATATCTGAACCTTCTACACTATTAATTGAGACATGCTTTGTGATCTGCCTTGAAGGCATCTCTATGTTTTGAATATATTTATTGGAAAAGGGCAGATTGGTTGTTACTTTCGCATGAGAGTACAATTTTTATTTTATTTTTTTAAAAAGTATGGTTAAGCAGCAGTTAAAGAATTGAAGTTTGCCTTGAAATGCTTCTTTTTACAGGCACTGGATTATAGGTTGAGATCGTAACAAATACTTTGCATTGGTCGTGCAGCTCGAACCTCCAATGGTAACAAATGCTACAGATGCTTGGCCATTATTATTTTTTAAAAAAGAAAACATTGGTTGAAATGCACTTGAAAAAGAAATGACCCAAGTCACTCTGGCGTGGAGTCTGTCTGAAAGTTTCTCAAGTACAGACAGGTTCCCTGTTGCCATCTCCTGCTTTAATCACCCCCAATCTCCAGTGCTGGGTGCATCTAATTGCTTATATTGCTTTCTTGGTTCCCTTCTTTTGACTCTAACTCTCCATCTTTCCAAATAGCCATGAAATCCAAGGAGGGATCAAAGGATAAAAAAGGCACATGTGCTTATGAACAAAACAATTTTCTATCCGAAAATTCAATCAAGGTTCTTTTAATCAGGACATAAATCTTTCAGACACACATCACAAAACTTACAGCTAACCTGATTGCCATTGGAATCTTTTTCCATTTTTTGGGGTAGATTTTCTACAATTACAGCCTATTGGGGAGACACAAGTGAGGGAAAGGGGAGCTATCTCAGGACAGAAGAGAGCCCCTGTAAAAGCACTTTTAAAGATGATGAACTATACTTTTCGTTTATTTAGGTCTGGGGTTTCAATCCTTTGGGGAGGGAATGAGATGAAATTGGTCTCTGGCAATCAATAAAACGAAATTTTCTTTTAACAGATACACTATAAACACTGAATCAACCATCCTCCACCTACCTACAAAAAATGCCTTGTGATTTGCTGTTATTTAATGGTGGATGAAGAGTTCACAATAGTAAGTATGCTCATTTTTAAGGAGCAGCTCTGTCTGCTTGATGAGTGAGGATATACAGTATATGGAACAATCTAGATTTGATCCTGCTCCATTGTTGCAAACCCACTCCATAAAGATCAAATTTTGTATCAAATTCGTTTAAAAACCTGTAGCAATTCTTGGGCCAATTTACAGGCTGTTTTGTGCACCAATGCGTGAGGATCACAAGGACGCTAATATTGCGTGATTCCTGCTTTTTCCTTTGTTTACACTTGCATATAACGTATTCTTGCTTTCTTAGAGGTTGTCAGCACTGATGGCTGTCCTATTTTGATTGATCATCTCCATTCATCTTGGTGGCTTACAGAGTGTTTGCCCCTTAACTTGAGGTTTCATTGGTTGTCATTTTGTTTCCAGATTCAGTTCAGGTTTCCTGTGCTGAATGGCTTTTTAAAAAGATGAGGAGGACAAGCCTACCAATTTATGGAGGACAAGCCTACCAATGGTTCCTAACCACAATGGCCATGTTCTACCTCTGCTGCCAGAGGAATTATGTATCGGCACACCAGTTGCTGGGAATTTCAGGTGCTGCACTCAGGTCCAGCTTGCAAACTTCCCACAGGCATGTGTTTGGCCACTGTGAGAACAGGATGCTGAACTAGACGGTCCATTGCCCTGATGCAGCAGGCTTGACTTACGTTCTTATGTTTTTAAAAGACTTTGAACAATGGATGTGGCTATCTTAAGTACTGTCTTCTTCAATATGGTCCTACTCCAGATTCCTCAACCCTGTAAAGTACAGCTGGCGGTACCCAGACTTAGGACTTTTCTGTGGGATGCCTTGGCAATTGAGGTGCCTCACTGCTTTTCACTTCATTCAAGTGGTTGGCAAAACATTTTTGCTGAATATTCTCTTGATTTATGTCTGACATTGCTTTAGTTTGGTGGCTGTTTTAGAAATGATTGTTGCAGTTGGTTCATTATGTTAATAGCTTTTGGTCTTAGGGTTGTGACCAGGAATGGGGACTGTAAGATATGTTTCAAATACTGTATGATGTTGTGATTTGTTAGCCACGTTTGAAAAATGGACAGGATTCGCTGATATTATTATCATTATCACAATTATTATTTTATAGAATGCGTTTACCCAAACATTTCCACATTTGGCAATGGATGAGACGTATGGCAGAAGAAAACCAAGGTAGTTTGTCACACTCTTTTATTTCACTTCACTTCATGATTGTCATAAGGGAATCCTTGTGTTGTATGTATAGATTATGTAGGGAGTGGCAATGATCTTAATACTAATCATGTTGTTTGGACAGAGACACAAATAATGGACTACCAGGGGAATTGTCTAGAGGGGGGTTAAAAATAGAGTAATAAAACATAGCCCCTAGTGGCTGGCTTGCATGGCTTCTTGGACCATTTCAAATTAGCTGAAGAAATTATTTTTTAATGACTCTATCTTGGGTGAAGCAGGAGGGGGAGGGAATGATCTGAGTAGAACTTATAAAAATAATAATAACAGCAACCCCTGCAGCAGGAAATAAAGGTCTAAGGAAAATGTTATGCTTTAGAATTGATTAGTTTAGGATTCCTATGCAGTATGTACTAAATCTTTTCGGTCTATATATTATGTGATGCAATAGTGTTTTAAAAAATTCTGCAAAGTTCCCATCTCTCTTCCCCACTCAATACCTTTCTGGTGTTAATTCTAATACAACAAGCAGCAAGTGTTCCAGAATTGAATTAGCTCTGGGCCAGTTCCAATCCAAAAGAGCAGCACTCATTAAAAACCTAGTATGTCAGCCCAGTCTTCTTTTGACATTGTATGTTTCCCCATGGGACACTATTTTCATGTATGTGATATAAATCACATAGCGTTAGGAATGTATGGTATTAAGTTAAATGGAATCCTGTATGTTTGTAGTATGTGGCCAAGCACTTCTGTATTTCTGTATTTTGTATTTCTGTGTGTGCTTACACTTTAGGGGAGAAATTCAAAGTCGTACCAAAGTGACTGTTCTGCCATTGCAAGCATCCAGTCCCTCCCCCCATGTACTGTTCCAGGGTTTCCTTGAACCTCCTCTCAAGCAGGGGGGAAATGGGGGCATTGCTATCATCACCTTTAGTAACCAATGATATCTCCTTCATAGAATTATAGAACAGTAGAGTTGGAAAGGACCACAAGGGTCATTTAGTCTAATTGCCTGCAATGTGGGGACCTTTTGCCCAACATGGGGCTCAAACCCATGACCCTGAGATTAAGAGCCTCATACTCTAACAGCAGAGCTTCAAAGGAGCAGCAAGCGCTATCTGTGCTATTCAGATGAGTGGGTTGTGCAAAAATCTGCTCTAAATCTGGATTGATCCCAAGGTTGCTGGGATATGAAGGGGGGGGACTACCCAAAGGATGTCAGGAATGTCACAGGGTGCTCTCAGACAAGTCAAATGTGTGAAATTTGAAGTGGAACCACCTCAAAAGGCAGACTATTTGACTTCAATTAAGCATATTTCTAAAGCAAACATTTGGCTATTAAGTAAAGATCACAAACCAGGCTGATAATAACCCAGAATCAACCAATGAGCCAGTTATCACCTAGTGAATCTGTATTACTGCTGTTTTTTGTGTGGAATCAGCATTTAAATTTTAGATTCAAAGTTACCATCTGCAGAAAAAAGTATATTATGCAAAGTCGTATGCAAGCTTAATTAATTATCAGCTGCTAATAGCAAGTGATTGATAGCAAGTGGGATCAAGCATTTTGTTTGCAAAATACTAGAGCTGAGTTTAATATGCAGTTTGAAAATGAACCAAATAAAACATTTTGTCAGGGCACAAACACTACTGTGATACAATGTATCTGTGTTTAAAAAAACAGAGATGATACATCCATTGACACAGCAGATAGTTAACACCATGTGAAATTCTAGTTCAGGGCATAACTAGGTCAAGGTTGTCTCTAAACACCTGTAACTATATGTGGTCAACAGTGGTACAGTGATGTTATCATTTTAATTATATTCTGATTGCGGTCATAGATAGAAAACAGAAATGATGCATTATTGCCTAGTCCATTGCAATTATTTTTGATATTATATCTGGCCACTGGTTGTTTTATGATTTTAATTCTATTGTATATTTTGGATTTGGTTTGTATTTTAAAATTTATTTTACACTGCCTGGATATGTTTGCAATGCAGGTGCTATTTAAAGTTTTAAAATTGTTTCATTTAACAAATGAATGTGTGTGTGTGTGTGTGTGTGTGTGAGAGAGAGAGAGAGAGAGAGAGAGAGAGAGAGAGAGAGAGAGAGAGAGAGAGATTCATTTGTGCATACGAAACAGTGGTGCTGTTGAAATTATTACACTTCCCACTCCTTGCAATCAGCCATATTAAACTATGCCTATAGGTCCTAACTTGAGATGGCCCCGAGAGAGATGGCAGTGATTGCTTTGCAATAGGAGTCTTCTCTATCTCAGATTGCTCAGCATCTGGATGGAAATCAGCCCAATGATAATATGATAAGCGCATCATTAACAAAATTCAGAATGAGCAATTTTCATATTAATAGCTTTCTTACATATTAATGAAGAAAACAGTTCAACACACTGTAGTGGGGACATCACTTAAATTACATCACAGTTGCTAACAAGTGCAAGGAGACTGTTAATAAAGTAGAACCTAGTATATGCACTATGTGCAGTCCAACTGTATGAATGGGGACTTTATATTAACCACTATCAAACTTCCCTTTTAGTCCTCCTCTTGAAATCTATTCTTTTGGAATTGTTGCAAGAGTGCAGTTTGAAAACTAAGGTCTCTGGCATCAGATTTTGTCTGAAACCTGTGAATTTTGACTTTCCTCATGGGCCCTCTTGATAGAATAGGAACTCTTCCTTTATGGAGGTTGCTCACGCATGTGCACTATGGCTCTATAGGTGTAAAGCAGTACATCTTATGAATGTGGCCATGCCATCAAACCTCATGTACTGCTGAAATGGGCAAGCCTGATTGGTTAGCCTTGATTAGTCAGTTGTCACTGAGCTTAAGAACCTATTGAGAAATGAAATTGGGGTGGGGGTGGGGAAGAGAAGACCAGATCCTCACTGACCCATTATATTATTTCGTGGGATTATTCTCCCAAGGCACTCTATACTAGTTTTCTCATTCAGTGAGAAATTTCTGAATTTCATTAAAGAACTGATGCAATGGTCCAGCAGCTCTCTGAAGGCCTTCATTATACTGTGGTTCACTGCACCACCTGTCTGTGGCCAAGTGAACTGCAGTGTGAAACACTTTTGCATTTTTTAATATAGTAAGATATATTCATATCTGGCGAATATATTTGTAAATGAAATCACTTGATGTACAAATAATTTTAGAATTGCTAGTTAATATATAAGGTACTCTATGTATCCAGATATTGAAAATGAAACTAGAAGATATGCTCTAGAGCAGGCACCCCCAAACTCAGCCCTCCAGATGTTTTGGGACTACAACTCCCATCATCCCTAGCTAGCAGGACCAGTGGTCAGGGATGATGGGAATTTTAGTCCCAAAACAACTGGAGGGCCGAGTTTGGGGGTGCCTGCTCTAGCTGTTGTCTGCTTTTCTACCTAAAACACTATGGCTTGCTACACTGTTTTCAAAATGATTTGATACATAGAGAGAGGGAGAGAGGGAGGGATGGCAAGGCTAAATTACTGTGAAAACAACATTTGCATAATGTGTTGGTCATGCTGCTTACATTTCCCTTTGGAAACATTTGTGCTGTTAAATAATTATGTAAATTCAGAATAGATGGCTGGCTGCAAAGGATATATCTTCAGGTGCCTTGTAAGAATTAAATACATGCTTAAGCAAGGACACAGAAAATAACGGATTTGACTACCTACTGTGATATCACACTAGTTCTGAAAGAGCTCCACTGACTGACTATATGCTACTTACCCAAGTTCAGAGCACTTGCATTTTATTGATATATAATGATATATAAAGCCCTATTATTACAACTCAGCACCTAAATATCTGATAGCATGTGGGTACAGAAGATGCTCTAATACATTAAGACCTCTGGGAGAAGCCATGGCACCATGGTAATGGAATTCCCTCCCTCTTCTGATATGGCTGTCACCGATTAACTGTTTTATCTGTGTGTGTTTTAAAATACTGTTTTATATTTGCAATTTTGTATAGTGCTTAGAGATTTTAAATATTAAGCGGTTTATAAATGCTTTTAAATTAAAATAATAAATCCAAGGCACCTGAAGATATATCCTTTGCAGCCGGTGTATCTGACGAAGTGTGCATGCACATGAAAGCTCATACCAAAATAAAAACTTAGTTGGTCTTTAAGGTGCTACTGAAGGATTTTTTTTTTTGCTTCGACTCAGACCAACACGGCTACCTACCTGTAACTAGCACTTAAATAAGTTACATTCAGGAGATATAAGCAGAAGGAAATCTGATTTAAGTCCACTTTATCTGCATTTGTCCTCCCCCCCCCATTATTTCTATTTTATATATTGCATTTTTTATACTGCTATTCATCTGAGGATCACAGGGAGGTTTACAATATAAAAACATAAAAGTGCATGGCATCATAACAAACAAAAACAATAATGCCCCCCCCCAGTTTAAAAGATCATAGGTTGTTTAATTAACCAAAGGCCCATGAGAAGAGGAATGTTTTTGCCTGATGCCTAAAGTTATGTAATGAAGGTGCTAGGTGAGCCTCCCTGGGGAGAGCATTCCACAAATGGGGAGCCACCACAAAAAAGGCCTGTTCTTGTGTTGCCACCCTCTGGACCTGTCATGGATAATAATCAGATAGTCTGGGTTGGTTCATATAGGGAGAGGCGGTCCCTGAGGTAATGCAGACCTGAGCTGTTTAAGGCTTTATAGGTCAAAACCAGCACTTTGAATTGAACCAGTGCTTTTTTCTGCATACATTTTGTGAATCTAACAGGAGAAGAAACTATTTTATTTATTTATTTTCTAAAGAAAAGTTTCTTCTCTAGCATGGGGAATCATCAGTTCCATTGCTGCCTCCGATGGCAGCCTCATTTCCTGCCACGGTGTTTCCCGAGTCTCAGACGGAAGCGAGTGTTTAATGTGTGAAGTAGAAGTTGGAATCTAGCACAGTGATTGGTCAGTTTCATTGTATTTACTGTATTTATTTTTACCAATCCGAACTATAAAATAGTGGTTTTCCTGAGTCAAAATAAGAGTATTCCTAAACATTTTTTAAAGAAAAAAAAGCTCTGAATTGAATCCAGAAACTAATTGCTAGCCACTGCAATCAGGCCAGGATTGGTGTTATATTTTGTCATAAAGCTTTCAAAGACTGTAAACATTTTTGATTTATTGATAGGTATGATGATTACAGAAGCCTTTTATAAATATATAAAAAGGAAAATGGCACTTTAAAAGTTTCAAGTGTTAACTGGAAGTTTTGAAATAGCAAAGTTTCCAATGATGTTGCCATATATTGTCAATCAGTGGTTTTTCATTTCCTAAATGAAATGCATTTTTGACAGTCAGAATTCTGACCAGTCTTTTGTTTCAGATCCCATGTCAACTGAATAAATAAATGCCAGTGAATAATGCCTTCATGCTTACATAAATGCTGCAGATGAGGGTAAACAATTATTTTATTTTATAATGATCTTTTAAAGGAAAAATAAATGTTGAAATGAAAACAGCATGCTTATTTCCAACGCAAGGAACACTGATCCTGTGACAACCCCTTATTAGAATGTCTTCCCTGCTATTATCATACCAGATGATTGATAGGTCACAAGTCAAAACATTATGTCCCACGGGAACTATTGAAGTTGAGTGAATTTCACACCCTATTAATTCTGATATGTTGAACTCTTCCCAATCTTGACTGTGTTCATCATGAGCTTCCAATTCAAAAAAAAGTCCTTCCATTCAAAATTATGTGGTCAAATTTATTTCCATAGCTCTTGATTATAATATGTACTTTTTTACAAAATCTGTGTCTTTGCTTTGGGGTGCGACAGCCTCAGTTGCTTAGATAAATACACCAGTTTTATGAATAATTATTGTAGCATATGTGAGGGTAGCTCTTGAGTATTTGGGGAAGGCCATGGATATAACAAACTCTCCGAAGTCTGAAGATAAATTTGAATTCACAGCCCCAATTTCACACAAAACTAGTATGCCATTTCTTGTGTCATCAAGATATGTAGGACTGGTGACACTGGCATGGCAAGTAACCATGAAGGTTCCCAGTCAAGGAGGAGTCGATATGCTTTGGAAAGGGTTTTTGTTTTAGAACTTACTAGCTTGGATTTGAATCAATAAATTTCTATTGCAAAACCCCTTTGTTTATCAGATTTGAATTTTTCATGTACCTGATGGTATTGGAACCAATCTGAAACGTACTGTCTTATTTCCTCGAAGCTTTTTAATTTTAGTTGGTTGTCTTCTTTCTTTAGAAGTGTTTTATACATTGGCCTAATTTCCTGAGTATTTTTCCTTTTCACCGTGGAGACTTCAATTGGGGAAGTCTACCATGGGACTTTGGGCTCCAACAGGTCTTTATATTTCTCCCATACTGCAAGAAGTGATTTCCTAATTATATTATTCATGAAGTTTTTTTATGGATTTTGGCTTTTCCGTATATCAGGTAAGTGTGCCATCCCAAACGATTATTGAAGCCCTCCAAATCTAGGAGGTCTGGGTCCTGCAATGTGCACCAATTCTTCAACCATGTGAAACAGGCTGCCTCGTAATATAATTTCAGATTGGGTAGGGAAAAGCCTCCTCTGTCCTTTATATCTATTAAGATCAGATGTTTAATTCTGGGTCTCTTCCCTTCCCATAAAAAATTTGGAAATCTCTTTTTGTCATATCTTTAGGCCCTTCAGTCTTTTTTAAAAAGCTGTACATTGTATTAAAATATTTATTTTCCAAAACTTTTTTTTGCTTTTCTTTCACCATCACAAGTCAACATACCTGTGGTTCCCAGGTGGGCTCCCATCCAGGCACTGATTAGCTCTAGAGCTGCTTAGCTTCATGAAGATAGTAGCATTCTGTGCCTTAAGAACTTATCTTGGGACTGGGTTACCAGTCAAGTTTTATTATGGGTTCCAAGCTCAGACTTGCCTCAATCCATTAAAAACTTCACACTTGACCAGTTGTAGAGCATCTGCTTTTCATGCAGTAAGTTCTGCATTCAATCCTCAGTGCCCCCAGGATGAAACCTTGTGTGGACAATACTGGGCTAGATGGACCCAAGGATCTAGACCTTAAGGCCCCAACATTTGGCTCATCCAAATGTTGGTTCTGTCCCTAATTTTGTTGTTATGTCCATGCTTCCAAGCCTGGAAGGCTCTGTCCCAGGCACCACCCACCCAAGTACCAACATTTTTTTTTTAAATTTCATTTCAAGAATTCACAAACTCATGACTGTTGCAGTAGAAGCTACATCTTTTCTCTTCAACTTTCACAGCAGGAAACTGACAGTATTTTATACTTTGGCTACATAGTGTCATAGTGTTAGAGCAAAGTTTTGACTGATACACAGAAGAGCAGGGCTGATATTATTTCTTGAAATTCATCTAGATAAAACATTGAAACCTGGTGCTCTTGAGGAAAGGCAGAAGAACTTATTAGTGGGAATATGTTCTGCACATCAGGCTGAAAAGGTATGACCTCTGAAGAAGAATTCCAATCAGTGCATTAGTCCAGGATGTGCAGAGCAGATCAGTTCATATCATGACTCGCAAAGAATTAATTCCTCAAACAGACCATCTCTTTGTGGATCCATTTTCTTGAACGTCTCCTGGAAACATTTTAACCCTCCCTTGTGTCTGGGTATATTTGTTTTTTCCCCAGGGAAATGGTAACTATGTCAAGTGGCTTTCCACAATGGCTAGTGGTGGGAACTACCACTTATTGGGGTGTGTGTGTGAGAGAGAAAGCTATGATAATGTACATGTACTCAGAAACATCAGTATGCCATATAAGCTAGGGGAGAACTTTCAAAAACTTTTGAGATTTCTTCTGAATTCTTATAATCTCATAAATATGCAACCAATTTAGAATGAAGAGAAAATGAGTTCACCCATCACTAACATGCAAGGTTTGAGAAGGTATGGTAAGATCTTTGCCCTCCCATACATAAAATAGAAATTTTAGAGACCCAAATAGTAGCCTCCATATATAACCCTGGAATCTTCCCAGAACTTCCTTTATTATTAAGTAGTCACCAGACTTCATATGAAACTTTCCAGTTCAGATGCTATGCATCACATTGCACTTCTGTTTTGAAATTTTCATTAGGGTCTACATGATTTCTGACAGCATTGCAAGCTATTACAGATTGTCTACTGACAATCTTTAATACTGTTTTTAAAGTTATGTGTGAAGAACAGGTATTATCATTGCTCTCAGTCTGGAATATTCTTGTCCATATAACTGATATATACCAATACTACAATGCCAATCTAGCCATTGGCATTGTATGGGTCATAGCAACAGGCGAAGCTGGGTGTAGTGTATGGAAGAGTGAAAGGGGATTCATTTTCCAGGTTAAACCCATTCCCTCTGAGATTGACACACACACACACACACACACACACACACACACAGCCTTGTACTAGGGTGGTAGATAATAATACTGTGTCTTCTCAACGCACAGTTTTACACTTGTGCAACAGAACTCCCCCAATCTGTCCCCCCTGTACATGCCCTACACCTTCTCCAAGTCTGCTCCATAGGGTTAAGGAATCCCTAGAACAGTTTTAGGTGGCACACAGAAGAAGGCGAGGGGAGGAAGTTCCATTGTTTAGTCATTTAGTCGTGTCCGACTCTTCGTGACCCCCATGGACCAGAGCACACCAGGCACTCCTGTCTTGCGCTGCCTCCCGCAGTTTGGTCAAACTCATGTTGGTAGCTTCGAGAACACTGTCCATTACACAAGTTGGAAGTTCCATTACACAAGTGTAAATCCTTGCACTGATGGAATGTATTGGTTTTGCTTTTGGAAGGCTGCTCTCTCCCCAAACCGTCATACACCCTCTGATTAAAAGCTAGTCCTTCCAGTCATAATGGATCTTTTTCTCTGCAAACTCTCCCAAACCAGTGTTTGTTTTTCTTTCCCTTTCATGCCTCTCTTGTGTTACAGTGTTATGGTAAGCTTAGGGATGTTATTTTCACTTTTTACAGATGTTTCTCCACAGCATTTTTAAATGCCTCGATTGCTGAAGTGCTTCAGGTATCCCTGCTTTGGTTTGCATCATCTCATAGAGATCTTGCTTCATCTCTGACAAACCAAAAGTATCTCCATCATGCACCATCATGCACAAACTCTTTAAGAGTCAAGCTCAGGATTCCAAAGACTGAGATAGACATGTGAGTACACAGGAAGAAACAAAATAGAAAAAATCCTTCAGTAGCACCTTAAAGACCAACTAAGTTTTTATTTTGGTATGAGCTTTCGTGTGCATGCACACTTCTTCAGATACACACAGGAAGAAACAGTTTCACTTGTGTAGCACAGGCCTGTGTGAATGGCTGGGCCTCATGTCCTCAGGGTTTAAACAGTCCTGACTCCAGATTAACCAGTATCATAAGTGTAAGTCAGCCTGCAGTTACTATTCCAGTCTAAGTGTTCTGTCCAGGGCTTTTTCCAGTGACTTGCAACAATAAATAGTTGAGTTATTGAGAAGCATCCATTGTGTGCTGATCTTCTCACATATCCAATACTCTCAAATCCAGAGTTGACCAGTGGCATTTAGTTGTGCGCATTTCTTCATCTTCTCTTCAGATGGAGAGAATGTTACACCACCAGCACAGTAGGAGCCACATCTAAATCACAGATCTAGAATCACAGGTATCAAGTTTTATTGCCGTCAGAACAATAAAAGTCATATTTTACCATTGAACTCCTGTCCTGCTGATGGTGCAATGGGGAAGCTTCATGGACAGATTAAGGGTTTAGGGAAGACACTTACTGGAGACAGAGGATGGGAAATCTATCTTCATAATAACAACAGCTCTTGCTCTTAGGTCACTGATGTACCCAGTGCGGTGTTTTAACCTTCGCCTCTTCTTGATAGCTTAAGGACTCAGCTGGACTCCATCAGCATGCTTTTTACAAGCAGAGGTTCTAAACCTTGTGCTCTGTGGGACACAAACATCCCTACAGACTACAATTAAAGAGAAATGTGTCAGTAGAATCCGGCCCCTGCAAGTGCTCCAGGGCATCTGTCAGGAGGTGACTAACTAAACACTCCCCTGGGAGTTCTGCTCTTAAAACTGCAGGTCTGCTTTTTTTGTTTTTTGTTTTAACCTCTTTCCTCTCCTCTCAGAGCCAATTTTCCGTTTACATTTGGCACTCAGGCACAAATGCATACCCCCTCCCCCCAAGTGGGAAAGGCACATACTGTACTTAAATGCCTCAGGTTGAAATAAAGGAATTTAAAAGTGTTTAACTTTGCTTGCTCATGCCCCAAGTGTTTAGTAATCCAGTGATGTACATGCATGTGTGAACTGGTCCACAGAGAGTAGAAATAAATTCCGGCAGCTATTCCTATATTGATTCTTATTGGATTTGCTCCATTGTGAAAAATCTCAGCTCTGAGAAGCCTCAATAATGTATAGTAACAAAAGAGATACGTAGCCAACTGGGTTGACATCAGATTTAATCTCTGAAGGTAGGGAGAGAAACCTCTGGCATCTCTTTCTATTAGATATAGTTATTGTCCCTGGAAATCCACCAGGAATTTTTCTTTTCTTTCTGAAATTTGCACCGTTGTATTCAGGTAATGTTGGAGTATTAACATACTCACTTTCAGCGCCTCAATGAAACATGACATTTTTTTCAATATTCTTAGTTTCAGATTAGGTTGTTACTGAAGACACAACATGAGAGCGATGATTTGTAAGCAATTGCCTGCCTTTGGTTGTTTTTTTTTTTTGATTTTCTAGCATTATACATACAGAATAGGTTGCCTGATGAATGAGCAAAAAACAAAAGTACCTATAAAATGCTTATTAATATTGTGGAAGTGGTAAGAGCAATCTCTCTTACAACATTTGACCTTCATCCTTATTATACCAAGCTGATGATTTGTTCCAGAAGCAAAACACAAAACCTGCATCACATCTTCCCTACCTTATTGATCCATTCCATTGAGCCTAGAGAAGCATTTTTATCCAGTGGCCCATTAATGTGGCACACACTTAGACATTTATCTGAGGAAGACGGATGATATCATCAGCTGGGCAATAAAACCCCCAATTCGATTTTCCACATTCGAAATAGTGGCATTCCATTTCCTTACCTCGAATAAGGGTGCAGCTAATTATGCTCTACTAATTTCCTTTGCTGTATTATTAGACTTAGGCAATGTATTTCAAGTGCTCAATCTCATGTGTTACCCATGTGTGTAAATAGTAGGATATTATTATTATTGGATATGCTGGAGACTAGGCAGCTCTCAGATCTTGCATTTTACTTTCATTGGTAGTTTGAAAGCTTATAACTCTGTTCTGCTTCTGTATAAGGCTTACTCTGGTGTTTGTCAGGATTTGTGGGTCTCATCATTGGTCTTAATGTTGCAGTGAAGGTGCCCTACTTTGGAATAATGAGCCCTTGTGCTG
Organism: Zootoca vivipara; assembly: GCF_963506605.1. Taxonomy (NCBI): domain Eukaryota; kingdom Metazoa; phylum Chordata; class Lepidosauria; order Squamata; family Lacertidae; genus Zootoca; species Zootoca vivipara. The sequence goes on along the minus strand of NC_083277.1, from coordinate 80,454,026 downwards.
ACTCTAAAAATAACAATTGTCTTCTGAGAGGCAGGAAGCGTATTTTTCATTCAATGTGTACAGTCTTAGGACACATCTGCTCTCTAAATTGTAAATCAATTTTAAACCAGTTTTTACTGTCATTGCTTTCCTTTATATATCTAGGAAATGTAGTTTTGTGAATGTACAGAGATTCCTTTGTTAAATATTCCTGGCCATTTCACACCAGTGATGAGTGATCGTTCCACAGTGAGGATTAGAAAGACATGTAACAACTGCTCAGTACCGGTATTTACCCTGGATTTTAAAGCATGCACACAAACAAAAAGCCCCTCACCCCACCCAACATAACGCTTCTATTCCTGTGCCATTTTATAATAGCAGCAGTGACCTTGGCACCAAGCATCTCACAGGATTAATGATCATTTGAAGTTAATGGCCCTTAGCTGCACTTTGGGACATCAGCTCCTCCTAGGTTGTCATTAATCCCCAGAAAATGTGTAGTGCCTAAATCATCTTCACTTAATTAGGTAGCATGAAGCTGCATGTTAATTGCCAAATTATAGGAGCCCAAGAATGGGCAGGTGACTGCAAAGATCAGAACACAGCCACCCAATTTGCCACCCTATGAAAGTTGCTAAGTATTACTTCACATCAGAATTTCCTGAGCAGGTCTAGCTTCCCATCTTTGGTATTCCACCTACATTGTTGGCTTTGTCCATGGAAGTTGGATTATGTATAATTGGTACATGGTAGTAGTATGCCTAAGGTTGCTGGGGATTTAACAGATTTGCATTTGAGCTTTTCCATTGACCAACTGGGCCCCCACCAAAAAATAAAAAAAGATGTAACTAGAACCAATTTTTAACCCAGCTGGATAAACCATCAGTGAACTCAGTTCTCCATCTAGATCAGGCACTAGGTTGTTGACCTGAGGCAAATGAGAACAATCTCATATCTTCCATAGTTTTATAGAAGAGAGTGATGGTTTTTTAGCTCCAGAATGCCATATGCAGATGAGATACATCATAAATGTTGAAGTACCCTCCTCTGTTATAAGTAAAGGGGATCTGTCCTCCATTGCATCCAGTCATCATGTGTTTTAGTGTGCCAAAGCGATCCAAGATAGTGAACTTTAATCCATACAAACATGAGCTGCTTTCCTCTACAATAACCTCCAATGCCTATGTGTTCAAATAGATGGCAGGTTATAGATGTGGTTTTGGGGGAAGTTTAGCTTGTTCTTTTTTACTATTTTATTTTTGTTGCTTATGTCATTGTAGGGCTGAGATGGAGAGCACATCTCCCTCCTCAGTATCTCTATGCTGTAAAAGGTAAAGGGACCCCTGACCATTTGGTCCAGCTGTGACCGACTCTGGGTTTGCGGCACTCATCTCGCGTTATTGGCCGAGGGAGCCGGCATACAGCTTCCAGGTCATGTAGCCAGCATGACAAAGCTGCTTCTGGCGAACTAGAGCAGCACATGGAAACGCCGTTTACCTTCCCGCTGTAGCGGTTCCTATTTATCTACTTGCACTTTGACGTGCTTTCAAACTGCTAGGTTGGCAGGAGCTGGGACCGAGCAATGGGAGCTCACCCCCTCGCGGGGATTCGAACCACCGACCTTCTGATTGGCATGCCCTAGGCTCTGTGGTTTAACCCACAGCGCCACCCACATCCCTTATCTCTATGCTGTATCAGAAGGCAAAGAAACAGAAAAGGCTTAGCTGTTTCTCCACTTTGTATCACACACCTTCAGGTTGTTTCAGGTTACCTGATTATGGATAGAAAAAGAAATGCCAGCTACATTCAAGAGGGGTTGGAACCCTCACCTCTACAGAGAACTTGAACCTACCAACTTCTAGCCTTTCTCCCTCCCCACCCCACCTCGAAAAAACTAAAATCTTTCTTCACCTTTTTATTCATTGCTCCTTCCATCTCCTGGCCAGGGAAAGAGAGAAGCAGAAACCTACTTTGGGTTCTCATTTGCACACTCTTATGAGCTGTTCAACAACACTGGACACAACAGGGAGTGTCTGTTTTGTTTTCAAACCTCTTAGATCCCTGTCCAGCTTCTTTGCATTGCTGCCACACCTTTCACCACCAGTTTCATTTGGGAACCTGAAGTGTCCCAGAGCCGCCGCCACCACCTGTATATGTAGCAGGCATTTCCTCTTGGGCTCCTGCTTTGAGAGACATTCAGAGAGATCCTGCAACTTGGCTCTCTCTCTAGCTTAAAATGAACTGGACTAGATTCTTAGAGAGGAAGGGGAATTGGGGAGATGGGGAGGGGTTCTCCAAAGCAAAAAATGCCTTTCTCCAAAGCTCCTTCCTGCCCGGCTTCTCACAGAAGAAAGGCATTTATCTCTCCCATGACCTGAATTGGTGGCGCCTTGTGAAATCTGATGTGTGTCCCCGTTTTGTGCATTTGGGTGAAAGGGACTCTCAGGGCAGCTGAGGGTGGGGATGCCAGGGGTGGAATGCTGTGCCCATCCAGGATTCACCACAGTTTGAAACACTAAAAAAGGGAAGTTTATGCATCCCCAAACTCAAAAGTTTATGTGCCCCTGGATCCAAAAATAAACATTGGGATACTACCTCCATGGTTTTGAGCTTGGTGATAAGTTGTAATTCAGCAACTTCTCTTTCCAGTCTATTTCTGAAATTCTTTTGTAGTAAGACAGCTACTTTGAGATCTTGGAGGGACCTGGTTTGAATAGAGACATAGGATTCTTATCTCATTATACATGATAAGCGATCTTCAGCCATCTCAACCCTTGCTTTTTCATGCAAAACCATTTGCAGTCATTTTCAGTCATCAACAGCTATCAGCCATCAATCACCCACTTCCACCACCCTTCTGAGTGATACCCCCTCCCCACCCCACCCCCTCCCCACCCCTTCTCCACATAAGTGCCTGGGGACTCCTATTTCAGTGTATCTGAAGAAGTGTGCATGCACACGAAAGCTCATACCAAAATAAAAACTTAGTTGGTCTTTAAGGTGCTACTGAAGGAATTTTTTTATCTTGGAGGATCAGTGCTACATGGCTCCATCTGAAGCAGGCATGTCAAACCTGCGGCCCTCCAGATGTTTTGGACTACAATTCCCATCTTCCCCAACCACTGGTCCTGCTAGCTAGGGATCATGGGAGTTGTAGGCCAAAACATCTGGAGGGCCGCAGGTTTGACATGCCTGATAAAGGTACCATACAACACCCAAATTGCAGCATTCTGCACTAGCTGCAGCTTCTGGACTACATTGAAGGACAGCCCCACAAAGAATGCCTTGCAGGAATCCAATGGAGTGATCAACCTGAATAACAGTTGCCAGGATATTTCGAACTTTATATATAACTTCTTTTTCCTTCCTGGTATTAGGCAGATATTAGCATCTTCCTTATAATATAATTAATGGATGCAATCCAAGGAAAGTTAAACATGCCTAACTCATATTGAAATTAATGGGACAAATGCACAATTAAGTGCTGAAGTCTCATTGATTTTAAGGGACATAAAAATTCACCTAGCTTCCCCGCTCGCTGGTATCGAATCCAATCTATTTAAACTAACTAGATCAGCAATTAACTCCCTTTTCAACACTTAGAAAAGGAAATTTAACACTAAGTATGGTGTAAGGGACAATCAAAGATTGAATGATTAAGATCTTTGTTAGGTTCTATGTTCTGATACAGGGTGCCTTTTGTTTTTGTATCTACATTTAGTGGATAAAAAAAATGTGCCGTTGGAAAGCTGATAATGTGCAGTTTGAAAAAGGTAGAAGGAACTAGACACTTTAGATGTATGTGACATAGAGCACTTTATGACAGACAATGTCAGGGACAGTATATTCACAAACAAGTGGCCACATATGGAATAAAATGTTTGACAGACAGAATATGAAAACTTGAAGATTGTCCCATATTTGCTGTTCCATACTAGGAAATGTTTCACCTGTTGAATCTCTGCCTGCTACATAGCTACATTCCATCCAGTGCTATTTCTAAATCAAAGCCTAGGTTGCAATCCTGTACCCACTTACCTAGGAAAAAAGACCCAATAAACACAAAGAGACTTACATCTGAGAAGGCATGTAAATAATTGTTCTGTATTTTATCTATACAGTGGTACCTCGGGTTACAGACGCTTCAGGTTACAGACTCCGCTAACCCAGAAATAGTACTTTGGGTTAAGAACTTTACCTCAGGATGGGAACAGAAATCGCGCAGCGGCAGCAGGAGGCTCCATTAGCTAAAGTGGTGCTTCAGGTTAAGAACAGTTTCAGGTTAAGACGGACCTCTGGAACGAATTAAGTTCTTCACCCGAGGTACCACTGCACCAGGGCCGGCTCTAGCTAGACCCCCGGTGGCGCAGGGCACCACGGTGCCAGCCCACCAGGAGGGCGCCGCGAGCTGCGCCCACCCGGTCCGCCGATTCAACAACCGCGCTGTGCCTGCCCACCCGCCCACCGTGCTGGGAAACGGGGCGGGGGGGCGCCGGAGGGATCCGTCACTACATGGCACCGGGGGCACTTAAGGCGGCCCTGCACTGCACAAAGAACTGAGTGTCTAGACTTCAGTTCCTACAAAGCATATCTAAGCAACTTTGCAAAGTTATAATGTTTCGCATTTGCTGTTAAGGGGGCAGAAGCAACTTTTCTTTTTAAAAAACACTCACACACATTTATTGTGAAAGTTGTACTGTATTTGAAGAAAACTTCTAGAGTACCCAATTGCAGGAAAAATGCATTTTGGTTGCTTTGGGGGTGGTGTTGTGGGATTATGCTGTTTCTTAGTGACAGAAAAAATTCTAACAATTCTAAGTCAGTCACAGGATATTTGGTTTTCACATTCACAACAGCATACTTTCATGCCCTTGTTGGACAGTGATAGGTGCTATGCTGCTTGGTATCATTGCAATTAAAAGTTGAGCCTCTTTTTTCATCCAGTCTCTACTATCGGGAAAATCCCCTGCCACATTATTAATTTATTTAAAAGCATTTCTTAAACACTTTTTTTTATTAAAAAAAAACACCATTAAGTGGTATACAAAAATACAACACGAAAACAATAAAATAGTTACATAGAAACAGAAATACAAGCAGTAAAAACAAAACAAAACAGTATTGTAAACTCAGATAAAACACATAATTTTTAAGGAAAGGGTATGTGTCTGTGTGATTTCTCTGAAAGAGGAATTTTGACTCCAGGACCAAATATTCCACCTCTCAATTTTAACTTTTTGTCTGTGCATAGGAAATCCTTCATTTTTCCTTGCCAATTTAATCATGCTTCATACCCATTATGCTATTATTTTAGCAGAGGGGTATGACGCTGATAGCCCTAAATGGAGCCTAATAACGCTGTGGTTAATTAGCTAGCATGTGAATTAGAGCAAAGGCTTATCTCTTGGCCAGCTTGCAAAAGTTGCTAGATGAATAAGTAATTCTCTAGGGATGTAGACTGTCTGGCAGTCCGTATATTAACCAAGATGTCACATTACAGTATAGGGAGATAACATGAGCTGAGCAAAGTTTCACATCCAGGGAGAGTGACTCCTACACAATGCAGAACAAGCAGCATACTACATCAGCCCAGAAGGTTTTGTAAGTGAGGGAGTCCAAACAAAAGCTGGAAATAATAACCATACCACACAAAAACCCTTCCTGCCCTTATCCGATTCTGGGTCAAGCTAGAGCCTCAATACAGCCACATTTGATGTAGTGACCTATGGAATAGCCACATCACTTGATTAAGGACTTGTTACATTTCTGCAAGTGATAACTATAATTTTAGATAACTATAATTTTCCCATTGTAATGTCTGACTAATGAGTGTGGCATAGTTATGTGTTTTTTAATTGTATGTGACAGTTACATGTGACGATGTTTCTTTGTAGATTTTCTATTCAAAATACAAGTTATTTGATTCCCATTCTGTAGCCCTCACCCAAAAGGAATAAGTTTATTGTACAATTTGGTACTGCAAGGACCAACTAACCTATTAGAGGATTGTAATAAACCATGCCACATGTTAAAGAAATCCATAGCAATCTTCTTTAGGGCTAACCTGGCCTAAATACTGGCTTAATAGAATGATTAATAATTTTCTCATGGTGCATGTCGGGGGAAGCAGAGGAGCACAGCAGAATTAACATAAAACTACATATCAACGTTTCTTCTCTGTAAGGATGAAATGGAATCTGGCTTTGCAGAGGCCACCAGAGTAGCTTATTTTAGAAAGTTTGGCTGGAAAGATCCCCAGCAGTTTTTAGAAATGCAATATTTAATTATTATTTATTTATTGCATTTGTATCTCACCTTTTCCTCCAAGGAGCTCGACGACATACATGGTTATCCTGCTCTTCATTTAATCCCCAAAGCAACCCTGTAAGGTATGGCAGGCTGGGAGGCAATGACCCAGTTGGGGGGGGGGGGGTCAAAGAGATATTTGAACCCTGGCCTCCCAGGTCCTAGTTTAACACTTAACTACAACACCACGTGGATTCTCAATCATCACCATTATCAAATCAATTTAATAATAGTGGTGGTTTGTAGTGAAAAAAATGTTGTGAGTTTTACGGCACAATTATGTACTTCTGAGATGCCACCTATAGGATTCGGTAGAAGCTGTGCTATGCCAATAGAAGGCCAGATAGACCAATGTTATGCCAGATTCACCAACGAAACTGGCCAGATATGCTGTTGGAGCATGTTGCTTTTGTAGCTTTTTCAAAAGTGAAGGTATACTTGCATAACATCTAAAACATAACAGAACCAGGGAAGGCACACATTTACAGGTACTTCTGAGTAGCATATATAGTAAAGCTGTCTCCTCCCATGCCAATACAATTTTGAGATTTTACCTCTCCTCCCCCTCTCTTTCTTGTGTTTGGCGTCTTTCCCGATCCTCCTCTTTAGACACAGGATGTCCTGCAGAGGACATAGTAGATTGGATCTTGAAAAACAGTGAATAGTTTCTGTCAGAGACTCCATAAGAACTAGCTCCAATGGAAAGTTGGGAACCAAAATAATTATTTTTGTTCAAATATCTGCATGGTTTTGTTTTGTTTTGTTTTGAGAGCATGAATTGTTTTCTGAATGGACTGCCCCTAATCCTTTCACTCATTTTTGAACAACACAAGGTTGTTACATCCGATATTGTGAAAGAAAAAGAAAGTTCATTTGGAAAGATTAAGACTTTACCTGTGCGTCTGTTTTCCTTTGTGTCTGACAGTGAGCAAATAAATCTTATCCCATTCCTGCTTGTCAGTATAATGCTTTCTGCTTGTTCACTTCCCCTAAAACCGCACTCAACTATTAGTGGATTGCCATTATCACATATTATCTCAATTAACGGAGTGAATGCAGAGAGAACAGGATGTAGATCAATTTCCCATGTAAACCAGAGACCTTGCAGATTGTGTTTTCATGACCAGTACATATTCCCTTAAGCTTCTGCCATGAAGTGATTTCTTCTGACTAGGAAGTACAGTGGTACCTCGGTTTACGGTATGAACACAATTGGTTCCGGAAGTCTGTTCATAAACTGAAGTGTTCATAAACTGAAGCGAACTTTCCCATTGAAAGTAATGGAAAGTGGCTTAATCTGTTCCAGACGGTCCGCGGAGTACTTAAACTGAAGCGTTCATAAAGTGAAGCGAACTTTCCCATTGAAAGTAATGGAAAGTGGATTAATCCGTTCCAGACGGGTCCGCGGAGTACTTAAACTGAAGCGTTCATAAACTGAAGCATGGGTGTAATTGGTTCCGGAAGTCTGTTCATAAACTGAAGCGTTCATAAAGTGAAGCGAACTTTCCCATTGAAAGTAATGGAAAATGAATTAATCCGTTCCAGATGGGTCCGCAGTGTTCATAAACTGAAAATTCATAAACCAAGGTGTTCATAAACCGAGGTTCCACTGTATAGTTCAAATATTAACACACACTCATATAACCTTTGCCTTGTACCGGGCCTGAAACCATTCTCCATTCACTAAAATGTTTTGGGCCTATTGACTAGATATGGCCAAGATTTGTACAGCCACCTTCACGCACACACATACAGTGCTGCTGAGGCTTCTTCCCAGTGTTGTAGTCCCATGCAAATGAGAAGTGAAGGTGACTATGGGCAACAATCCAGGGAAGACCAGTGGGTGTGTTTCCCATGCCATTGGCATATTCCCTTCTCAGCAGGGCGCCGACTTGGTTAGGAAAGCTCACATTACTGGCCCCCACCATGTGATCATACCATGGAGAAGGAACTCCTAAGGAACTGCATTGAGCATGTGTCAGACCAGATGAGGAAAATTCTGAATCAAAACACTACCTAGCACCTGCTGTAGTGGCTGCAACTGTTCCAATCTTGAACATCACACATCCATATATGGGCAGGGTTGAGACCTTTACAATTAAACCATTTTTCCAATGTGGGAAAAGTAACAGTTGGCTACCTGATTTTATGCAGTACTTAGCCAATTTGATATTGCAAAAGCATTGAAATGCTGAGGCTGGAGGCTGTATCAGCCATATATAATTACCATGACCTTAGGAGCATATTCAGTAGAACACTCACCTCTTCTATGGCCTTCCAGTCTATGGAGATATGTGAGACTGGATTATCAATGAACATTCCCTACCTGCCCCCATAGAATTCTGTAACACAGACATAAGCCAAACAGTTGTTTGCCTGTGTAGTATTTTATTTGATAGGTTCCAAAAAACTGATATTTCTATTCTTGTCCGTGTTTCCGCGAGATTGTCTGACATTGCACCTTCATGGCCTGCTTAAACCAAGGCGTGCTTTCCACTCCTGCAGTGAATCGCCCTTGTAGGTAGAGTATAAATGAGTCCTACATATGCAGGTATGTCCTGTGGCACAGAACATAACAGCTATTAATATAAGGCAGTCACACTCTGCAATTTGGAGCTGTGTCTGAGTCTCTGTTCCTATTATATATCCCTCCCCACCCTCTTCTTGAAAACTGGCAGCTGCTTGAACTACTTCATAAGAATAAGTTACCAGATGAATGTGAAATAAATCCTTGTGCCAGACACAGGCTGAACAAAGGCCATTTAGTGAAGACTTTTCAAAGTAATCCCCTTTATTTCTTTTTATGCTACATAAGGCTATTTTCCAGTTTCAGCTGTTTTGCTCTTCAACACTTACGGGTACTCTCATTCTGCTTCCTCCCAATATTTTGAACAGAGGTGAATGGCCAGAGATGGACCAATTATTGTGGCAAACATTTGAGTTCTCCAAATTCTGCATCAGACAAGATTTTATACAAAGTGGCAGGGAAGGGGGGAGAGATAAGGTACAAATATTAGGCTAGTGTAGCTATGAGGTCAGCTTATACAGTGGTACCTCGGGTTAAGAACTTAATTCGTTCTGGAGGTCCGTTCTTAACTTGAAACTGTTCTTAACCCGAGGTACCACTTTAGCTAATCGCCACCATGCGATTTCTGTTCTCATCCTGAAGCAAAATTCTTAACCCAAGGTACTATTTCTGGGTTAGCGGAGTCTGTAACCTGAAGTATCTGTAACCCGAGGTACCACTGTATACTTTGGGTTGTGGGTTGTTTCCAACTAAACTACTGTTTAGGGAAGCTTTTAATGTTTGACGGACTACTTTATTTTAATATTTTGTTGGAAGCCACCCAGAGTGGCTGGGGAAACCCAGCCAGATCGGTGGGGTATAAATTATTATTATTATTATTATTATTATTATTATTATTATTATTATTGCATGAACATAACAAGTAACACAAGCATGGCAGGTCTTCTCTCTCTCCTGCCCTGTGTGCCCTCCCCCAATGTGGTCTGGGTTTTCCCACAACCCTCTGAAGAAGTTGGGGGGACAGGAAGAGAGGAAAGTGAAATTACCTTGAGCTCACAAAAGTTCTTCTACAGGCATATCTCACTGATAAACATTTCTGGAGAACATGAAAACTTGATTTGTTCAGTTTTGTGACATTTTGTTTGACCTAAATAATGGTATCGCTCCAACTGTGAATTTTGGAGTTTTTCATTTAAATTATGCTAGGTGTGAGGCATAGTAGGCATGCCTCAAATCAATGCCGCCTGGAGTGACAAATTGTTCCAGAATATGGCAGCTGTGTTCCTCCAAGGCACTTCCTTGAATTGGAGTGCTTTGTGAAAGAGGAGGAATGTGTGATTAATGTGGGGTGGTGTAACCGTGAATGAAAGCAGAAAAAGACCACAGGTCTGCTATACTGTGCCCATTTCGGCCCTAAGCTCTGCCACTAAGGAATGTCATCGGATGCAAGATACATTTTGACTGCCAACTCATGAGTGATATATCCTAGGCCTTGCTCAGAAATGCACAGAGGAAACAAAGATTTTTAAATTTTATTTCCTTGTTTCTGCATGTTTCAATCTCATGTAGGAAAACAACAACAACAACAACCCTTAACTTTCCCTACTAATAGGACTATCATTTTGCACCTAATTATCTGCTGTCATAATGCCAGTGCCTGTTATTTTCTCCTATTCCCCTTCAACCTCATAAAAGCAGAGTAATTCACTTTTGCCAGACTCATGGTTTTGCACCATATTATCTTGACATATCAAATTCTTGCATTTATTTCTTTTTTAAAAGCACACCCACACCCACACACACACAAATTGCATATCCTCAAACCACAGATTACATAATGAGAGAAAGAAAGAGCCCATTTACACCCCACCCCACCCCTGTTGTATGTTAATTAAAGAATGAAATTGGGAGGTAAGAAATGGCTGCTGAGGTTCAATTGATCCCATTTTGGAAGTCCTACAGACACAAAATGCTCACAATCCTTCATGAAAAAATGCATACTTGTGAAACAAGCTTGGCAGTTCCATGCAGAGCACATGGAGTGTAATTACAAAATGAAAACATATTAGTGGTTAGCATTTTGCATAATCACCATTCACGAGCAGCCATTCCTTGAAGTGAGCAGGAAACCTTTTTTTGCATTTTTGTATGCAAAGATCATTCCCAGAAGCTATATCTATCTGTACCATATAATCTTAGGTTGTAGCCGTTTCCCTATTACCAATTACTATTTATAACCTTGGTTCAATCTAATGCGGAAGCACAGCACGTAGTGTGCCAAGTTGATCATTATTATTTTTCCACCTCAGAGACTGTTTAATATTCTCCTCCCCATATCCCCCCCCCAATTCTTGGATTGCAACTTTATTGAGCCAAGATATACTTCAGTAATATGTTCAGTGGGACATTTTTTCACCCACCTCAGAGATATAACAGTATGTCATATAGAGCATGCTGTAGCTATCTATTCATATAGCTGTTGCATATAACCTGTCTGCACAGCACTCCTTTCTGGAATTGGAAACACTCTTATACTAAGCCATCAGTCCTTCTCCTATCTGCACAGTGGAAGAGAAGACTGTCAAGCGGGATCCCATTCTTAGAATGTATTGTAGTTCTCTTGAAACGGACAATAGTCTGTCTCTCACTGCATTATTAAGCAGAGAAGACTGAAGGCCATGGTATATCTGCATGCCTTCCAACCCACTATTATGGTAGCTGAAACATAAATGTGGATCAAGGTCAGCTACTGATTGATTGGACTAAAGAAGGGTTGTTGTTTTTTTACTTCCATCAGTTGAATGGCCATGGTTGCCTTCTTTTGGCCTTCCACGGGGCCATTTCTGTGTTTTGTTTCCTGTACATGTCACAAGCGGTGTTTGAGCAGTAGACAGAGGCTTATAGAGTATAACTCAGCAGTGGCTAGTGAGGCAGTGCAGGCAGAGTCCTTTGCTTTCTCAACTTCTCACTGGTTCGCCAGGATGCAGCGTGTGGCGTCTCACTGGGTAAGTAAAGATGGCACACTATAACCTTTCTTGGGGAACACCGTAGGTGGCCTTGGAGGCTGTAAGTACTCTACTGGTCCTACCACTGGATTGGTAGCAGCCACATTCCATGGACAATAGTTAGGTTGTAGGCAGCAACCTGCATAGTCCTCTGTGTTGTGCAATTCTTGCTGCTATAAATTATGCAGCATACAGGCTAGATCTTAACTTGAGGGCACTTGCACACCAAACGTATTGGAGTTCAATTAAGTCACAGATTATTTTCAACCCACTTCTGCTTGCTGGTTCTCTATTATCCCTCCCCTTGCCACAGCAGCCACAAAATGTCACTTAGTACTCCATATTATGTCATAACATAGTACAACTTTCACTAGGTTGTTTATATGGGGCAACCATTTATAGCACTGTAGCTCCTGTTTGTTTTGTTTTTTTAAAAGCAAAACTGTAGTGAGCTGTCCACAGCACCAGCTACATATCTCTATTTTGGGGGGAAGGTGGTTATTCTTCTTCCCATCTACACCAATGATGGGATATATTTAGACTGAGAAAAGTTCTGTGGCTGCAGTCACAACCCTTCCACTCCCTTGTTCCTCCGATCAGTAAATGTTGGTGCTGTGAGCATGCACGAGACACTGGCAGCCCTTTTGTGTTTAAATTTCTGGTATTCTGTAATTCTGCTCATTAGGGCGATTAGGAAATTAGATGTCAGGAACATCTTGAGTCTGAGCTTTTGGTCTGAGCTATGGGTTACAGCTAAAGAAGGCCAATGTGAGCGAGTGGGGGAAAGCATGAAACAGAGATTGCTTCACACATCCTCAACATCACACGAAATAAAGTAAATGGTGCAAAACACATTTGACACCATTCTGGATCCATTCTGGATCTTTCACAAATGCTGGTCTGCACAGAGCTGTGGTTCTTTTCCAGTACCCTCCCCAGGTTGCTCAGTGCTGATTTGAGGCTTTTTGAGCATCGACATATCTAGGGAGATATGTGTTCTTGGCTCAACCTTGGAGATCAATGCTCAATTAAATAGGCAGTGTGTTATTCCTGGCCTCCCTCCTGCTGGCTGTGGAACTTGCAGAATGCTAAAGGTTTTGGGGTGGAATAATCAGCCTTTGAGAATATTGGCGAGGAAATATTGGTTAGGAGCAAGAGATAGCGGAAACACAGCCTTTATGAGCTCTTGTTAAAAGCTTTTGCAAGAATACTGTATTGGTAGCTGTTTCCTCAGTTAGGTGTAAGGGAGAGTTCTACCACCATTATCAGGATCTCTTTTGATGCAGAATTACTGGATCATGACAACTTCAAATTACTGCAGGCCCACAAGAGGAACCAGAGGGCAACAAGACGTTCAAGTACAGGATGAGGAAGGAATATTCGGAGTATGAAGTGAGCAGCGTAGGACCAGTGTGGCCATTGGGCAGCTGCATTCATTTTGGAAGGGATGAGAAATCGAGCCAACTTGGGACTAGTTCAGGCATCCTCAAACTTCAGCCCTCCAGATGTTTTGGATTACAATTCCCATCATCCCTGACCACTGGTCCTGTTAGCTAGGGATCATGGGAGTTGTAGGCCAAAACATTTGGAGGGCCGCAGTTTCGGGATGCCTGGACTAGTTGGTTCAATTTCACATGTACCAAAACATGTGCAGAGAGGAATGAATGTGTGTGTGTGAATGGGAGTCCTGAATCTATTTAGTCTTATTTCATACTATATGGGGAGCAAATGGTAGGGATTTTTCTGTCTCTGGCTGTAGGAGGAGTTGAAAAAGTGACAGCAGAATCTGACTCTGATGGCCACTCCTGGCAGTTGCCATTTCCCCCCACCCAAAACAACCTTGAAGTTGCAATGTTATATGTGCACCTATGGGTAAAGACACACACACACACACACACACACACACACACACACCAGTGTCCTGGAATAGTGGTGGTGATGGAGAAAGAGCGGCCGCCAGCAGGGGCTATTGAAGTCTGCTCCACTGCTGCTGCCACCACTGTCAGCACCACAAATAATAGTAAAATGAATTTCAAAATAATAAGAAACAAAAGCAAATGTAATACAAACAAGAGACTTTTGATGAATGAATTATGAAATGTGCACAATTGCTATCCATTACTACTGGAGCAAACAGGATGTGTCAGAGAGAGCGCAAATGGAATAATGAAACAAAAACAATATTATCACACATACCTGTTAATGCATTGAGTATTTTTGTAGACTGAGCTTCTGAAGATCATTTATTTTCCTGTAGAGGCAAGGCTTTTGAGTCCTAAACAGACTAGTACCCTTCAACATATTCTAACCCCCCCCCCCAGTCTCTCTCTCCCCAGATCAGCATTTTAAAGACTAATGTATTTCAGTGGAAGAATTGAGTATGTGTTTAGACTTCTCCCATTCAAATCACTAAGACTCAAAAGTCCTTTACATTTCTTGGATTATGACCACAGCATTATGATTGAGTATACTGCAGAAGACTCAGCTTTTGTCTCATGAGTGATATTTGCACCACAGTCTTAATGGCACTATAATGATAAGATTGCTTTTGAAAGACCCTAGCCTTCCATGGGGCAGCAATGCCTAGAGCCATAAAAATGACTGAAGATTTTGACTACAACACTGGTGATTAGAAAACCTCTTGGGTCAGTTTATTTAAGCCTCTAAACAGTTGATAATTAGAGGTCCTGGGAAGGGCCATTTATATTTCGAGAGAGAAAACTGCTGACTCTGTTGGTATCTGCAGTATGTACTGTTGAATGGTGTTCCTCAACACGCACCATCTCATTGTCACACTGTTCTTTTCACATCAGTGGAGGACAAATACTGCTGAACCAAAATGAGCAATAAACAGCCTTCATCTGAAATTTTAAAGCAGCTTTGCACCACGATCCCCTGTCAATTTCCATGGGAAATGTGCACTGTTTGAATGGATGCCTTTTTCAGACTATTTGAAGAAATGTTATAGTATGATAAACTTGCAAGTAGGATTTGAGCCATGGGAACAGAAATAATTAGATTATAATATTGTAGCTATGATCTTATAGATAGAAGATAGGATATAGCAGAAGGGGAGAAATAACTCCATAGCAAAAGGGGTGGGAAGGTAACAAAAATAAGAGAAAAGACAAAAAAATGTATTTCCCTTTCATGTTCTCATCTCTTTGACATGATATCCCTGCCTATTGTTTACATTTTCAAATTTCTTGTTCTCTTCAGCAATGCATGCCATGCTCTCATGCTGTCCAATGTGACTGGAACTTCTGACCAGCATGATGATTTTATTGTGCTTCCACACTAGCCATTTTATCTGAAAATGCTATTTTTTTCTTCAGTTTTTTTTAATACACCAGTTAATTTTGATCTTTTCTGTGTTTTTTTCTGAGCTAATTTTTAGTTATTATTCTTGTAATGAAGTATAATTGGAACTCTATCCTGCCCAGTGTTTGCAAAGTTCTATTAGACTGTTCAAGGTTCTGGTGCCTTCATATAAACACTTCCTCCTTTAAATAAAACACCCTTTTTGCAGGTTCAGGAGGTTTTATTATTTCCTCCTCATCTGGCTTGAAAGTCGGAGAAAATTAGTCTTAGGGTGCTTCCAGATTCTCACTGTTCTTGGCTGAGATTCATTCACATACCAGCAAATTGTGCGATTAAAGCTGATTTAGAGCTCTTGCACAACAAACTTGTTTCATCAAAAGATTAGAATTTCTGCAGTAAGGAAAGTGACAGGAAAGCAGGAGATAGCACTTTCTTTGATTCAACATCGCCTAGTCTCTCTGTAAGTAAATCAGAGTGGATGCTTGTTAAGTGGCTGTGTAATCTAATATCCCTGCAAACAAATCAGACTGACTGCTCAGTAAACAGGCAATCTGGAAGTGTCCTTAGTTTTTCTTTGAATTGGAGCTTTAAAGGGGAATTGAGCAAATTCATGGATGCTAAGGCTGCTAGTGGCTACTAGTCATGATGGGTGTGTATGACCTCCAGCATCTAAGGCACTATGCCGCTGAATACCAGCTGCAGGGGTACAGAAGCAGGAGAGCGCTATTGTGCTCATGTCCTGCTCAAGGGCTTCCAATGGGCATCTCATTGGCCACTATGAGAACGCAACGGTCCTCATTTGTCCTCATCCAGCAGGTTTCTCCTTATGTTCTAAGGTTTAGCATTATGGATTTCCTCTCATTAATAGCTTTTCTCTTTATTTTTAAGATAGAAAATATCACTCTTTCACTAATAATAATAATAATAATTGGTAAAGCCTCCTGGCCCTATGGAAAAAGAAAATTGCATAGGAGAATTCACAGAGAGGGTGCTCAAGGGGAAATTACTCACTATTCCCTGAACCAGGATGAATAGAAAGCAATAAAAAACAACTGAACCATCAAGAAATACACTTTTATTTGAAGTTGCTGAATGGAACTTATATGTGACTAGACTTGAAATCAGGATCTTGTCCATGGGTATGAAATTGCTAGTGAATTTATTTGTATGGAAGGGCTGTGAATTCAAGAGAAAATATTCGTGGTCCATTCATGACCTAGTGCCACTTCTCACTGATCGTGTATGTTCAGCATAGCTGAACAATCTATGCAGAAAACTCCCAGAAAGCTTACACTTAGTTCCTTATTTCTCTGTGCACCCCACTACTCCTCCCATCTACTGGTTTGGAAAGTGGACTATTCTGAGAACACATTATTCTCAGAACTTGAACCTGCATCCAGGGTGTATGGGGTGGAGAATTGCTGATGGACTAGATATGAATGTAGTCAGCAAAGTAGAGTTTCAAGATGACCTTGGGAAAGCCACTATTTATAATACCTTCTCTTGGCCCAACAATGTTCAATCAATATAGGCCTTGAATATTGCGTTTTTGGGCAAGTGTGTCAGCTTAGTTTCAGAGGTTTTTGGATGAGATGGATGATCTAGAGCTATTTAAATGTAGCATCAGGACTGGTTTTGAGACAGAAATGGCATTGATCACCATGGTTGATGACATATGCTGGGATATGGAGAAGGAGAATATATCCCCGTTAGCTGGACTCTTAGTGGCTTTTAATGGTATTCTTCTGGATATAAATTAGTATAATGAATGTCTGTAGGTAGCCATGGACAGAGAATAGAGCACACCTAAAGGTCACCTCAGGAAGACTTTCCCCAAAAGGACTTGTAATGAAATTACAGATCTGTGATATAGTCCTGTGAACATATGAAATTGGCTGGAACCAAATAACTTTGTAGGGCTTTGTAGCTGATTTCATTGCTACAACATTCACATTTTCCCTTTACTGTGCTTTCAAGAATAGTATTATTTCTAAACTCTGTTGAAACTCAGTGGAAATCATTTTACAGAGAATGGAATCTCATCTAGAAGAGCAGAAATGTATGGCTTAAGTGTCATCTGTCATTTCTCATTTCTGATGCTAAAAAGGAGACATCTAAAGGGGGTTGCTTTGAGTATTCACTTACATTTCATATATGTCAGTTTCTTTGAACTCTTTCTTCACATTCTCTCTCCAGAAGGAACATGGAACAGAACATGGAACAAAGGTGTATTGCAAACCATTTAAAAGGGTAGTTGGCAATGTGTGAAAGTAAATGGCATTGAAAAATGTAACTGATAGTATTGTCAGGTTCCACACACTGAGACATACTCGTTTGAAGTTGTAGCTTCAACAACATAGACAATAAATCAGATATATAACCGATCACATATGAAATTGTTTTCTATCAAGGTAGCTAACTATCCTCCTTGGTGTGGAGGTTATTAAAGGAAACCAGGTGAGGATAGCCGATGGTTCTTAAACCCTTGCTGAGCCAGGGACTTGGCTCTAGTGGATTGAGCAAATGAGACCAATAGTGGGTCTGATGGTCAAGAAGGCAGTTTCTGCTTGTGCTATTGTGGGAAGTCAGGGGCAGATGGGGCTTGACAACCTGGAAGGTAGTCCATCTAGGAGAGGGAAAGCTCTGGTCCTAATCCTCTGCAGGCTTGCAGCCATACTCATTTGTGAGAAAGGCTTCGGGAATAAAACGAAGTCACAATGTGGCTTTGGAGCTCTGAGGTCAACAAAATATGAATGTCAGTATGTCACATGAAATAGCCAACTAATGCAATATTTTGATGGGTGCTTTAAATTGGGTTGACCAAGCCACACAAAATGTGGTTTCATATAGCTGTCTTAGCAGCAAAAAAGGACATGCTGAGGAGGGCAATGGTGGTGAGTCTTCTTCGCTAGCCTCCTGGTGGTTCCAGCTCCTGGTGCTGAACTTGTTAGGATAAATTAATAAAAGCACAGGATGAGTTTACTTTGAACTATTTGCCAACCAAGAAGAAGAATAACAAGAATAAATAAACTCCAGTAGATGAGTGCATATGCACACAGAGTCACATTTTATGTTAATATGATGCAAGCTTCCATTTCTTGCAGCTTATGCAAAAGTTGTTGAACATCTGTTGAAAACTTCAATAAAATATAAATAATGAAAAAGATAGCTGACTAGAGGGTATTGCAATATGAGAACATAATGCATATCTTCCCAGTCTGCACTAAGTCTAGAATCATGGGGAGAGGAAACCACCACTAACTCTTCTTTGTCTTACATATCCTGAGAAGTGTCCTTATGACAGAGGCAGTTTCAAATTCATTGTTTCCATCACTTGCAATTGCATGTAGGAGATACTGCCTAGTTGATTCCAGACTGGCGAGAATTTTGCCTGTGTTGTTGTCAGCAGCTTGGGTTCACATAAATAAGTTTCTCAGTATTGTTGAAGTCTTCTGTATTGCCTATTAAACCTAATCACACCATGCCAGTTCCAAATTTCCATTCAAAGTTGCCAGGACTTGCAGGTGTTTCCATGAATATTTAGCTAAAGGTAACAAAAACGTGATTCAGTGTGCTTAAAAATTCTGGGCACATTTTGAAGTGATTCTTTTGACTGGCTTTTGGGGTGAGTTAAATAATTAATTCTTCATGGTGGTGCTGTAGTACACAAATCACCATATAATGCATCCGGCAGATCCCACTTCTGGCCTGTTGAACAGCAAACCAAGCTTTGGCAAAGAAGGCAGCTTCTATTGCATTGTGTAAGGAAAATACAGTGCAATGAAAAGCAGTGGATCTGGGCCCACATTAGCTCCAGTGAACCCAAGAAATTCCTCATGTACCGGTACACATACAGCCTCATTGCTTGTTCCCACAAATCTTACACCTAGGGACATCAACCATTAAAAACTTCCCTGGACAGGGCTGCCATCAGATGTCTTCTAAAAGTCATATAGTTGTTTTTTTCCTTGAATCTGATGGGAGGGTGTTCCACAGGTTGGGCACCATTACCAAGAAGGCCTTCTGCCTGGTTTCCTGTAACTTCCCTTGTTCTAAAATGTATAATCCCATACAATACATTAAATCACCCTTGTTCTCATTGCTTCTTCTCAGCACCATGTCATGGTTCTGTTGTATAGAAACTGCAAATGGTCAAGTCTCCCACCCCACCTCCCCAGCTAAATTCTTTCTGTGAACACCCGTTCCCTTGATGGCTTCTGGCTCATCCATGCAAAGCTGATGGTCACAGGGCAAAATGACCTGGCCAGCGGCCCCTCTGTATGTGTGGCTGTGAAGACCTAGAACAGTTCTTTCACTGCTCATAAGCTCAGAGCCAGGATAGGTTTGCCTGGAGGTATGGGACAGGTAGAGAACTGGTATCTGCCATCTGAGCCCAGCAGATTATATCCTCACTAGAAATGAAGAATTAATTAGTTGCAAAAGCATCTCACTTCAGATCCTTGAAGTCAATTAATAGTGCTGTGGCTTTTTATTAGACCAAGAAAATTGGTGCCTCATCTCCTTATTCCCAGGTTTGTGGACAAAAGGATACAGTAATTAAAACCCTGAATACATTTTCTTCATCATCTTCCTCCCTTAGCTCATGAATACATTGAGAGATATGGAAGATCTCATTTTTAGATCCTGGTTTTGGAGGGCAATTCCCAAAAGTGATTAATCATCACTGTATGGTCAGACTATAGCAAAGCAGAAGGGAGCATTCTAGTTCATAGATATCTGCTTCTTTAAGTATTATCATTATACTGAAACAGGGCATGACATCACGGAAACTAAGTTTGCACATATTATTAATCAGGCTTTCAAATTCACATCCAATAACTAATGGAAGCACATGAATTAATACACTGTGAAAATGGCAGAATTTCATGTTTCTATTATATAGAAGGAAAATGAAATCAAAGAGGAAGATTAATGATGCTTTGTATATGTCAAAATATCAATACTTAATAATGTATATGAAACTTTATATGTATATGAAATCCTGGTGTATTTCCAGACTATAAACCTGTTCCTTCAGGATAACCCTTCAAAGAACAGGTTGTACACCTAATTCCCTAATACATGAACCACCTTCCTACAATACCTCCATCTTGTCAAGATTGAGCCTCAGTTTATTAGCCCCTACCCAACCTGCTGCTTCAAAACAACAGTTCAGCAGATTCATAGTCTCTACTGATTGTGATGGGAGAGAGAGAGAGATGCATGTTATCAGCATACTGATACTGATGACACCAAGCTCCAAATCCCTAGATATCATCTCCCAATGGTTCATATAGATGTTGAATAGCATAAAAGAAAGATTAGAAAGATTAGACCCTTGCGGTACCCCACAACTCAAAAGTCAGTGGGCCAAGCAACAGTTTCCTAGCACTACTTTCTGGTACAAACCCTGTTGGCAGAAGTGGAACAACTGTAAATCAGTTCCTACCTGCTTGGCCACCATGGGTGATAGTGTCAAGGAGCTGAGAGGTCAAGGAGAATAAACAGGACCACACTCTCCCCTGTCTCTCTCCTAATAATGGTACTCCATCAGGGTGACAAAGGATTTTTTCAGTGCCAAAATTGGGCCTGAAACCAGACTGGAATAGGTATAGAGTCTGGACAAGGTGGTTGAGACCACCACCCTCTCAACCACCTTGTCCAGGAAGCAAATATTAGAGACTGAGCAGTAGTTTTCTAAAACCTCTAAATCCATGCAGCCTTCAAGAGGTCTACGATCACCATGTATTACAAGTGCTGGGTATAACTCCCTCCTCTAATGAGACATCATCTAGTCCAGGGGTCAGCAAACTTTTTCAGCAGGGGGCTGAGCCACTGTCCCTCAGACCTTGTGGGGGGCCGGATTATATGGGGGGGGAGAACGAATTCCTATGCCCCACAAATAACCCAGAGATGCATTTTAAATAAAAGGACACATTCTACTCATGTAAACACACACTGATTCCCGGACCACCCGCGGGCTGGATTTAGAAGGTGATTGGGCTGGATCTGGGCCCTGGGCCTTAGTTTGCCTACCCATGATCTACTCCCTGGACACATCCAGGCAGTCCTCTCCTACAAGATTTTGTCAGCCACAATCAAGAGGGCATATTGTTGGGTTCACTGGCACAAGTGTCCTACCCACATACGCGGGCTGAAACAATTGAAATTGGTCCCACAAGGTGCAAATTAACTTGTCCCAAGCCCCTGCAGTGGAGGTCAGTCACAACCAATCCAAATCTCACCAAGGAGTATTCCATCCATGCCAATAGGATGATATACCTAGCCCCTTCTGTAGCAAAATGCCATACCTAGGGTATGACCAGATGCAGGTGTTAAATGTTCTGAATACGTGAAATGGCCTGTTCTGTACAGAGTTGTACATCCCTGGAAGTGGGGAGGGGAGTGAGTTAAGGGAGCTCTGTGAGGTGTAAATTATAGTTCCCATGATTATCTGTTCTGTAAATGTATGGTATGTACTGCACAGATTTCAGCAGTATGACTAAAGATGCTGACTGTGCTACTATAGAAATGGATTAGGGCTGTTTTGTTAACACTTGCCCTAATCTCTGAATAGGAGGCACAATATTTTGAGGGCTGTGCAGCTAAACAGAGTCAGACAATACAGTTCTATTCGAGTCATGTTTCCAAAAGCTATAATGTGGGGGATTGTTTTCTCTTGCCTTGTTTTTACTTATAGAGAACAGAATGACAGCGAGGTTAAATAATCTGTTAGAAGTTCTAAAGTGTGGCAGCTTAGTAGGGAAAACAATCCCCAAGAGATCAGAGTCTCTGCTCTACACACCAGAATAGCATTCCCATTAGAAACGGTAATGATTCTGCAGCCTGTTACTACAAACATGCAAAATTAGATGGAAAAACTGTGCAACAAAAATACAATTAAGCGTTATTCACCCATGCAATATAAGTGAATGAGTAAATATGGAGAATTACCAAACTGATGATCTAAAACTCACTGAAGCCTGCTGTTGAGCAATCTCACCTTGAAAAAGTGTTTGATGGGAGGGGGGAAAAGAAAACAAAGCAAACATCAGCCAACCAACAAAAGAACAGTAACGAGTAACGAGATGGAGGGAATATAACTAATGTTGCTATCCAAAATGGCAGCTTTCAGTCCTGTTCTCATAATTATATTCCTTTCAATAGGCTCCACTTCCAAGCTCAATTCAAAGTGTTGTTTTTGACCCTAGAGCCCTTTATGACTTGTGGCCAGGGTACCTCCCTGAAGGACCACCCACTTTCACCTGTATCTGAAGTCTGCATATAAGAAATCTGTCCAGGGAGTGCCACTAACCATTTCAGTGTCCTGAGCTTGATGGATTAATACTCTGAATCAGGTTGAAAGCAGATTTTTATGTTCCTCACCATAAAGCTGCCCAACCGATTTTTACAATTTTTTGTTCCACTCTAGCATTACAATTCAGGCATTACAACCCAGTGTAAGGGAAACACATGAGAAGGTATAGTGAGGATGTGTGTACTAAACCTGACCTCACCCCAACCCTGGTCATTGTGGCTGTGTGAAGCAGGCAGATCCTTGAACCCCAGTGGAGCATGTTTTTAATCAAATTTGCAATGCATTTGGGCAGCCTCCAAGGATGCAGGAGGCTTCCTCCATCACACAGTTGTCCTCCAAAAGAGGTGATGGATAAGACAAATTGTAGGGAACAGAGCTATCATGCTCATGTCTGCTTCCTGCCTCTGGTCATGTGGTATATGAGATCATAATGCCTGAAGAGGGCTTGTCTCTATGAGAACATATCTCCTTCCTTTCTCCCCCACAATTTTAACTTTTAGGGGTGATTCTGTTTTGCCAATGGAAATGAATAGACTCCCAATGGAAATGAATAGACCCCCAATGGAAATGAATAGACTCCCAAGAAAGCTGCCACTATTCCTTCGGGAGAACAATGATCTCAGATAATGTATAGAAGAGCTAGATAGTAATAAAATAATGATTCATAATGATTATGTTTAGCATTTTATGCATGGGAAGCCTTCCAGTGACTCAAAGGCAGGAATGTTCTTGATTATCTGGGTTTTTTCACACTTTAAGGAAACCAAGCTTTTATGAAGTTGTCTGACAACCTACGAAATTATAAAAATCTAACGTCATTGTTTCTTTCCATATCCTTTTTTTTTAAAGAAAAAATCAATAATAATCAAGTAAGGAAACTTGCATGAACAAATAAAAAACCTCTATTTGTAGGAAATTCTTTGAATCTTTAAGAGGTGACATTCATTGCATAACGGGCATCTCACACCAAGGCTGTGAAGATTAACTAGCAATCTCCAGAGTCAGGCCAAAACAAGGTTATGCACCTGTCTGTTTTCCTCTGCAATTCTTACGACATCAACACTGTCATGTTCATAGCATAGCTATGTTATGATCATAACCAGGATGGCCATGACTTCCCACGGCTCTGCCATCTCTATAATTATATGAAAGCTTTTAGAAAATTTCAGGACCGTGATTCCAATGCCGGACCATAATCATCTCTGACTTTATCCCAGACCATTCTATACTGGTTCCCTCATTTGCCCAATCTTCTTCCTAAGCAAGAGCCTAAATTCCTTCACACACTCGGTTTCCTGCACACGTTCTAGAATGCATTGCTTGACAAATACACACTTGTTTCTGATCCTTGCAAGATATAGTCTTATTTCAGCTAAAGCTGGAGGGAACCTGTGGCCCGCCATACATTGTTGAACTCCAATTCTCACCAGCCCCAGCCAGTATGGCCACTGGTCACGGATGGTGAAAGCTGCAGTCTAGCAACATCTGGAGGGCCACAGCTTCCCAATTCCTGATCTAAAGAACCAGGAACTATTTTTGGTACCTTTCTTTTTAGGGGGCATGGTATGAAAGAACAATCCGATGATTACAATTTTGGCCCAGCTGAAATTGATCTCTGTTCCTGAAACAGAAACGAAAGGAAACAAATGACTGAATTTTCAGGGCAGAGGCTTTGTCTGTGAAAGGGAATCAGGAGAGGAATCTACTTAGCTGAGCCAAGCCAGCATAGGATGAATGAGCATGGAAGGGAAGGAGAACAAGACAGAATTACAATCAACCTTTACACAGAGATGGGGAAGGGTGCCTAAAACTCTGGGTGCAGAGAGCGCAAATTTGTATCTGCAGTCCCTTTTGAAAACAAACTCCCTAGGGTGGTGTGATGTGGACAAACAGCATATGGGGTAGGATTTATAAGCATTAGCTTATGAAGAACTGACTTTGTTACTTTAAATAACATGATGGCCTACTTTGACTAACCTACGCACTTCAATGGAAGCAGTACTTTCTGTAAATAAATTAGGAGATCTGAGGAAACGGGACCCCCACCCTTCATTTCACTTCATTTATCAACGTGTTTTCTACTCTGGAAGTTTAAAGTACTGTCAAGTCCATTCTGCATCAAGAAATGAATCCGTAAACCACTGGTACCTGCCAGATATCACGCAGAGTCAGTTAATTATCGTCTGAGTTGAAATGGAGACGGTGCAGTAGATCTGAGGCACAGGAGAACAGTTGGAGGTGCCTTAACTAGTAGTAAATAGGACTCCTGTCACTTCCTCTCTGCACTTCACTTGCCTACTCATTTTTCTTTGGGAAGTTAGAGTGGAAAGTACAAGTAAAATAATAATAATAAACTCCTGATTTTTTTTAATAGAATGCTAACTTAGGAGCAATCTTCTGCATGTAAATATCTGTGTGCAAATGCACATGCACACGCACGCACACACACACACCTGGTTGCAACCCAACCACAAGGCTCAAGTGATAAAGACAAAGATCTGATAGAATACACAATT
Source organism: Zootoca vivipara (assembly GCF_963506605.1). Classification (NCBI taxonomy): domain Eukaryota; kingdom Metazoa; phylum Chordata; class Lepidosauria; order Squamata; family Lacertidae; genus Zootoca; species Zootoca vivipara. The sequence continues at coordinate 80,429,051 of NC_083277.1, read as the reverse complement.
AAGGCATGTACTATTATACTTTTGTATCTCCCCTGAAGCAGCGGTAAGTGCAGACTGAATCTCTTGGAAGATTCTCTTGGAACATGGTATAACCTCAAATTGAGAGCCTTATCAGAGTTCCATAAAGCAGTCAAAGTAACTATAAAAGAGTGGGGTTTTTTGGAATCATTAATTGTTTTCTTGTGAAGTGAACTGTCCTTTTGGATGAAACCAGGGTTAAGGTCCTCAGGGCATCTTTCATGCTATTACAGGCTGAGGTGTACCTGCAGAGTTCACTTTCAGTTCCTCCATAATACCTGTGGCATATCCCACTCAAGGTGCTGAAGGTTATATGTGGTCTAATATATGGAATATCATGCTTTAGGCAGAAAGCTATGCTCTATAATGAAAAATGCAGGATTAACCCCACCACCGCACCCAACCTTCTCTCCACTCCCTCATACGTACGCACTAAAAAGTTGCACAGCATTTCATTTCTGCTGTTGCCATGTTCAAAATGCTTCTTAGTATATATCTAATATAGGCTAAGGGTGCTGAGTGATGTTGGGGTGTGTGTGTTGGATGGCTGCTTGTTTGCAGAGGCGAAGGAAGGCTCTCTAGCACTTGGTGTGGGGCAAACCGCCCAGCGGCGTATGCACGGCGCCACTACGTATGGTGCATGTGTGGCGCTGATACCGACGGCGCTGCTCGAGTGCCGTACGGACAGCGGCGGGATCCTCCACTCACGACTGCAGTGGTGGAGGCACGGTCCTCCGCTCACGGCAGTGGGATCCTCTGCTTACGGCTGCAGCGGTGACAGAGAGATCCTCCACTCGCAGCTGCAATGGCATGATGACAGCGGGTAACACCCCTCAGAGATGGCACCCAGAGCAAACTACCCCCCGTCCCCTTAATCTGCCAGTGCTTGTTTAAAGGAAGGAAGTCCTCGGTAAAGATGGATGGAGCTCACCCTATCTAGTGTCATCAAAATTGGACCATGATCTGGCATATATGGGTTTTAGACCTGTTACTTATGCAGGCAGTACTTACTTTAAGCCAGGCACCCCCAAACTGCAGCCCTCCATATGTTTTGGCCTACGACTCCCATGATCCCTAGCTAGCAGGACCAGTGGTCAGGGGAGATGGGAATTGTAGTCCAAAACATCTGGAGGGCTGAAGTTTGGGAATGCCTGCTTTGAGCCAATATTTATCTATCATGCTAAGAAAACCTAGCTAGCAATTTCTTAGCAAACTTTCCCAGCCAATTCTAAAACAGTGAGTAATGTGCAGGCACAGTAATGCTGAATGTAATGCAGTGTAGTTGGTAAAGAACTTAGCTACCAACCAGGAAGTTCCTGGTTCCACTGAATATCTAAATTGTTAGATACATATTTTAAATCAATGAATTCCCCTTTGCCCACAATCTCACTAGATGTCCTTAGGCAAGCACCTCTATCTCAGCCTCATCTTTTGTAATATAAAAGTAGTAGTAGTAGCAGCAGCAGCAACAATAACGGTCTGTTTTGCAGGGTTATCAGAAGGATTATGACAAGATAATGTATGTGAACTGATTTTAAATTTCTAGAATATTATATAGGCACTAAGTAGTATCATTGCTACTTCACTAGTTAGTTGTGTTCTCTATACAGTATATGCTTTTGGAACTCTAGCTGACTAATGTGACTGCAATGATATCTGCATTCAGGGCTTTCTTTCAGCCCGAACTCACCAGAACTCAGTTCCAGCAGCTTTTGTATGGGCACCACTGCCATTATAAGAGAACAAAGGAAACATTCATGATGAGTTCCGGTACCTATTTTTTAAAGGAAAAATAGCACTGTCTGCATTTGAAGTATGTTGTTATGACCATAACTGAGGATACCACCTCTATCTATCTGTATAAAGAGTTCTGCATAGCTCAAAAACATGCATACATGTGTGTGTGTGTCCGCTATAAAAATACTTACATTGGGGATACTATTTTTTAATCCCATGTCCTTTGAGAGTGAATCTTCTGACTGCTTACACTAAGAAAATGCAGTTGAGGACAATGACAAGTGAATCAAAATTTCCAAATCTAGGGAGGGGGTAAAAACCTGAAGTTAAATTAATTAATTAGGAAATTGCCCTAGATTTAAATCTGAATTTTTATTTTGACATTTCAAGTCTGCATTTATTTTTTATTAAAAGCTTCCCCAGCTACTAGCTTTAGGCTTTCATTCTAGATTCCAAAATTTTAAAGTGCATTGACTACATTGAAATTAATTGCACAGGATTTTTCTGTACACAAGCCTAGCAACATACCTCTGAAAATAGTAAGATTGGAAAATAGAATGTTTTCTTATACCAGGCTTCCTCAACCTCGGCCCTCCAGATTGAGACTACAATTCCCATCATCCCTGACCACTGGTCCTGCTAGCTAGGGATCATGGGAGTTGTAGGCCATAAACATCTGGAGGGCCGAGGTTGAGGAAGCCTGTCTTATACTGAATCAGGTCATTGGTCCACTTCTCTCAGTGCTATCTACTCAGACTGTGCATTATCTGCACAACAATTCTCCAGGGTTGCAGACACAAGTTATTCCCAGCCCTACCTGTTGTTGGGACATGGGTGGCACTGTGGTCTAAATCACAGAGCCTAGGGCTTGCTGATCAGAAGGTCGGTGGTTCAAATCCCCACAACGGGGTGAACTCCTGTTGCTCAGTCCCAGCTCCTGCCAACCTAGCAGTTCGAAAGCATGTCAAAGTGCAACCGCTCTGGCAGGAAGGTAAATGGCGTTTCTGTGTGCTGCTCTGGTTCGCCAGAAGCGGCTTACTCATGCTGGCCACATGACCCAGAAGCTGTATGCCGGCTCCCTCATTCATGACTGGACCTAATGGTCAGGGGTCCCTTTACCTTTACTTGGAGTTAGGAATGGGAGGAGCAATATAATTCTGTTTCAGTTTCACTGGCACTCAATCATTGGTCTGTACTATTCCAATTTGTGTGGATTTCTTTTTTTGGAAGAATGCACAAAAGTCTGCATTTAACTTGTATACATGTTGCATATACTTTTTATGTAGAATATACATTACACATATCTTTTTCTTCAAATATGCATCTTGTACACATAATTACATTTTTGCCCCCTGTGAAATTCCATCACAAAATCCAGAGAGGCGCATCCACAAACAAATTCAGCATCGGATCAGGTTGTTCTGCTGTGAAAAATGGAAAGATCAAGTTTCTCCTGTCACCATTTGAAGATGCTGGAGATTGAAGTTGGGACTTTTTGCCTGGCAAGTGACTGCTCTTCTGCTTAGCTACAGCCCTTCCTCTAGTTCATGGAAGAGATGTCTTAAGCACATCCAGCACTGTGGCACAAAGATCCCTCTAGCGCCCCCTCAATTTGCCAAAATTTAGAACTCGGGGACCACCTCGCAGCCCTGGGAGCCGCTGCCCACAGAAGACGCCATTGATGTGTTGACCATGGCGCAGCTGGGCAGACTGCCGGAACCCTGCACTCACTTGTGAGGCTCTGGGGCGCCTCCTCCTCCTCTACTGCCTGACAACGACAGCCCACTGGCCCTGGCGCAACGAGCCACTAGGTCCTATGGGAAAGACGCCTCTGGGTGTAGAATACTTCCATTATAGGTAAAAGGTAAAGGAGCCATGGACAGTCAAAGGCGACTATGGGGTTGCGGTGCTCATCTCACTTTTCAGGCCGCAGACAGCCGGCCTTTGGCCACAGACAGCTTTCCGGGTCATGTAGGCAGCATGACTTAACCATTTCTGGCACAACGGAACCGTGACAGAAGCCAGAGTGCACAGAAGCTCCATTTACCTTCCCCCACAGCGGTACCTATTTATCTACTTGTACTGGTATGCTTTTGAACTGCTAGTTTGGCAGAAGCTGGGACAGGGCAACGGGAGCTCACCCTGTCATGTGAATTTGAACTGCTGACCTTCCGATTGGCAAGCCCAAGAGGCTCAATGGTTTAGATCACAGTGTCACCACCCACCCTGCTTACACACTGCTTAGTTCAACCTCTTAAACAGAACACTTTTAGGCCCCCTATGGCTGTCTCTCTGGTTGCACTAAATGGTCCCCACTGTGGGAATGTAGTTTACCGTGGAGAAAGGTTGTTCCCTACAATTTAGGCATCAGAAATCTTCTTTATCCCATACTGATCCAAAAATGTGGTCTATCTGACCAGTGCCTTGGAAATGATGACATTTGCAGAGAATGGTGTCCCAGTGCAAGAGAGGTATAGCCACTGTCCCTGATAAGTTATTGATGTGAGGCTTCCCTGAGGAAAGGATGAGTTTGCCTGGATCCCTTTAAGGCTCATCTGCCAGCCAAAGAACAGCACAGTACATCCTTGCAGCTCTTGCCTACAGAGTGATGTGGTGCACTGGTGGAGGGTTTTGTCTTTCTTTCACCACAGATACATTTACTTGAGCAGAGGAGGAAGCAGCACAGTTGCCTGTCAGCCGGTACTTTGCTAATGTCTGCAGAATAAACTGAACGCTAACTCACCATTAGAGAGAGAGAAGGAGGGAGGGAAGGAGGCAGAGAGAGAGAAAAGGTAAGGGAGAAAGAAATGCTCTCTGGCATGCTCGTGCACTGGGTCTCTCTGTAAAAGACAGAAGGAGCAGCATCAGCAACCTTGCAGGCACTGGCTGTAACTCTTTCCCATTAATAAAGAGACTGAGGTACTTTGAGAATCCAATTTTCCTACCTGTGTATCTCAGGCTTGGCTTGTACCTGGAAGTCCTAAGCACACCTTTGCATCTGATTTGCTTAAAGACATCCACCCTCCAACTCCTATCAAGAGAAACTCTCACCAGGCAGGTAAGAGGTTTCAATTTTTTTGCCTCCAGTCTATGGGGTAACTTTCAGTAACATTATTTACTTTTATAATATGTTTTTTTTACCAATTGTGGAACACTTTTTACTGCTTCTGAATCATTTCAGTGCCAATGGAAACATGCTAAGATTTTGACTTGTGATATTCTGAATCAGTTTGTTCATTACTTACTGGATTGGTTATTAATCTGTTTATCGAGAGTATATGTTTCTTAGTTTCTATCTTGGTGTGTTATACTTGGCATGCTATACTACTCTTTAAAAAAAATATGCACAGGCTGATGCAGCCACTGCAAAGTTTGCAAAGTTTTCTCAGACATCCCATTTGTACCAACATGAGTTACGGTACAATATTTTTGTTTTGTTAATTGTGCATATAGGAATGTTTAAAAATATGTAACCTTCTAACTCTGTATAACTTTAGGGATTGGTGAATGTATTACTCTTACTTTTGACATCTTTACATAGCCACCCTGTAACATTATAATATTATATTTATCAGTTTAGGTTTATAACAGCAATGATACTTTGAAACATTGATTTGGAAATAACATAATCAAATGCTTTTTACACAGTTCACTGCAGCAGAGGTTAGAATGATCCACACCTTAACCTGACAACTGCTATCAATGTGTTTTCTGACACAGCTCTCCAGCTCTTTGGCAATATTAACTCTGCCTTGATGCAGCCCAAGGTCATCAAGGAGTACTCTCTTCATTTCTCTCCATCTTCCTCACCTTGGGTCTGTATTGCTCATTACAGTAATATGCCTGAAAGAGCAGTGTGTGAATGTGAAATAGCTTCCTTGGGGTTTCTGTTTCTATGTGGATCAGTTTGCCCCATGATCCAGTCCGAATAAAACTTTCTGCCAAGTTAGTGTGTTTACAATTGTGCTCCTATGTCCTGAATATCAGAAGAGATTCAGTAAATATATGTTGTTTTTGATGAAAATAATGTTGGGTAATTCTAATTTCTGTGATCCAAAAACAGGAGTTCTCAATATGCTGTTCACTTCTCATTTTTTCTTTTAAAAAAAAAACCCCATGAAATTTAATGTTCAAATAATGTTTTTTTTAAAAAAATACAGATAACAAAAAAGAAAAAGAAAAAAACAGGTACCACAAAGTAACAAATCTTTAGTGATTAAAGTCTTTACTGTGTCATAGGTAAGCTTTAGAGACCATTAGAGTAACACAGTCTAGAAAGAATCTCACTAACTCTTGAGAAAGTTTTGATGTGTAAGTTGTGTAGCTGACTCATAGTCAGGACAATAAAATATGCATCTTAACAGGACTGGAATATGACCAGATGCTTGAAGGGCTTCCATGCAGCAGATAAATAGAAACCATGATGGCACATTGGTGCCTTATTTTTCTGTTGGGATTCCTTGTTTCTTGCCTTGCTGAGTATGTTTATACATAATCACAGTCACCTCTCATTTCTGTGCTTCAGGCAGGAGTTAAGTTTCTTCCATTGAATCACTGCTATTATAGTGAAGAAACAGATGACATTAGAAAGCATTGCACAAAAAAAATAAGAAAAGGTGACTTCTCCTAATTCAAGAATTGTACAAATGTATAAATAAGCTGTTCTTGTCCTCTTTCTCGTGTACTTGCTGTCAATCATAACTTGTTTGTTTCAAGTTCTTTCTGGTGCTAACACACCTTTTACTACAGTCAGTATTGTTCCTTATAATTACTTTGCAAGCTTGATGGGCTAACTACCCAGGCATCGTGATAACACTTGCAACTTTGACTCGCCATTAAATCTTGAGTTATTATAAGAAAATAATGCTTGCCCCGATTTTATGATCCAGTTGAATAGTTATGAGTTTTGGTGGTGGCTGTTGTTGTTGTTTTAAAAAACCTTTAATTAGCAGATTTAATTAGTTTGATTGATGCATGGGCAGCTGCTTTAGCACATCATAATATTTATAAAGCGAGAGTATTGTATTGTGAAACTTTCATTATTGAAGAGATGCCAGTGACTTTTCCCCTCTGTTGTTCCAATTTGAAGAAAATCACACTTGCTTCCTCTAATAAAAACAGCACATCCATATACGGGCAGAAGAATCCAGACTCTGATTGGGCAGTGATGGAGGATTTCCAGCTGTGTTGCCTATGCTGGCTGGAGCAAAAGGCAGAGGAAGGCAAAATCCCAATCTGGGCTATATCAGCTCCTAGTGATAGGGCCTGGTGGTATCAAGTGGTGGTGATGGGGCCAGCTCAAGATTCAGCAGATTCTGGGAAGATTCAGAGCCAGCTCAGTCCTACACCTGGAAAAGTCCACTGCAGAGATGGATCTCCTCTGAGATGGGCTGATCAGTGCTTTGGCAACATGGGATTTCAGAGGTTTAGATTGTGTGCTTATGTTCATTACTTATACTTAAAGTTACCAGCCAAACATAACAACTGTTGTCTTTATGAAGAAGGGCACATTATCCTGCGGACCATAAATTATCTCTCTTTGAGGCCAGATTACATTGCACTTTTTCTTTCCTTAATTACTTGATATTTTAAAATTGCTTTTCATTATATTCAGTACACTGCCCAGAGAACATTACTTATTGGGCAACTAATAAATAAATCACAGGCATTTGTTATTGGTTTCACATTGCAAGAGAAGAGGAGGTTGATCATTTCCCTAACCAGGCCATGCTCAGGTCTAAAATTGCCTCTATGCAGCGCCAATACTCAATGTTGCATATGGCAGTGATTTCAGCCTTAATCACGGCTATGGAGGGAAGTGATAAAACTCCCATCCCTGCCAGCAATCCTAACAATAATCAAATGCCATACTTGTAATTAATTAAAGGGGGGAAACCAGAGGTGCTGGCTGCATTCTATGCATTAAGCATATTGTTTTATTCACAGTTGCTAGTTCTTTTTCAACTCAGTATGGACATAAGATAAACCAGAGGTTAACAGAAGATCGCCGATGGCAGAAAAAGTCCCTAGTTTGGGACTGCTTTGCTCATAAAGTGGCAAGCAAGTTTAGGGAAGACTCAGGCTTTCTCCTTTCCATTGGTATATTTGGAAATATACATTTGGAAACAGAAAGTTCTATATGTCCCTGTTTAGGATCCTGGGAGAGCCACATGAGAGTTACTCACAAGTTCTCAGCAGCAACATGCAGAGTCACAAGTGTACTTCCCTTGCACTTCCACGCACCTGTGAACATTGCTATGTATGAAGCACCTCTTAATCTAGAGACCACGGTAGGGATCAATTACCTGACCTTCATCCCATTAGAACAATGGCAGTTGTGCTGTAGGAGTTTCTGTGGAGCCAAATTAAAAAAGATAAGTGTTTGACAAAATGATGTCCCATCACAGATCCTCAAATTAGACCTTTTGGGCCACTTTGAAAATGTGCAAATAAATCATCACAATGAATGTTAGTTTGCAAAGTGCAAATATACTTATGCACCTGGAAGCAGGAAGAGAAGTGTTGTCAGAAATGCAAATAACCACAGAGGAGAAGTGCTAGCCAGGTTGGGATACAAGGGGTGCTTTATTTCTGAAATGATAAGGAAAGAGCCAAGTTCTGCCAGGAATCCACCCACTCCAGTGCTATACACATCCAGGACTCCTGCAGTCATCCATTATTATTATAATAAATCTTTATTGTGGTCCAAAGACCCATCAGCAGTCATACATTGGTTAGAAGGATGTCGTACTGCTCAGAGATCATGAAAAAATACATGCCATGGTAAGCTTTGTGCTTGATTGTTATTATTATTATTTATTGAATTTATATACCATCCTATACCCGGAGTTCTCAGGGCGGTTCACAGAAAAGATCAACATAAAAACCACAATATATATAATCAAAATAAAAAACACTCTTCTCCCCTGGCCACTTTTAAAAATCAAGGTAGACATAGAGGTTTCTATGTTACCTTTGTGGCTTCCTCTCACTTACAAAGCTGGAGTCTTCTCACCTGCTGCATCCCTGAAAGCCCTTGTTTATCCTTGGCAGGGACCTCATCTGTTTCCCATCATGAGAGGTATTGCAAAGCCATTATGTCAGCTTCCTGCAAGACCCCAGGAGCAGCAGAGAGTTTTTACTCATGGTTGGGTCTCTTTTTTTCCAGGCAGAGAGGGGTGTGAAAGGTCTTGGGCATAGCTGAGAAACAACCCCTGGGGGAGTTCTCTAGCCCTTTGCCAGCGTTATGCTCCAGTCGTTCCCTTGACTTACCCATCCGTTTGGCTGTTCCTCAAGGAGCTTCACTTCAGCATTTTGTCAGCATAAACTCTCTGTGGTAGACTGGTCGGTCCGATATGAATTGACACTTATTAATTCCTGTCACCTCAAGGTTGGCACTGAGCAATGTGAGAATAGATTTTGACCAGCTTTCCTTTCACTTGGCTACACTTAAAAGGGAAACAGAGCAATTCTATGACATTTATCGATACCTAGAAAGGAAAAGCAGACTTAACTCAATAATATTGATTTTGTATTTGGAGCCCCATGATATATCCAATCCCCAATTGCTGACTCGGAAGTGATGCACATTGGTCACTGCAAAAACCAAAGGCGAAAACCAACACACAAAAACAGCTCACTGTTCACTGAGCAACTATTTGCAAAGATTTGCAACATTGAGTTTTCAGAGCACCATAAAACCGACATGCCCCTTCATTTGCACAGAGGAATTAAATCATCCAGAAATGTATGGCTCTTCTAGGCATGTTTTCCCCTACCGCTGTTGCTCTTCCAAGTGATGGTGCCACTGAATTAATGTGCCTGACACCTGCAGTCCACACAGGGGTGTTGTTCTCTATGTAATTATTGCTGGTGGTCTATATGAACTAGCAGGATCAGCGTAACTGTTAGCACTGCAGTCATCATGCATAGAGCTACAATTGCTGGAGAAAGTGACTCCCGATAGGATTTGTGAAAGTTTCCCCTTGAACTTTACTCAGGCTCTGGGAGTAATTCAATGTAGTGCCAAGTATAGGGGGGGGATAGCTGTATGCTAATTGTGCTAGTGGAAGCCTTGCACAAGAGAAGGTACAAGAAGCCGGCATGGCTCTCATGACCAGTTGTGCAACAGATTGCTGTAACCCTGATAGTGCAAGCTGTTCCACAACAAGCTTCCACTGGCACAACTATTGCACTTTATTCACTAGTGTAAGGATGAGGCATTATTCTTATCTTTACACTAGTGTAAAAGCTTTTGTGTTGGTGGTCAGAGAGCATTGAATCCTGGTTTCATTAAAATGGTCATGAGAACGAGTGCACAAATATTCCTCTTTCTATCTAAATATCCACTTTTGAAAACACTATCTCCAAAGCATAGGTGGGTAGATGGATTGTTAAAGAGGTAACACTGTTGGGAAGTGTTCCTAGCAGCCATGATTGCCAAGCTGGAGACTCTTATCTTCTACTCTGCTCAAGCATTTGAGGATTTTTGGAGCAATAGCATACAATATTACACCAGCTTCCTGCACCCCTCCCCCCACCACTGTGGGTATAAGAATGCCAATCCATCTTATGACTGATTGCATTTGTAATAATGTTATTAGAGACATTGCACATATCTTTGTAAACCAAGAAAACCTTTAATAAAAAATAAAATAAAAAATATGCAGGCTTCACCTGAGTAAAATCTGAGGTGAGTCCCTTAAAATATTTGAAACTAGTGCTTAAGTGATACAATTGTTTTTCAGAATATTTTTAACAGTAATACTAAGTATAAATGAGCTCCTCCTCCTTGCAAACAATTTTCAAACCTCAGAATACGATGCTTTCTTTTAGCTTCAAATGATATCTGCTTCTAAAAGGTTTACTGCTCTCCAAGTTTGCTGATTATTGTTGGGGTTTGCACCAGGAGTGGAATGACATCATCATCTCATCATGTGATAGCCAGAAGAGCAAATCAGGGAGCTCATCATGCTGATATGATAAATATGTTGATAGTCTGCAGTAGTTTGTGAGAGTACAAGGGCCCTGAAGTATCTGTCTTAAGCTATAGGATCTTCTGCTAAGGCCCTTCTCTAGATGCCTCCTTTGCCAGCAAAAGTTGGGATGGAAGAGGAATCACCTGATCTTCAACTACATAAAGGTTTCATATTGCACGGGGAACAATGGTAGAGAGGGTGCCTTCACTCGACCAATTCTGATTCAAAGTGCTTTTGTTTGCCCCAGTTGCCTTCTTCACATTGTGGTCCCAAATTGGATTAGAAGAAATTCAAGAAGTGTACTGAAGAACCGGATTGGAGATGTGAGGCTGAGACGATCTGTGGGCAAAGATGTAGACAAACGTAAAGTGTACTTCCCCCCAAAAAGAAAAAAAAAATCAGTTGCCTTGCCCCAGCTTCCTAAATTTGTTGGGATAAAGTTTGAGGTCAAGACTTCAGCATAGCTTTGAAAGAAATACAGGCTGAATCTTATGGATGAACACCCCCAACGAGGCTTAAATATTTTGAACAAAATATTAAGTGAGAACTGGGCAAGACTTCCTTTTGTTCCTGTGCATGATGGAGAGACAGCTAGGTCAACCCTCCTCCTTACCCTTAATTGAATTTCTGCAGTTGCTGACAGAGGCTGACGGGACCTGCACCATACCAGGTAGGTTTGTGGGTGTTGTACAACGTAGCTTGCTGATGATTAGTAGATAAACTTGCTGTTTAATGCAAAGATAAGATACTGGCTGCTTCTCTCTCTCAGAATAAGAGAACATACTCTAGTTGCTCCAGAGCAGGCCATCCCCAAACATTTGCCCTCCAGATGTTTTGGACTACAATTCCCATCTTCCCCGACCACTGGTCCTGTTAGCTAGGGATCATGGGAGTTGTAGGCCAAAACATCTGGAGGGCCACAGTTTGGGGATGCCTGCTCCAGAGAGTCGTGAACCAAGAACAGTATGTCTTAAAGGCACATGGTATATTGCGCTTTTAATGGAGCCAGTAAAACTATATGTATTCTTGTGGATGTGCAAAAGTGGAAAGATAGAAGGAGTCAACAAATAGCTCTGGACACCTTGGGTATTCAAATTAAACTGTGTTGGGAAGAAAAACTAAATGAAGAATAAAGGCAATGTTTACTGTTGGTTTCAGAGCTACTTGGAAGCGAAAGCAATTCAATGACAGGTGCAGGCAATTATGCCACCAATTGTTTTAATAGTTCTGAGGCAAATTATGCCAGGTGAGACTATAAGTAATAACCACAACCTGCTATTTGCATTCATTGATGCTCTCCTGAGTAGAAAATGAAGGATTTTTGGTCTGTATGTATTGCCTGGAGATCTCGTGTCAAGTATTTTAGAATAAATGTGGCAAGGATCGTAAGGAAAGTGCATAAAGCCACCTGTTGCAATTCAGCCAACAAATAAGCCAGCCAAAAGCTTTAAAGAGCTTGTTCTACCAGGAGCCTTCTTAATTTGATTGAAAGATTATTGACATTGTAAGGAGAAGTCTTTGTCAAGCTAGCTCTCCATGTTTTCCTTTTAACAGTGGAGATAGGCAGGTGCAGGGGTTATTGGTAGCCCCAAGTTTGCCCTAAGGCTTTGACATTTCCCAGCAAACGGGTTGATGCTGGCTTGAATGTATATTGAAAACAATATTACATGTTTAAAAGTGCTAATTTGCTACATAGCAAGTGCAACCAAATGTTTAAGGCTGCAATTCTATGCCCGCTTAACTGGGTGTAAGGCAGCCCCACTGAAAACAATGCCTCATTCTGAGCAGACGTGAATAGCATTGCACTGCAGTTCTTATAAGCACAAGCACACACATACCACTTCAAAGCTCAAGTCAAAAAAAGTGTTCCTAGTTTTCTGTTATCAGTAAGATGGCATTAGCATGTTTTGTGATAAACAGTATTCTGAATATTTCATAAGAATAAATCATTCTATATCTTTCTGAAAGCAACACTGCAGCTTGAGCACTCTGGGTCTGTTAGATTGAAACACTAACTCCATTGAAATTCCAGTTGTTGACAAATGGCAGCTAAGTTCGTATCCTTGTGGTATTTTGTTGTTATTGCTAGAGGATTTGAATCTGAGGTAGGTGTTCAAAGATCCTTTTTTTTTTATTAGACTGATTCTTTAGCACTATAGCATTATATAGGTTGGCAGGGATACTCTTTCATCTCCATTGAGTTGATATAAGGAAGTCTCCTAGTCCTAGGCCAGGAATGGGAACCAGTAGCCTTCTGGATGTCACTGGGACACAATTCTCATATTTCCTGATTAGTGGTCATACTGGCCATGGCTGATGGGAATTGGAGTCTAAGAACGTGGAGGATGGGGACAATTGTTCTCCATCACTGACCTAATACCAAGTTAGGTCTGCTACTAAATTGCGAAGCTTTTAAGTCTGGCGGCCTTCAGTTACCTTCCTGATCCCTTTAATTTGTTACAAGGTGGTTTGGGGGAAGGTCTCACATTTCTGAGTTAGATTGTACTGTTAACAATCAAGTTGGATCAGAGACCCCCTATGCTTTGAAGTGGCCTCAGCTGCCCAAACCATGCATAACACACACACACACACACACACACACACACACACACACACACAGCATTCAAGAAGGGAGATTTGGGGAGGATCTTTCACTTTGATGGACAAGTCAAGGAAGGATTTTTCACATGGTTATATTGGTTTTGCAATGCAAGTCAAAGGGATTTCCTGAGAACTGTATTTTCTGGATCACGAACTGAATTCAGTTCTGACTGGTTCCAATCCAGATTCAAATCTGGGCCACAAATTGTATTGGTGGGTCCATGCACAACCCTACTGCTTTTACAGTTTTTAGAGTCTGGAAGTGGAATCAGACTCAATTGAGTACCACTGGGATTTCCAGTAGCAGTTGGGAATGTTACTACTAAGCTTTCAGAAAGCATGGATATTTACTAGCATTCTATAAACCTGAGATGACTTGTCATCTCATCCATTAAACATATGGCATCTCATCTCCAATTCGAATTCTAATCCTAAATACTCACAAGCCATAAATGATTTTTTTTATTTCCCACAGAGAACATGTGCCAAGTCCAGATGTTCAGATACAAAGTGTCCCTGTGGGCTCATAAAATAGTTGAATTCAAGAACTGGCATATAAAAATTGATATTTAAAATTTTCTATAATGTAATATAAATATGAAAGTTGGTATTAAATGCAGTAAAAAGACACCACCAGAAAGAATTCAGAAATAACTAGTATGTGATAGCCCCCCCCCATAAGTTTTATCTTTGTGGAACAAATTATAGCAGCACAATCCAGGGTATGTCTACTCAGAAATAAATCCCATTGACATTGATGGTTTTAGGGTACCTCAACCGGTGCATTCACAGCGGGTACTATGCTACAGGGGGTGCCAAAAGAATGTTGTAGAAGTGCAAGAGGCTGGGGCCTCCAAATTTTTTCATCACACAGGGCACCAATGAAATTTGGAGAGCCCAAAGTCTTCTGCCACTACCATTGAGCTCAGTGAGGCTTACTGCCAGGTTGGTGGATAGAGGCTTGTACTTTTAGTTTCCTCTGATCAGCCCTAAATGATATAAAAGATAAGTCTCTGCCTTTCTGCCACCTTTTGGTGAAAACGTTGGACAGTATGGGAATGTTGCTATCTATGGGCAAGTTCACTCACATCTGTCTGATGCTACAGGATTTTAAACCATGTGGAGAGCCCCATGAATAAATAAGGGTCCTCATTCCATATCTTTCTGCTCAGAATAGTAGTAGGTTCTAAGCTGTGTAGCGATAATGTACAGGAAGGGAGCAAGGGCTTAGCAATGCTTGCAAAGAGACTGGGTGCCCCAATAGGCCTTTTGCATTCATCTGTCTATGCAATGGGAAACCATGCAGAGAAGAGCTCATGTGACTAGACCACCACCAATACAGACACCCTGTATTTTAGGTGTCTGCTTTGGGCTTGTTCTGGACTTTGGTTGGTTGCCTGTTTTGGAACAGGGGCTGGGTAGGATTTTTTTCCATTTGGCAAATTGGCACTGGCTCTTTGGTTTTCACCTACCTCTTAGCAATCATCACAACTTTTGTAAGGTTTGGCAGTTAGGCATTGGCTTATTGTGATGTGGGGGAGGGGAGGTGCAACCATCACCTGCCCCTCCAGGTACAAGGGTATTCCGGCAAAGGAATCCGCGGGTCCGGGACTCATCCGCTTGAGGGGCTAGGGCCATGCCAGGACGCAGCAGGAATCCTGGAGTGAGCTTCAGTTGGTTGCCATCAACGGAGCTCCCTTGTTTGGTTGTTTACCCTTCCAGACTTCCTGCAAGGCGGGCAGGAGTCTGATATAGTTACTGCCAATGCCTAAGCCAATACCACTCACATTATCCTTGAGGGTGTGCCGGGGTCTTGACGTGCAATACATAGGCTTTAGTAAAGATATTTTAGGTGTTTTATGTTGCTGTTTTTATATGCGGGTTTTTGTATGATGGAAGGAAAGCATGAGTGCAACGCTTTGGTCAACCATATAGCCTGTTGTTGTTTGTCTCTTGGATAGAACGATACAATTGTAGATGCTATCTAATTAGTGTGATAACCCTTGTCTGGTCTGTCCTATCTGACAGACTGCACATCAATTAACTATTGCAATATTTGTTCGCCATGAATTTAATATTCAGAAAATTATCCAGACTTAATTAACTTCAAACTCTGGTTACATCCAAGAACCCCAGGTGTAATTCCTGTTTACAGAGGGCAAAGACATCTCTGTCATCCCAGTACAATTAACTTCCATATGCGCCTAATTACAAATGCAGTAACCTGTTTACACAGGTAAGCTTCTAACGATAGGAAGACACTCTGGACTGTGTTTTTCTATTTTTATTTACTGCACCTCTAAGCATCTTTCTGAATAAATCCCTGAACTTGCTGTTAACCACCCGACAGTTTGCAGTAGAGATATCATTCCTCCTCACTTGAGCAGAGACTCACATATGCAACATTTTAAAAAGTATTATTCTATTTGCTTAATATCTGAATCATTTTATGCCCAATCAATGGCACAAGAGCACCTGATACTGTATTATTGTTCAAACTAAGGTGGTACAGACCTGATCATTTCTGAATATAAGACCACTGACAGCCTGAACAAGTTGTTTTGAGCTTCCTAAGGAAGAAATAGCATATAAAATAATAAAGCAACAGTATTCCCCCAAACCTGTGGCTATAACATGTGTTCCCAAATTGGGCATTTTATGTACAACAAATAATAATAATAATAATAATAATAATAATATAATTTTTTTATACCCCACCCTTCCTGGTTCAGAAACTCGGGCTCAGGGTGGCTAACAACAAATTTAAAACACTTAATTGCAATACAACATAAAAGCAGCATAAAATACAGTATAAAAGCATGAATAACAATAAAAGTCAAAGTTCAAAAATCAGTTTGGGGGAAATCCATCCAATAAACATTAGTCACCAGGGCTAGCTGGCTAAATTAGTCCTACTTGGGCCAGCGAGGAGGCCAGGGGAGAATTAGCTGTGGGGTCCCAGAACGGGTAATCTTCATTAAAAAGGGGAGGGGGGGAAGAGAAGGGAAATAAAAGACCAAGCTGAGTTCAAATTAAAGGCCAGGTGGAATAGCTCTGTCTTACAGGCCTGGTGGAAGGAGGTTAAATCCTAGTCTCATGGGACAAAGCATTCCACCAGGTTGGAGCCATCACTGAAAAGGCTTGGCCCTGGTGGAGGATAGTCTGACTTCCTTTGGGCCCAGGACCTCTAAACTATGGTTATTCATGGACCTTAAGGTCCTCTGCGGGGCATATCAGGAGAGGTGGTCCCGTAAATATGAGGGCCTGAATCCACAAAGGGCTTTAAAGGTCAAAGACAGCACCTTGAACCTGACCCTATACTCCACCGGGAGCCAGTGCAGCTGGTAAAGCACTGGGTGAATATGCTCCCATGGCAGGAACCCCGTAAGGAGCCTCGCTGCAGCATTCTGCACCCACTGGAGTTTCTGGGCTATAGGCTATAGGGCTCAGTGGTAGAATACCTACATCATACGATGAAGGCCCCACTTTCAATTTTTGGTATCTCCACATAAGGCTGTGAAAAGATCTTCTGCCTGAAACCAGTTTTTCCATAATATGCATAAACTTCTTTTTATAAACTTTTATCATTTTATAAACTTCTATCATGTTGCCTCTGACCTTTTTTCTTCTTCTCCCAAACTAAGAAGTCCCAAACGATGCAAGTTGCTCCATCCCTTTTATCATTACTGGTTGCCCTTCTCTGAACCGTTTCCAACTCTACCAATATCCACTTTGAGGTGAAGCAATTATACACATTTATTCAAAATGCAGTTGCACTACAGATTCGTATAACATTAAGATATTGGCATTGGCTCAAAATAATTTAGGGAAACATCAAGGAAATGTAATAAACTGCTGTGTGATTGCAGCTCTAGATTTCAAACTGGGGAGCACTCTCACTTTCTCACGGTACAGTCAGAATTTTATGCCATAGTTTGTGGGTTTGGGCACAAGACATATTCCTCTGAATGATCAGTTGTAGCTTTAATCAGTTGTAATATTCCCATATGGTCTGTAGCACTGTGGGATACGGATAGTAAACATACTCCACAGCTCATACACAAGGGCAAGCTTGTCTCTCACATTGGTAGTTCAGTGGAGAAGCCAATAATAAAATCTGAGGACTTTATTGATTCTTTTGACGGGAGCAAGTGACATTGTTCAGCGGAAGTGCTGAGGGCAACCCTCAAGAGCACATTTCGCAAAGATATTTTCCATGAACAAAGTAAGCATCTTTGGGGAGTTGCCATTAAAGCTGACTCCCTGCTGAGGTGTGGGTGCAGGTTGCTTATAGACATATGCAAACATATTTGTAGTCTCAGTGACCCCAACAGCTAAATCAATACATTTAGCTTTAGTAAAAGAAAACCTCCCCCCCCCATCTAGATCCTAGTAAGGAAGGTTCTAACTCGGGGGTGGGGAGTGTTTAAATAATTCAGGTTTGTAAAAGAGGCTTTGCAAACCTGTTGGGTACTATTTACCCTGATACCATTTGTGGTGAAAATAAGGGAAGTGGGTGATTTGTCTGTTATAAAACTACACAAAATATTATTTTACTCTCTAGTTATATCTTACATGGAATGGACAGAACAGATTCTGGGCTAAGACTTGAGAAATAACAGAATTTACTGCATCCTGGGTGTCACTTTGACCTCTAGCACCTTATGTGCATCAGTGATGGTGATGATTTTCTTAAATCGTTCCAACAGGGCTAGAATTGATCCCTAAACATCCAGCATGTAGTGAATGTGTTGTCAGTGGATGAGGTCCCGTCTACTGCTTTGAAACAGAATTTGTTCCTAAAAGAAAAGGAAAAACAACAGCACCAGAAACAGCCCAGACCCACTAATCTGTTATAGACCTTAGCCAGTTACTAATAGTCCTTTTCTTGGGGAAGTGATTGAAGGGGTTGTGGTGGAGTAGATGCAGGCATTCTTGAATGAAACTGACTATCTAAACCCATTTCAATCTGGGTTCAAATCTGATTCCAAGTCCAAATGGTTCTTTGCCTTGATAGATTACTTTTTTGGGAGAAAGACTAGGGAATGGGAAAGCTGTGTCTTCCGTTTGAACCCTCTGTGCATAGCTGCCAAGTTATCCCTTTTTTAAAGGGATTTTCCCTTATGCTGAATAGGCTTCCTCACGAGAAAAGGGAAAACTTGGCAGCTATGCCTCTGTGGCTTTCAATACCATCAACCATAGTATCCTGGTGTACTACGGTAGTTCTGTGGGATGGGTGTTGGTGGCACTGTTTTACTGTGGTTCCAGTCCTACTGTAAGTTTGTTTCAAATGGTAATGTTATGTTATTTGACCCATTGGCATGTTGCTGGGTAGTATATTGCCACAAATATGAATCCATAGGGTGGAATCGTTGGAGAAAAGTGGCAAGTCATGCCTGTCATACCTCATTGCAGCTGAGGACTGCCTGGAACATAGATTTGTTGAAGATTGAAATATTTTTTTGCAGTTCTTTTGGCGTGTATTTGACCCCGCCTGTGAACGAGGATTAAACCCTAACCCATTAGACTTGCATGTTTTCTGGATGCATAGATGCGTAGATACAGATATTTTGTCAATGACTTATTATATATTTTAAAAGCACAGCTCCAAGCTACAAAATGACTGGAACAAAGCAGAAGTCTCTGTGGACAGGTAGCACAAATATCCATTGTGTAAGAAATACAATATCAGATCCTTCATCGATCATACGTATCCTTGGTTTTTAGGTGACATTGATATAAAGAGTCATCCCTGTTTTCTCCCCTCGAAGGATGAGCAGAATTAATGCAGCTTAGAATAAATGAAACTAGACAAAAGATAGCCATTTCAAAGAGTGATTTATCACAAACGTCTCGTACTTCATAATTAAACTCTAATCGCTGTAGAACAAGTAACCTCTCAAGAACAACAATATTGCTAACCTGTTAGATTTTGCCATTCAGAGAAGAGAAAGAAAGAAAGAAAGAAAGAAAGAAAGAAAGATAGTTTAGCAATGAATGTGAAATATGACTAGTATGGTGTTTTATTTTTTCAGGGCTCTATGGTTTATCATGTCTAACTTCTTTTTTTCTGAATAACTCAGTTACTCAAATACATGGTGTGGGAATTAGTATGGCATATACAATCCTATTATCAAACTAATGAGGTGTGCCACTGGTATAAGTGATCTGGTCTAATAGGGTTTCTCCCCACCCACCCCACCTTAATGGACTAGTTTCCATGCTGGCATCATATTTATCTATGCAGAAGCAACATCAATCGATGCTCTGGTCAATGACTCTGCTGAGCTACATCCCCTGTTCTTATATGAATGTGACAAATAGGCTGGATTTTTATGGCAGTTGTACTTGTCATTGAGCTGAGGATGGATGAGCTTTAATGGATAGTTAAATGTCTGCTACTTGGTCTTTGGACAGATGCCTGGTGTTACAACACATTATTTATTCATGTATTAATTAGAAGATATATTCAGCAGTGAATAAAGGACAGACAGGCAAAATGAGGAACAAAAAAGCTGGGACATGAGCTGGGCAAAGACTAAAGCTGAAGGGAATCTTAGGCATGAAGCTGAGACATATTCCTACTACAAAATTATTTGCTGAAATGGTGGGGAAATATGCTGCCATTCCAAAACTGGAGCCACTGAGATGGCTTTGCCTTATTTGTTGCCATTGGAAATTTGATGTACATGTCACCAGAATTCTCATGGAAGCCAAGATCCAAATAGCATGATGATCCTTCTGGTGTCCCCAGGGTTGAGTTTGGTCTTGTACATAGCTGCCAGGTACCCCGTTTTGCCCGGGAAACCCCCGTATTTTCTTACCGTTTCCCGATGGTCTCCTGAATGGATTTATCTCCCGTAAATCCCCCGGAAAGCAGCTCCTGCCGGTGACCATGTTTCTGGTGCCGCTCTGCCCATTTCCAAAATGGCTGCGGTGCCAGAAGTCACTTCTATGCATGTCCAGAAGTGCGTAGAAGCAACTTCTGGCACTGCAGACATTTTGGAAATGGGCAGAGCGGCGCCAGAAGTCACTTCTACACTCTTCCAGACATGCATAGAAGTGACTTCTGGCACCGCAGCCATTTTGGAAATGGGCAGAGTGGCACCAGAAGTTGCTTCTACGCATGTCCAGAAGTTGCGTAGAAGCGACTTCCGGTGCTGCGCCGCTGCTGGTCCCGGATTTTTCAATCCGGAACTTGGCAGCTATGGTCTTGTACTTGTCAAAATGCTTTGAAACTTCAGTGAGATTCAGAAGTAGTTTCTGATATGACTTAAGAGTCATTTGCTCAGTGGAAAAAGTCATTTGTGGTGTATGAAAGCCAGCACACCTGAAATGCTCTTTAAGTCCCTGCTTTTGTACCAAAATCCAGAGATGATAGATAATAGTTACAGTGATGCAGAGATAAATAGATTGAGGCTCTAGCAAGGGGAGGGGAGGTTCTTGAGATCTTTGAAGAAGGTGCAAGGGCAATGAATGTTATGTAGCTAAGCATGTTATTTGATGAAGGACCATAACTTGGTAGTGGTAGAATAATGCTTTGTATAAACAAAGGTCCCTAGTTTAATCCCTGGCATCTCCAGATAGGCTGGTGTGGATGAAGATCTGCTTTTCTGAAATGTTGGAGAGGCACTGCCAGTTACTGAAGTCAGTATTGATCTAGATATTCCACTGTGTTGAGGCACAAGGCAGCTTCCTATGTTCCTTTGAGTATGCATCTTCCAAATATATTGTAGCTGGGACATGCAAAGGATTTTGTGTCTAAATAGGTATTTTCTATATGCATATATGCATCATTGCATATGTATAGCATGATGCACTATAAATCTATAGTAACCCTCACCATCTTCACATGTATATTTTTAAACTATGGACTCCCTCAGAAGGTGGTGGACTCTCCTTCATTGGAGCTTTTTAAGCAGAGGTTGGGTGGCCATTTGTCAAAGATGCTTTAGTTGAGATTCCTGCATTGCAAGGGGTTGGACTAGATGACCCTCAGTATCCCTTTCAGCTCTACAATTCTATGAGATCAGTTAAACATTATCAGTTAAACAAAGAGATAATTGGCACAGCTACCAATCTCCTTGTGTATCTTACACTGTTTAAAGTCAATGGGAATCGGTAAAACAAGAAAAACAGCCTCACTTGTGTGTGTGTGTGAAGTTCCATTTTTAGCCTAAGTGCATGGGAGTATTACGAATGTTTGACAGCAGCTATCTGTTATGGTAGAACTAATTACTTATTAATCATTAAGCAATCCTGCTAGCAGTTTATTTTCATCTAAGTTCAGACCACTAGCATTTTTATCTGTTAAAATAATCTTGGATTCCCCCCACCCTTTGCAGGAAAAACCCTTTCATAAGATTTATTGTACTATTAGGCAGAATCTATATCTCATCCATGTGAAGGTTACAAGTGGTGGAGGAGACAGAGAGCCAGCTGATAACTCTTCCTAATATATACAGTATAAGGCAGAACACTTCCCTTATTGTGTGTGTTGTGTGTGTTGCTTCTGCAGCACATACAAGTTTTGGAATATAGAGTCAGTTTGGCTATCTTTGCTTACATAGGAAGCTTGCGTACATAGGAGATGTTGGTGATGGAACCTGGGACTTTCTGCACATTGGAAAAAAAGCAAATACATTTTCTTAGACTTCTAGTTCATGCAAGTGTTACTTTAAACCACATGAGGGCACAGTTTGTCTAGCCATATATAACTTGTTTGTAAGTCCCTTTGTCTAAGTTAACTCCACCTTTAAAAGCTGAGCCATTTTGTTTGTTTGTGTCTCCTGATAATATGTCTCTTATTTTCTGTCCTCCTATCTCCACTCATCTGGTAAATAGTTCCTGCATGAATAAAGCCTTTGAATTCCACACATTGCAAGCGATTATTCCAGTCTAATTCACCAAAGCTTTAAGGTATTCTAATACTGCATGCAAAGGCTAAGCCATGACAAACATAGGAAGCTGCCTACACTAAGTGAAAAATAGATATGCCCCATTTCACTTAGTATTGTCTACAGTGGCTCTTCGCGGTTTCAGGCCAAAGGTCTCTCCCAGCCCTACTTGGAGATGCCAAGGATTGAACCTTGGACTTTCTGTATTTAAAGCAGTGACAACCCTTCCCTCATTATGGCCTCCCTGAAAAAGGAAGCAGAAAGAATCTGTCTGTTCAACAGCTCCTGACTTCAACCCTTTTATATAAACCATTTTCTGTTATCCTTTTACTTGTTTCTGGCCTTTTCTAAGTCTGTATCTCTTCTATATTCCACTCAGACTGACTGTCATTCTTTTCTTCCTTATCCATCTATGCCTTCAGTTTAGTGACTTACGGTAGTTATCAGTCTACAAAAAAAACTGTAGCATTTTAGATGTCTTCCTCACTCTCAATTCTCCAACAGTACTGGTTGCACATTCTTTCCCACAAGATACATTCAGTGTGATCCTAAAATGGCTATTCAACTGAGTTGTAGGCTTCTGGACGAAAACCACAACCTTACTTCTTTCTGTAACAGTGCCCAGCTGTGCTCTCTTAACACTTTCCAGTGTGTTGGCTCTCTTAAAGAGTTGCAGTCCTTTTTCTTGCAGTTCTTCAACTCCGTCTCTCCACAACTATTTTCTAGCTTTATACACACCATTTTCAGTTTCCTCCCAGCCTTTAGGCAATCAGAAGGTGAAAGCATCTTGTTTAAGTTTCAATTTCTGCTTGTCACGTTCCTAGGCTAAACTTTTCATCCTTCTGTGCAGGAGACCCTCAAAAGCAATCACCATGAACATGCAACTTTTACAAGCAAAACATGGTCCCCTTCCATCCAACCTTAAGTTGGATCCCATCTAGGGCAGCATTTTCCCCAGTAGCCAGTCTGCAGATAACACCATTGCCATTTTATAATGGTGTGCAGTGGTTGTGCACACCTAGATTTCAATCAACTTTCACTTGGAGCAAAATTCATATGCAAGCTGTCATATGTGTAATTCATGAGTGTCTCCTTTTCCTGCATGTATGGAAGCTTCTGAAGAAAGAAGAGTAATGGGATTAATAAAATACAAATGTAACAATAATTTAGTTGAAATAGATTTAATGTTGGCAGAAAACTTGTAAAGCTTCAGTGTATATCTGAACATAATTCCCATTGACCCGAATATGACTGGATGTTAAAAGTGGTTAGTGGTTAGTTTAGCATCAAATTCTGAAGTTTATGTTACTTTACTGTCTTATATACATCTAAAAATCTCTCTGTCTCTGATTTTATAAAGCTTCTCATTGAGTGGTACCTCAGGTTAGGAACTTAATTCATTCTAGAGGTCCGTTCTTAACCTGAAACTGTTCTTAACCTGAAGCACCACTTTAGCTAATGGGGCCTCCTGCTACTGCCATGCCACCGCAGCATGATTTCTGTTCTCATCCTGAAGCAAAGTTCTTAACCCGAGGTACTATTTCTGGGTTAGCGGAATCTGTAACCTGAAGTGTCTGTAACCTGAAGCGTCTGTAACCTGAGGTACCACTGTACTTCCAAGTTGTACTTCTTGTGTCAATGTCTGAAGATTTTTTAAGAAGACTTGATAAAAAAAGTGGTAAATGTGCTTTAAGAACAGACAGCAGCCCTTTTCAGGCATTCTTTGTGTGTGTTAACAAAAAGAAGGGGCAGCAGGGCTGAGTATAGATTTTAGAATCATGGTTTTTCCAATGAAAACAATACAAACACGGGGACAAACCATGCCCCCTTCTGTCTTTCACTCGTGTTGCACAAGGGTCCTATCCTGACTCTGAATGGCCAGGTTGCATGACGCATAAGGGAGAAACTTACATATCTCAAGAGGAGACTTAAAATAGGCTTGATTCTCTCAATGGTCTAGCACCGGAAGGAGCAGGTAATAGAGCTTGATCATAGAGAAATGGGTTGACACTCTGCATTTCAGATGAATAGAAGAGTTCACACCTATATCATGACCTGCCCTGCAGTTTGAATATATCTGCACTATGTCCACTACCCGCAGTGAAACTATTAGTTCTTAATTAGTTTTTTTCTCAGTAGCTCTCTCAGTATATTTTAGCACTCTACTCGGGCTTTACTGAAGAACCAAAATTATGACTCTTGTGAATGGTGGGAAATTACCTGAACAGTGTGTGTAAGAGTGGCTAAGATTTGCTCATTAAGAACAGATTAGCTAAAAAACAGACTTGGATAATCCTATAATCGGACCTTGATACACAAACTCCTAAAATGCTGAGTGCTTTAAATAAATAGATGATTAATTTCCCCCAGAAGTGTTGTGCTTCATTGAGAAATTGTATTTCTGGTAAATGCTCATTTCCCTATTTCTAATATTCCTTATTAGATTTTATTTCATTTGCCACCTGCCTGCATAGTGTATAGAAATTAATTGCGTTAAAGTATAGTTCTTCCCTTGTGACAGACATGAGGATTCATATCATTAGTTAGATTAGAAGATATTGCCCCTAATGGCAAATGCTGAACCATTTCCTTATTCCACAACAGCACAATTCTATACATGCTTACTCCAAACTAAGTCCCATTGAGTTCAATGGGATTTACTCCCCAAGTGGTTGGAGCTTTTCTGGGGAACTGAAGGAACGAAAGGAGATAATTAGTTGTCCATGCAGAATAAACATGGTATTTTATTTAACAGAGAATCTTTATCTTTCCTCCTTAATGAATTGAGTGGGGGTTTTTTTCCTTCTAAAATGAACAGAAGGACAGAAGGTTGAGTGTGTTTACCTGAGATTTATTACTAGGGATTATAGGTAATGAAATACATCCTGCGCATGATGCTAGATGGTTGGGGTGTTTAATATGTACAAATTAAATCTTCTCCTGGAAATACTCATAAAAACAATGAATTAAACATCAGGACTAAGAGATTTTAGGCTTATTAATACAGTGTAACCCTATTCAGTGAACTTCAATTTGCTGAACACAGATGTTGCCAGCAAAATAATTAGTGGAGAAAATGTGTATCCAGCGGAATATCAAACGTATCACACATTAAATTTTAATGTCTTGTAAAAATTCGGGGAAAGTGATTTGTGATGGGAAATTGTAACCAATTTTATGGCTTAAACTCTGGAAAATGAAACATTTTTATAGAAACTGCACTCTGAAAACGGAATATTAAAGAAAATCCCCTTGTGATAACATGACTCCTGTTTTCGCAGGGAAGCTTTAGTAGAACGTATTGACAACATTAAAAAAAAATAAAATCAAAAAAATCAGAGGAACTGAAAGTTTAAGTTGTCATATTGTGGAAGGCACAGTATTGCCTGTGTGATAGAAGAATGAAAAGGCCCCCCAAAAGTATTCATGTGAAATTGACTTGCTTGTTAGATTGCTTATAAAATTAGAAAATGCTAAAATGACCAGGTGCCAATGTGTTTATAACTTCAGTGCATGTAATACTGCTTCAGATTCCTCTCCACAATCTGTAAACAAAGGGAGTTTCCATAGATTTGTGTGGACAGGCAGAGTCCCCCCAACTCCAGGCGACCCCCGAGCGGAATAATGACACAAGACAACGTGCTATGGGATTAAAATTGGCCACAATTTTATTAAGTTTCGGATGTAGGGAGACCTTGGCTCAGGCATTGGGCGTTTATCCTTCCCAGTCCCCAGCTGGGGATCTGGGAGAAATCAGGGTTATCCAGAATGTGTAGGGATTGGGCTGGCTCTGGAGAACATATGTTCAAGCAGAGAGCCCGCCCCCCGTTTCACCGCCATCGCAGGGGAGAGCAATGACAACCACTCGGCGTATGGCCAATGCCTCCCTCCTCAAGACCCCTTTAAAGGGGAACCCTGGGATCAGTGCCACAAGGGGGCGTGGGTCACCGCTTCATGCCCCCCCCCATTTAGGAATATAGACTAAAGTATTCCGCCCAAGGCTTGAAACCACCAAAGTTGTGATGTTTTGCTATGGGAAAGGCAAAACTTGCCAATGCAGGAAAATTCCTTCCCGGCCCTTCAACAGCAACCATGACGTAGCAGCGCCTGTGGAGAAGAGGTTAACCTGTGAAAAAAGACTTAACTAAGGTAGGGCAGGGTGGGAGAAGCTCTGGAGCCAACTGACGCTTCGCGGGTAAGATTCACCTTCTGTTGTGTGGGCAGGGTGGTCCCGCCCCTTACCTGGCCCAATCCCCTGGCAATGCCTCCCCAGGCGGGATTGGGTGATTGGCTGAGGTAGGCGGAGACCTCCAGGTATCCAGCCTGGGGAGGATGAAGCCATCCCGAACTACCAGGAGCTGCACTGGGATCCAGGGGGCTGCATGTGACCAGGCAAAAGGCCCCCCCCCATTTTATGTGGGGAGCGGTCATTGTGGTAGATCATGTGCTTTGCATGCATATTTCTGTATTTAAACCCATTTCATACTAAAACATGAGATCTGATACCATGTAGCTGTTGACTTAGGACAGAGGTTTTCAACCTTTTGGAGTCCACGGCTCCAACTACATTCTTTCTGCAGCACCCCTGTGGGGCTCAGGAGCCCAGTTATGCCACCCCTTGTCTACATAGTGGGGTCCACCCTTTATGTTCCCTTACTGTTCTGCCATTCTGGTGCCCTTAGTGCAGGCATCCCGAAACTTCGGCCCTCCAGATGTTTTGGACTACAATTCCCATCATCCCTGACCACTGGTCCTGTTAGCTAAGGATCATGGGAGTTGTAGGCCAAAACATCTGGAGGGCCGCAGTTTGGGGATGCCTGCCTTAGTGTCTACTCATATTTAAATAGGATTTCTATTTGTGCATCCACCCTCACACTGTAATTTCTTTTTAAAAACGAAAAAACAGAAAACCAACATTTTATGGATGAAACAAATTCTAATTAGATAGGTTGGGTTTATGTAACAGTAAAATGTGTATTTTCATTTCTTCTGACACTCTGAAAATCCAGCTTTAGAAATCAGGGAGGACTGTGGATTCCAGTGACATCCTATTTAAAAATTGCTGTTTCAACCTTAATGAGACTTCATATTTTAGCTGATAAGAGAAAACCTGAATGTTTGGTACCAAGCAGATGTTGGTCTATAATTAGAGCTTTGATGTAGTCATAAATAGAATTAATTAGGGGGTAATCATTATTTAGTGTCACAACTCATGCTGAAAATATTTCTTTAACTATTCAAAACTATAGCTCATTAAAAATTAATTAATATACTGTGGTCATTTTCCTTCTCTGCGCGGGTGTACATACATACTCCAGAGTTAGGGAACCTATGCCAATTCTAGTCAAAAAAAGAAATTTATGAGGACTTAGCTCATGCATAGGCAAACTCGGCCCTCCAGATGTTTTGGGACTACAACTCCCATGATCCCTAGCTAGCAGGACCAGTGGTCAGGGATGATGGGAACTGTAGTCCCAAAACATCTGGAGGACCTGAGCTTGCCTATGCCTGACTTAGCTACATCTTTCAGCTTTCTTTGGGGGCATTTCTCTTGCCTGGTTTTGCTTCATATTCATGTTATGACTGACATACATATTGGAGGTGTGAAGTGGTTTAATTTTGCACTGGTTGGAGCATGAGGATCATTGCTAACATTATAACATTAGGTAAATGAGCTTCTTGATTGACTTTCATTTTTCTTAATAACACTTTTTGAATGCTGACTATGAGCAGGCCGCCCCATTGGCTGACCATTCATTCATTTCATTCATTTTTTATTTGTATACCATCTTTCTCTCTTACAATACTCAAGGCAGTTTAGAAGCTGAAGAAACAAAAAAAATGTATACCTTATAACAATCGAATGCAATACAAAAATGTCATAATAAAACAAAACTTTAAAATAGGCAACCTACATCAAAAAGTAACATTCAACAATTATTAGAGTAGTATAAAATAATAATATCAACATACAAAAGAAACCCACTCAAGTTACAATAAATAATGTCTAAACTACAATCAATAAAACAATGGCAAGCCACAGTACATAAAATAATACAATACAAATTGAGAAGCAGAGACTAGAGGGTGGGGAAAGGCAGGTGGAAAGAGGCCTTGCCTGATGGCGTCTCTCCTCTCACAGTTTTTCTCCAGGTACAGCTTCCGTATGATGCAATTCTATTCACTGTTGCATTTTTATAAAGATTGGAATTTGAAATATGTTGGGAATCAAATAGACTCTTTTGCCTATATAGCTTGGATGGATGGATGGATATGAAAAATATTGGGGCCCTTTTGTTGCTTGAAGGGTTAAGCCCTCCTGTCTTCACCCAGTTCATGATGGAAAGACCCCAACTGAGGCCTCACCTGCAATTTAAAGCTACAATTAGCAGTGGTTTAACAGCCAATCCTTCCTATCAGATAACTATGTGAATTATAGCTCTGTGAGGAGAATAGTGACCTCCTAACAACTTTCAGTACCCTTAGCAAACTGCAGCTTCCAGGATTCTGTGGGGCAAGCTATGACTGTTTAAACTGGTATGCAGGGCCGGCTCTAGGCCCGCCCCCGGTGGCGCAGGGCGCCAGGCCACCAGGGGCGCTGCTGCGCCCACTGAGAGGCGCGGCAGAGGCTGCCCCAGTGCCTCTGCTGTTCAGTGCCCCAGTGCCTCTGCTGTTCAGTGGCTTCAGGCCGCTCTCCGGAGGCGCGCGGGGCTGGGGCCATCGCCGCGCGCAGGGGCGTCACAACAGGGGGCGGGCAGCGCCCTCTGGCCCAGGGCTGGCCCTACGGCAGGCTGGGTGGTACAGTACAGCTGCGCCCGGGGCAGCCGCGCTGCGCGTGGCGCCCGCCCGCCTGCCGCGCTGGGAAACAGGGCAGGAGGGGGCCGCCGGAGGGATCCGTCGCACCACGGCACCGGGCATGCTTAAGACGGCCCTGCTGGTATGTTTTAAAGTTTAGTGCACATGGGGCTTCAATAGCATTATTTCAATGGCTCTAGTTTAATACAGAATCACAAGCGCAGAAAGAGTGAAAATGTGCTTTCAGGGAGTCAAAAGTTGAGGGTTTTTTTTAATTTGCTAGTTGTTTTTACTTAGGAGAATTTAATAGAACCAAGTTTCATGCTCTAGTGAGAGTATTTGAAGGAATCTCACTCCCAAGAAAACTTTGGATGAGGAAGAGATAACTATTTAGCATGCTCAGAGGCTGTGAAACAGTCTTGAGGCTCGCAGAGCAAAATTGTGACAGTTCATCATTCCCTTGGACCCGAAAGGTTCATTGAAGAAACTGTTCACAATGGGTTCCTCACCCCATCAATAATTTATGATCTATGATCTATGACTTAGCTTTAAAATGGAAATAGGGAGAATGTATGGCACTTGATGTGGCATGATGAATGTGATGGTAAACTTGGGGGATATTTTTCCTGTCTAAAGAAATAGAATATTGAAGCCAGCATATTCTACAGTGGTGTGCAGTTGGTAAGCAGCGTCCTTTCAATGAAATTTATGGTTCTTAATTCTTGGGCAGCTTACAAAATACCTTAAATCCCATAAACAAAAGCTGAATTGTTGAAGTGCATTCTTCCTTGACAGTGTCCAAAGTTATGAAGACAGATGAAGCTTGAGCTCTTGAGACCAAATCTGCTGGATCTTAGTTTGTCATGTGGAAAACAATAGCCCAAGATCATCATGTTCAGAAAGACAAAAGCTCTCCCAACATTAAATGCTCAATGCACTAAGCCATTTGGCATAAAGTGAGCCTTTTATGGCTTACAGCCTGATCGTAAACACATTAATTGGAAGTAAGTCTCTTGGAAATGGCAGGATTTATTTTCAGTTAATCTGTTTACGATCACGATGTTATTGTAACGATGAAAATTATTCAACTCATAGTTTACGCTGATCACAATTCTCCACTTGGCCTGGCAAAGCTTGACTTGTTTTCTCGGCTTTCCTGTGATGTGCCTTGTGAAGCCTTGCATTGGTCAGTCTTGTTCCTCTCCAGTTGAGCTTTAGGTGAAACAAGTAGCCAGAAACAGTGTGTCAGGAACTTTTAGTATTTACATTTTCAAAAACTGTTGACTGGGTGTACTTAACTCTGGAACCAGGTGTACAACAGAGTCTTTTGGGAGGGGGGGGGGAATGAACCCACTATATTATATAAGTAATTCGGACCTTGAATGACGTGCGGACATCAAGAAAGTATGAACCTACTGGATTCGCCAAGTTCATTCTGAAAGATTGCAAGCTCTCTGAAATACAGCCAGCATTGAATTTAAGCAATCCTGGATATTTATTTCTGTGTGCTCTGGAAGCCAGCAACCACAGAAGTCACGGAATCTCTAGTACTTGGCTGAAGAGAAAAGAAGATTAAATGGTTTGAATTAGGAGAGCTGTACTGTACATATTTAGGCTCTATCTTTGATTTTGAAAAGTTTGCACATAAAATGCCAAATTAAAAAATTGGCACTGCCCACTATGTATGGATGGGCATAGATCAGTCTAAATCTGGTTTGTGTCAATTTCACATGTATTCAGTTTTAAGGCAATTACATTCAGCTTTCATAGGTAAAGGTAGAGGGACCCCTGACCGTTAGGTCCAGTTGCGGACAACTCTGGGGATTGCATGCTCAGCTCGCTCTATAGGCTGAGGGAGCCAGCGTTTGTCCACAGACAGCTTCTGGGTCATGTGGCCAGCATGACTAAGCCGCTTCTGGTGAACCAGAGCAGCACACGGAAACGTCATTTAGCGGTACTTATTTATC
Source organism: Zootoca vivipara (assembly GCF_963506605.1). NCBI lineage: Eukaryota > Metazoa > Chordata > Lepidosauria > Squamata > Lacertidae > Zootoca > Zootoca vivipara. The sequence goes on along the minus strand of NC_083277.1, from coordinate 80,398,058 downwards.
TACTTGCACTTTGACATGCTTTCGAACTGCAAGGTGGGCAGAAGCTGGGACCGAACAACAGCTTCCATAGTAATGTGCTATTATTTTTGTTTTTATTATCTTTACACTGAAAATATGTTATTGTTGTTTTTAAAAAAGGTACTTGAAATTCATTAGGTGGTCCAGGGGGCACCTTTAAGAAGAGCAAAACCTTGTAATAGATGCTCGAAGTGGCTAGAAATTATGGCTACTGCTACTTGGATGGCTATTACCTATTTTAAAAATGGAGGTTAGTTTTGTAAAGAAAAGAAATCCATTGGACCACAAAATTCATTGCAGTGTGGATTCTGAAGAAGACTTGTGTCTGTGCCCATCCCTTAGTCCAGATGAGTTGACTTTAGGTGTGGGGAAGATGCACTTTAGTAATTCATTAAATTCATTACCATATTGCCACACTCTAAACCAGGCATAGGTAAACTCGGCCCTCCAGATGTTTTGGGACTACAGCTCCCATGATCCCTAGCTAACAGGACCAGTGGTCAGGGATGATGGGAACTGTAGTCCCAAAACATCTGGAGGGCCAAGTTTGCCTATACCTGCTCTAAACTGTTTTTTCCCTTTAAAACTACAGTTTGAATTAATTGGTTACAATTAATTATGAAGTGGGTTTGTGTCCATGAAAACCTCTTCCATACTAAATATTTTTTTTTTGCCTTTAAGGTGTCACAATCTCTCTTTTAAATGACACAGAAATAAGTGAGTGGTTGTGAAGGCATTGGTTCTCCAACTGTCACCTAAGGACAGAAATAAACTTGCCTTGTCAACAAGGGGAAACCCTACAGGGAGAAACAGGGAGTCGGGTCCAATAGGCTCTCCCCTCTCCCCTCTGGCTCCCAGGGGCTCATGTGTGTTGCTGGTCCCCTACCAGGGTTATGGACACTGCATAGAGCCCCTGTATTCCTGACCGGAATCTCCCCTAACTCAGGCATTAGCTCAAGGGGCCAACACAGTCAACAGACCCCATATACAACCAATCACCAATGCCTAACCGCCAACCTTACAAGTTGTGACTATTTGCTATGCAGTAGGCAAAAACCAGATGGCACCAGCCAATCAGCCAAATGGAAAAATTCCTACCAGGCCCCTGAATACAGGCGACCCCATGAGAGGCACAGCAATGTCAACACAGAGGCCTAAAAACAGCGGAGGGAGGGTGGGGATCCGAAAACGCAGCCAAAGAGAAAGAGAAACCTTTCTCTTTGGCTTTTATACCCAAGGGGCTGACCCATCAACTTGCAACATACAGATTTGCCCAACAACAGCCAGGGACCTATCCAACAGTGACCACTCATGCCCCCACCTTTGGAACTCAGGAGTGGTTTGTTAAGCCCCCACCGCAAATCGTGCTCACCATGATGGTGAACCCACATAACCCTCCATATGAAATGGTACTACAGATCAACATAAACACCACACTGTACACTCACTTTATACAGCCATTTGTGTGCTCAAAGAAGAAGGGCCTATTGCAATCTTATATTGTGATTGTGAAAGCCTTAGCTGGAGCTCTGCCTATATTAAGAAGAAAGGGCCTGTGTTATGAATAGCCCAAGGAATGCTCATATTTGGAGGTAGGGACCATTTGTAGGATTTCCTGCTTGCAGGGCTGCTCACCTCTTCTCTTTGCAGAAAGAGAGAGTACGTCAAGTCAGAAAGGGAGCAGGTAGGCATGAATATACAAGAAACAAGGGCAAGGAAAATGGAAACATTGCCCTAAAAATTAAAAACTTGGACTTAGTTTTTACTCAGCTACCGTCTGGACTCTACCACTTCAGACTGCCATGGGAGGGGAGTATAATGGATTGTGTCCCCTCCCCCCTTTTTATGTCTTCCGCCTAGAAATCTAGATATTGTCAGATGTTTTGCCTAGCTTTTGGCTTTTTTATGTTGACTTATCTTTTTACATTCAGCCATGTGAGCCACCCCACTGCATTCTGAAGTGATGCAGCCCAGAAGCAAGCTTGCTACCCCAGTGATAACTAAGTTGCCCAACTCGCTGTCAGGCAGGGGCTGTAGTCATACAGTTGTTTACATGCATAAATAGGAATTGGTTTATGTATGATTAGTGGTTTCAGAATATGAATGAGAATGCACATTGAAACACAGGTTTTCAAAAGAACATACCATTGGAAGGCTGACAACATCTGCTCAAGAGTGTGTATTCCACTGAGCATTTGAATGTGTATATGATTTACATCCCCTTGTGATCTAGAAAACAATTTCCTTCTCTGAATTGGTCAGCAGATCTTTGGCTTGCACAATCCTACTTTTGCTTTTCTGAACCTTGCAGAAGCAAACGAATTTACAGATGTGACATACTATTATGATTAATGGCACAGCATTTTACTTGGTTTTATCAAAACATATTGTCATGCCTCATCACCAAGTGCAGTAGAAATGCTAAACATGAAACTGAGCTCCATGAAAATAGCCATTTTCCCCATTTGCTAGCGACTCTCATGAAATCCAGTCATTCTCCCCATCAATTCCATCTCTCAATACATAACTGCTGTTCTCAATGTGGTTTGACGGGATTTCTGGTGGACTTGTTCATTTCATTGATCAACTCAAATAATTTAATAAACATAATATTTAAACATTATTTTATTAAATTAATTATTTGTGATGATTAATTTTATGAATGTGCAACATTTTCTGCAAATAAGTGCCCTAAACAACTAACACCAAACATTATAACATGACATTTTATTTTATTTTTTAAAAAACCTGATCATTTAAAAAAGCTTTTAAAATATGATAATAATAATAATAATAATAATAATAATAATAATAATAATAATAATAATACTGCACTGGATGTGCTCAAGCAGGCATCCCCAAACTTTGGCCCTCCAGATGTTTTGGACTACAATTCCCATCATCCCTGACCACTGGTCCTGTTAGCTAGGGATCATGGGAGTTGTAGGCCAAAACATCTGGAGGGCCGCAGTTTGGGGATGCCTGTGCTCAAGGGTCTTATAGCTTTGCGAAACAATTGGAGAACATCTTTGGATAAGATACAATAGGAATAGCCAGCTATGGAGACACTCTCTCTACTATCCTCCTAGGAAGTAATATCTGCTAGTCTTTATCCCTGTTCCATGGCTTCTTGGACAAGGTCCAGACATAGCCTGGTGATTGGCCAGTAAAATTGCCTGGGGGCCCATGACAATGGCTTTAGTCTTGCCCTTCAAGTTTCAAGGAGTCTCAAAGTGCACTATAATAAACTGGCTCTAGCTCAACGGATAGAAACTGAAGTCGCTACCACTTGCCTTCCTCCCTCAACTGCGAGGGAATATTTTAGTAAGACTCACTTATCCTGTCTAGTTTACAGCAGCACGTCTATCCAGAATTAACTTTCAGCCAAGGAGGCCAACATTAATTTGTTGGCAGGTGCAGGAGTGTCAGCATATGATGAAGTGCTTACTCTCCTGCGTTGATCAAAAGATTACAGCTCTCATCTATAAATACAAGTGGAATGAATGTATTGATGGCCTTGCCACTTACTTCACATCTCTGGATTTTGCCCTGCAAGATGGCTGTGTGTTCTGGGTATTTATTGTTTTCGTTATCATTCAGAGGTTGATAAACTGGCAAATGCAAAGCAGGACTCAAGTGGGCATGCAGGACTAATCTTCAGTATTCATTGCAAGAGCTGCGCTGTACACACCATGCATACATTTGCGATGCAGAGTTCTGTCTGCTTGCTTGTTATTAATAGCAGTTTCTGAGTCGTCTTCTTCTTCTCTCTCTCTCTCTCTTTCTCTTTTGAGAGGGAAGCAGAGTTATTAAGGGCACATATTTAAGATAAGTAAAAAACAACCACCACTGTTATTAGAAGAATAACCAAGTCATTGATCTCTCTTATTTTATGCAAAGTTGGAAGGAAATTTAAACCCTGTATTTGACAGAGGACATAAAGATAGTAGAATTTGGAGGCTATATCTGCATGGGACAATATTATGCCAGTAGGCACATTTTAGATCTTGTTTGTCTCCATCCTGTATATGATGATATTGACTTAACCATTGCTATTCCTGCATAAAAGTGGTGTGTATAGATGACTAGTTGTGTCAAAAAGTGGATGGGATGTGCATTCAAATACACATTCAAACATATGTACAATTGAAAGCAATTAATTACGTTCACACACAGAAAATCTTCAACCAATATAAGTTGGATAGTCTTTAAGGTTCTGCAAAACTCTTGATGCTTTTTGTTTGTTCAAGTCACCTATGAGACTGGGCCTACTGTATCACAAGGTTAGATTTCCATATTTCCAAGACTTTGGAAAGCACAACAATAGCCCATAATTCATCCATATATGCTATTATAACCTGATTGAATAGTTTCCTGGTCATGAGCTACAATGAATTTATTGGATGGGGAAAAAGAAGTCATAATTGTTGATCCACACATTCATCCCTGATACCACACATTCATCTATGCTGTGAAGAAACTGTGTGCACACAAGCTGTATACTACTACTACTACTACTACTAATAATAATAATAATAATAATAATATATTCACATAGGCTTTGTCCACATGATCTGTATCCTGCTTTCTGTGAACACTTTCAGCACATGTGGGCTCTGTACAAGAAGTCTGATGAACATACACAAGCCAGAGAAGGGAGAAATCTACAATCTCACCACACAAGCACAAAATCATTTTATGTGGCACATTGTCTGCACAGGGCTGGTGTTACCTTTTATTTAATCTGTTTAGCTACATTGTGTTGACAGATATGCATTCAACCTCCTGGGGATATATAGTGGTACCTCGGTTTATGAACTTAATCCATTCCGGGGTCCATTCTTAAACCAAAAGCGTTCTTAAACCGAGTCGCACGCTTCCCCTAATGAGGCCCCCTGCCAACAGTGTTCCATTCGTCTTTCAGGGCAAAGTTTGCTAACTGGAATGCCTACTTCCGGTTTTGCGGAGTTCTTTGTCTGAATTGTTCGTTAACAGGACTGTTCGTAGACCAAGGTACCAGTGTATTTCATTTTGGGTGTTTGGGAAGCAAAAGATTTCATTGCACACTGGTGATAAATATTGTTTTGTAGAAAGAATAGGGCTTTGGGGGGTGGTATCCAATGAAGTACCTCCGGCACAAGCACTTCTGGCTGCACAACACAACACAACTTCTTCCTCTCCTCTTCCCCTCCACCCCCTGCAGTTTGTTCGACCCCAGCAGCCCTGCAGGGTAAGTTTGTGATAGGCACATGGAGAGAGGAGAGGGTGGGGAATTCATGTTACACAAGTGAAAATCCTCACACCAGTGAATGTGCTTTGTAGGGTACTGTCCATTTTTCCTCTCCTCCCTAAAAGTTATTCCCCACCTCCACCCAGAGTCACTAGGGCTTATTAAAATCTCATTGCTGTACTTCATTAAGAAGTTTCTGTTGTTAATCAATTGTCTCATCCATTCTCCATTTATGTCAATGTATGTGTCCCCATTCAGACCCACAGAGAATTATGTTTATGTGTCAGGTAAATGCACTGAAATGAATAGGTTGACCTGCTAGAAATCTGTGTGAACATTTAACTGTCTATGAGTGGTATTCAGTTAAGTTTTATTCTGAATAGGCTCAATGAAATTAATAGACCTAACTCGTTAAATTCAGTGGGTCTACTTTGAGGGACACTTCGTTGAATGTCACACTCTAAATTAGAGCAAGGGCTCGTCAGAGGGGACCCCACAAGCCTGAAGCCCAAACTTCTGATCTGAAAATGCCATGCCTACCTCCCCTATAAGGGACGCGGGTGGCACTGTGGGTTAAACCACATAGCCTAGGGCTTGCCGATCAGAAGGTCGGCGGTTCGAATCCCCATGATGGGGTGAGCTCCCGTTGCTTGGTCCCAGCTCCTGCCAACCTAGCAGTTTGAAAGCACGTCAAAGTGCAAGTAGATAAAGGAAGGTAAACGGTGTTTTCGTGTGCAGCTCTGGTTTGCCAGAAGCTGCTTAGTCATGCTGGCCACATGACCTGGAAGCTGTACGCCGGCTCCCTCGGCCAATAACGTGAGATGAGCACGCAACCCCAGAGTCAGTCACGACTGGACCTAATGGTCAGGGGTCCCTTTACTTTTTTACCTCCCCTATAATACATGCATTGAGAGCATGAAATAGCTGTATTCCAACTATGACACTACCCTGGAATATCTTTTTAAATAAGGTTTGTTATATTGGGATGGATATGGAGAAATGCATGTATAAAGTGTCAGGGAAAGCAACTTTGTCACTGTCCATCCCTCCTTGCCTCCCCCAAGTGACTGCATTGTTGGCTGGGGAAGCCAGCCAAAGCCAATTGGCTTAGGTTGCTGTTGATTCACACACACACACACACACACACACACACACACACACACACACACACACACCCCTGGATTTTCCTTTCCATCTCAGCCCCCTGTGCCAGAGCCCATCTCCATTCAGCAGGGTCTACTGATCCTTACTGGAGCCTTTTCATGAGCCATCAGCAACTACTGTGGAAGCAGTGGCAGTGAACTCATTTTCCACCAGTCCTGTCATGCATGTGTTTCTCTGGAGCCAGCCCACAGACTTTTAAATACAATACAGCCTAAGAACTGTCCAAGAGAGCATGCAAGAATGTTGCAAGGATATTGAAAATGAAAAGAGTCAGGCAAAAGGTCTTTTTTTGTTTAGCAAGTTCTCTTAAAGGGTTCCCTTTTGCTCTGCAAGCTAGCAGCAATACGAAATGAAACTTGCTGTATTTCTAACTGTGGTGGTCTACCAGGGTCATTGATTTCCCATTTGTTCACTTCAAAGAACCTAACCTAGACCTCCTGTTCCAGAACATCTAGTCCTAATGAGCATAGTTCTCTTTGCGTAGGCCAGGATTTCGGTAAAATAAATGGAATGCTATGATATTATATGTCAAATCAGATAATGAATTGAAAAATGTCCTGCTTTTATTTATATGACTCAGAAAGTTCTGAGTTTGCCCATAAAGCCAGCCTTTCGCACATTATTTGGTGTTTGTTAGCTGCTAGCTAATTGCAGTGGTTTGTCCAATTTGTTTTCGGTCACTTATTGCTATGTTAGATATATTTATAAAGGCTCATAGAATCCAGGCATTTCATTTTCATTTTAAATCATAAAATCTCATTTCTTGCAGACATAACCATAGTGGAACTATTTTCCTTTCGGTTAAGTTGAGAGGAAAGGAGATATTTCCATGGAGTAGTTAATTGCTCAGGACCTGTTGCTGCATGTGCTAATTTGTAAGCCAGGATGGCATAGGGGAGAGAGTGCTCCATACTGACAATGCAGGAAATAATGATGCCTGTATACAGATGTAAGTCCATAAACACAGCATTTCCCTAGTGGGACAAGACAGAACTTCCATGCATCTCACATACTATTTGATCTATACGGTAAATGTTCACTTTCCCCCAGAGTTTAAAACCTGAATTTCTGACATATAAATGCCTGACACAGAGAACACTTTTCAACACATCTTAAGCTTGAACTCTTAGGTTTCTGATGAAACTCAGTATGTAGTTCCAGCTAACTAACAAGCTGTTTCTGTAAGAGGAGCAAGATTAATTTACTTCCCAGGGCAGGATTTTGGTTTTCAGAGATTCATCTTTCCATTCTGTGCTGACATCTGAAAAACAGTGACAATATCCAAAGTTCTAACGCAGATATATAAATAGATATAGTTTACACATTAGAAGTTTACACTGTAACACAAAAATTTTGAGAACTATTTTCACTGATATTTCTTACTGGAGCAAGACTTAATAATGTGTATTTTCTTTATTTAAAGAAATGCTCTCAGGCTCTGCAAGTGGCAATTCAATTGCATTTTTTTTAAAAAAATGCATTAGTTGAAGGGTTTAAAAGATGATCAGCAGAAGAATGGGGAGGAACCAAAACTCTTCCAAGATCACCATAAACCTTAGACCCAGTGTAGTGATTTGACCGTTAGAATAATATCTGAAAAGAAACTAAATATAGTTTTGTCTGATGACACTAATGCTCCAGCCCTGCCCTCTAACAAGGAATAATTGGTGGGACAGAATCATGCCTACTTCTCTCTGTGCTGCTGCATTGTCATCTTATAGTAACTAGCGCACTCCCAAGATAGTCCTCCTTTAACATTCTTAGGTGGCCAGGCTAGAACACTGCAGCTGCGTGAATGCAATTTATTATGAGGAATCACTTGTGGGTGAAGATGGGATATGACATGGGGGTGGCAGTGTGCCAGAATCAGGATCCAAGTTTCTTTAAGTGCATTACTACACTCCAGCAGCCTCAAACACTCCCCAAAGTCCCCAGGGAATGGAGTGCAGCAGTATCGCCAGTCATTAATCTCTCCATATTGGCTCCATTTCTGTACCCTGTGTAGAAGACATTTTCTTCTGTGCAATGGGGATTTTTTTTCGGAGGAGAGGAGGACCCCAAAGTGGCCTGGTTCCTTAAAACAGAAGCATAGGAGAAACAGATTTTATAAGTGTTAAATACAGATGTTACAGAGCAAAATCACATAGGGAAAAAAGGCTACTTACCATGCATGCCTTTGCATACTTATTCAGAAATAATTCACATTTAGTTCAATGGGATTTACTCCTTAATAACAGTGATTAGGATTTCAGACATAGCTTTTCTTAAGCAGCATTTTGGCAGGAGCACACAGGACTTATGTTCTAGTTAATCTTGCACAGAATGTTAATATATTGCTTGCATTTTACTTGGGTTGTATTTTAATTCCTCACACACACCCCACTCTAAATAAACTGAAGCTTTTGTCTGGCTTCTTTGTGTACTAAAATCAACACCCAAGAAGATATTTTCCCTTACAATTGTCTGCATGTGTATCATGAGGGATGACAAGAACAAACACAGGATGCTTCAGTTGGCTATGATATTGTGTCTTCATGGTTTTAATATCAAGTCAAACTCATTTCCATACACTATGGCCTCTATATTAATCACGCCACATCAGAGACATTGTCTTGTGCTAAAATATTAATTACAATAAGCATAGATATGCTGCAGAATCCTCTTAAGGATTTGCAACAATCATTTAGTTTTAATAATTTACTAACATAACAGTATAACTGACCTCTGGCTAAATGGAGAACCAGTATGTATTACCCATAATTTATGCAGAACAGGGCAGGAGGGGGGAATCACATTATTTCCTGTGTCAAACCATATTTATTCTTTATTATAGACAGCAAAGTATTCCCAAACTGTTGCAGGGTAGAGTTCAGGGTTCCAGAATCTCTATCCTGTTTCTCCTCCCTCCCATCCCATTTTTTTCAGATTCCCCCCCCGCAACACACACACACACACACACACACACACACACACACACTTGAATGCCTTTATTACTATTTTACTATGTAGAAATAAGTGACGTATCTGATGCAGTTTTGATTGATCCTCATTCAAGTTTGATTTCATGGGGGTGGGGAATGCTAACCCTGTGTAACTTTTTATAGGAAAAGAGAATTTGGGAGACAATTAAGTTGAAGCTGGCCAAGGACACTGCCAGTGTTGATTCCAAAGCTTTGTGGGTATCCTTGAACAATTCACTCTAACACTTGTTTTGTCCATCTCTCAAATGGGTGTCAGGATATACATACCAAAAAATGTAAACTATTTGCCAAGGGTTTGCAAAAAGAATGAATGAATTGCGGATCATAAAGAGTTTGAAGCAGTAAGTTTGGTGTAGTAATTAATATGATGATAGATAATGGTTGCTTATTCAGTCATGGGGTGGTCAGTTGTAATGGGCTATGTCCCCTGGGGAGCAATGCAGGGTAGCAATGCAACGAGTGTAGTAATTTATCATGGAAGATTATGTGCACCCTTTGGGATGGGGCTGAATGCCTGGTCCTGTGGGGAGCACTGTTCATCCCAGAGTACCGTGGCGCTGTGGTCTAAACCACTGAGCCTTGGGCTTGCCGATCAGAAGGTTGGTGGTTTGAATCCACGCAATGGTGGTGGGCTAACATTGCTCTGTCCTGACTCCTGCAAAAAGTTTGAAAGCATGCCAGTGCAAGTAGATAAATAGGTACTGCTGTGGCAGGAAGGTAAATGGCGCTTCCATGCACTCTGGCACTTATCACGGTGTTCTGTTGCACCAGAAGTGGTTTAGTCATGCTGGCCACATGACCGGGAAAGCTATCTGTGGACAAACACCGGCTCCCTTGGCCTGAAAGCGAGATGAGTGTAGCAACCCCATAGTCGCCTTTGACTAGACTAAACCAACCAGGGGCTCCTTTACCTTACCTTTACTTTTATGTGTATCAGGAAAGAGCATGCCTCTCCACATGTTCTCACCACTTACATGCGAGGTATGTGTGAGAGTCACAATGGAGTACAGACTTAAAAGCAGTAGATGGAACACACCACTTAGAAATGGGAAGTTAATTGTATAAGGATGTTTAGGAGGGGGCTCCAGGCAACATGGTATGGCTCATATAGAGTAGCATCTCTTCTATTTGATATTTAGTTCACTAGCAAACAGCAGTAAATGTAATTATGCTGTTCCTTATGGTAGTGATTTTCCAAAAACATGCACATCTGCTACGATAAAGCAATCTGCCAGCTCTGGGGAAATATCACTTAGGAAAACATGTAGTGCACAAAAAGCAATTTCCAGCAAAGTTGTTTGCTAAACTAAAGCCAACATGATGGAGCTAAGAAAGCCGTAGATGAGAAACCCAAGCAGCAACAAGATCCTTCGTATCCTGGGACACGTCTAGTACCACTCTAAGCCGGAGTTTGAAATGCCACATTGAAATCTATAGTAAACAGTTCTGAGTGGAGAAATGCTAGAAAAGCTGATGTGATGCATATATACATTTAGGCTACTGGGATATCATTACAGGGTCAATGCTAGTGTATAACTGGCAGCATATATAAAGGATTAACAGCAAGCTGATCTATTGGAGTACTTTATTAGAAACGGAATGCAAATTAAACATTGAGTATCTAGATTTTCCCCTATGGGAACAGGCTAGTATTAAAAAGCACTACTATCATTGTATGTCATTAATTGCTGTGGGGTTTGGGTGGGGGTGGGGGTTGTTGCAGTTTTTGGTTTAGTGTTTTCCTTAGGACTATTGTTGTGAGAGCTCTGCCACTTTCTAGGCAAACATAGGACAAAGTCTATATTGCTCAATGTCTAGGATAAACAAGATCCTAAAAGGGAAAAACTTGTGTGGGGTTGATGAACGGAAATAGCATGCAATGATCAACAACCAGCAGGTGAAAATATGTAGTCAGTGATTGAGAACCTGTGGTCCGGAGAATGTGTGCTGTCCGTGTTCTAATTTTATGTAGTGCTCTGTGTCCTGCAGGACCACCCTTGCTGTCTAGACATACAAATTGGAGGCACTTCCTTTTTTAAACATCATGTGTGTATGTGAGAAAGAGAGAAAAAGAGAGTGAAAGAGCTGCTACACACTGAGAGATGAAGTCTTGCAGTGAGCCTTATAATGGTGTGGGGAGCTCAGAGGGAGAAAAGAAGGCCTTGAAAGAGAGAAGGGAGAAAACAGAAACAGACAGCCAAATGGAAGGAAGGGGGAAGCACCTTCTGACAGTTTCAGCCTGTGAATCGAGAGAGAGAGAGAAATAAGGAAAGCCAAAATGGATGGTTAAATGGAGATTGGATGGAGAGGTGTGGCACTGCCATAGCTACAGCGGGGGCAGTGGGGGCTAGCTGGGGGTCTTGCCTCAGGTGAATCCTCATAAAGAGAGGATAAATCAGGGATTCTTCTCTGGCTTGGAATTCAGTACTCATAATGCTCACCAAAACTAATCTACAATCCACAAATCCAAGCCCTGTATTGATATTTTGCTGGCATCTATGCAAAAAGTATGCTCAACAATGATAATAATAATAAAGAATTTCTAGGTATAGTTGAAAATATGTGTGCTAGTTTACCTCTTGGCTTCTCTAGAGCAGTGATGTATAATAAATGGATTAGTAATGGTTTAAGTTGTGAGTAGTGGGTGAGTGATATTTAAGGGTAATGAACTGAAAGATGCAAAAAGTAAAATAAAAAACCAGTACACCCATTAGACTCACTATGTTTAATTAATGCATTTTATTATTCTTTATCATTTCATCAATATCAAAACTTGATGAGGCTGCTTATTTTCACAAAAATATCAGTTAATCTTTATTTGCCTAATGTCTGACTTAAGGGCATCAGTACCATCAGAATCACTACTAAGTAGAGATCAAGAAGGCTGGAATGGATGTTAAGTGAACTGCTGGAGGATGAGAATGGGAACTCAATACTTTAATGGGAAAGATTATACCATGTTAAGATCCCAAGTCTTATAACCTTTTTTGTTCAATTCTTCAGATTTGGAGTTGGTTTAGAAAGGATAAAGGCAAGTTTATTTTGCAAAGGGGGTGTGGAATCAACCAATAAATTAAAATTAAAAAAATACTTACATTCTAGGATAAAATGGAGTCATGTAGGGAAGCAAAGACAGCTTGAGCACATACATGCTGGAGAAAAGAACAGGATAAAATTTTGTGAAAGGGTGAGAAATGACTGCCAGCATACCGTAGCATTTTCACTGGCTGAGAGTTCATTTCAGGGTGCAAGCCAGAATGCTGGGTGCAGGTCTGGGGATCTCTTTCCTGCCCATGGGCCACATTTCCCCATGGACAAGCTTCTGGAAGACACATACAAGAGGTGTGGAGACAGAGGGAAAAGCAATGGCTGAGATTCTTACCTCTGTATAGCAGGCTACATTCCATCTGGAACGCCTAGAGTGAAACACTAGGGTGAAATCTGCCGTTTTCAGGAACTCTTCTCTTCTCAAACTTTTGTGGATGAGCTGAGAGTTTGTTTGGACCCTTGGTGAGAACCCAGAGGCTGAGAAGGAGGGTATGTCAGCAGGAAAATGAATTGACACTGATTTATAGTATTAGTAACTTTGTATTAATGTAACATTTTTATATGTAACATGTATTTTTTAATGTTTTGTTTAAGTTTTCCTGATACTTCAGTCTTCTGTCTGCTGCTTAGAGATATTTTTAACTATATTAAATGGTATAGAAATTAAGTAATCAATCAATGAAGATTTATAACTCAGAACACCCCTCATTTCTGTGCTTAGGCAATCTTAACTTGGTTTGAAGCATGATCACTGTAGTGTCATATATTGATTATACCTATATATTAATCATCTCCAGATATATAGATATATATATATTTCAAAGTCTAACAATGCTCTATAGTTGCTGATAGGACTGATACAGGTGCTACTTTTACTATGTTTTTTCCCCCACATTTTGATTTGATTGAAGGTTCCTGATTTGTGTAATCATTACATGATGTAAAATTATCTAAATGGCAGCATGTAAATTGCAATTCATTGATTGGCAGATGGCCATTACTGGCCATTCAGAGGGCATAGATTTGAACAATCACTTTGTGCTTTTCTTCAGTAATGGTGCAGTGAATGTGTCAATTATCTACTCCTGCGATTCTAATGTTGCCATCATGATTGGCTGCTGCATTCTGAACTATCGGAGGTACTTGCTGAGAAAAAATCTGCTGTCTCAGCTTTTGCTCTTTGCAATAAAAGACCCTTTTAAAGGGGGTGGGGAGTAGAGATTTCTATTTTTAAAAAACAACAACAACCAAGTGCTTGCCTAGAAATGATTGCTCAAGTAAATGTAGCTTTGTATTTTTATTAAGAAATGTATTATAGTTTACTTTTATATTTTGATACCTTTGGCTGTATCAGACTGTCAGTACCATTCTGAGTCCTATATTTTTAAACCAAAAATGCAATATACAGTAATGATATTCAGCACAATACCATATGTGTGTGTGTGTGTGTGTGTGTGTGTGTGTGTGTGTGTCCAGGGCCGTCTTCAGGTTTATATGGGGAGAGACAGTGCTTGAGGTATAGCTGTCCTGAGACGACGTTTTGGAGCTCCCCTCTTCTCCAAGTGGTAGGAAGTTGCAAGGGTTGTCTTTTTACTTGCTTAGTTTCCCTAGTGATAAGGTTCCTCTGGTATTCCAGGTTGGGATAGAGAAGGAAGCAATCACCCATCTTGTGCTATTCTGTAATGCAAGGGTGGCTCCTTGCTGCCCAGTTTCAAAACTCAAAATTACAGTATGTCCCTCTTGCTGGCAACATTTCAATTTCCCACCCTTTTCTTCCAGGCTCCACCTGAACAGTTGATATATCTAGTGGCTTGTGTCTGCCATCCATTAAAAGATGTCTGCTCATTAAAGGCAAATCTTTCACTATGAATTTAAATAATAGCCTAGAATAGTGAATTGTCATTCTCTCTGCATGATCATAATGGTACTTAACTCTGGTGATTAACGGTAATTAGCACTAGTGACGATTCACACTGGAATGTACATCCTATTGAGATATTAACAAAGTGTCGCCTACCTCAGGTGTACATTCTGATGCATCAGTTCCCCTTCCTCTCTTCTTACTTTGCACATCTGGATGATATCAATCTTAAAGAAAGTTCAGAGAAATTGGCTACATCAGCAGAACAATATCAGCACCAGAAAATCAAATCTGGTGGATTATTGTGCCATTTTGAATGATATGGTGGTTACTTTATGATTACCTGCCTCCTCTAAAATACATCCCATCTCCTCTCATACACTTTGTAGGCTGTACCAAAAACAAAACTAAGCCATCCACTAGGAGATAGAAAAGGGTGCATGAAAGCTTAATGAACCTCTGACCTGCAAGGCAGATCGCAGAGAGCACACAAGCTAAATCTCTGGTGCTTCAATGCAGGTTCATGGTGTACAGCTTCGGTTTGAAAGCCTAAGCTTGGCAGCTTACATTCAGTGATTTCTTGTGAGCCTCCTGCCTGCAGTCTTGCACATTACTCAGGTGTCAAAAGTGACTCTAAGCTTTGCTGTCCCTCTTAGGAAAAGACTTTGCTTTCTGAAGTTGCATCCCTGGCTAGTCCATCAGATTTATATCATCCAATAACCCCTGAAGCTACAGTGACAAAGTTGCCACGTTTCCTTAAAAACGAAATGCTCTTTTTGGGAAGAGAGCAATGCTTTAAAATCCTTTTTAAATCCTCAAGTTTGGGGTTAGTCAAAGAGAATGCAGGATGGCTTAAATAATGCATGGTCAGTAGCCTCCGTGGACATTATTTCAAGCACATCATTTTCCTGGAACTCCAGAACAATATTTATTGATATTTTAGAGATGTGTAAAGGCTAGAAACTCTGCCTATTTTTCTGCTAATTTATTCCCTCGCTGAGCTCTCTTCCCTAGAAAGCCAACTGAAATGAGCAGGATGTGTTCCACACCAAAGGTGGAAATTCTGCTTTAGGGAAAGGTAGATTCCAAATGGTCAGCTCTGAAATGCTCCTGGAGAGAAATTAAACTGTGATTTGTATGAATAGGCTTCCTCTCCTAAAGCTACCATCAGATCACAAAGAGTATAGAGCAAAGTACGGTAAATAACAAAGTCACATTTAAGGAAGGAAAGAAGGTAGGAATGAAGGAAGGGCATATACAATAGCCTGAAAGTTATTTGGATGGTTTTAAAAATCCCCTGATTGTTTGAATGAGTTCTTGTAGTGCTTCCATTTTATTACATTCTGCTTCTATTAGAGCCCCTATTCAAGCTGCATATTTGCACAGGAGCATAATTTGGTGGGGTGCACACACAGACTGAACTTGCACCATGTTTCTTTTTTATTTTGATTTGCAGAGATGTCTCACTGTATTCAGAAATCTTCCACGTTGCAAAAAGTAATCCAGCACATATCTACAAATTATTTGCTAGTGCACATGAAATTGTTGTTGTTGTTTAGTCATTTAGTCCTGTCCGACCCTTTGTGACCCCATGGACCATAGCACGCCAGGCACTCCTGTCTTCCACTGCCTCCCACAGTTTGGTCAAACTCATGTTCATAGCTTTGAGAACACTGTCCAACCATCTTGTCCTCTGACGTCCCCTTCTCCTAGTGCCCTCAATCTTTCCCAACATCAGGGTCTTTTCCAAGGATTCTTCTCTTCTCATGAGGTGGCCAAAGTATTGGAGCCTCAGCATCACGATCTGTCCTTCCAGTGAGCACTCAGGGCTGATTTCCTTAAGAATGGATAGATTTGATCTTCTTGCAGTCCATGGGACTCTCAAGAGTCTCCTCCAGCACCATAATTCAAAAGCATCAACTCCATGGACAAAGACAACAGGCACATGAAATTATTATTCATTTTTCCTTCAGTACTAATCTGGCCCTCAAGTCACATCCTATATTACTGTGCCTGGAAATACTGAAGATGTGTTTAATACACAGATTGTATAAATATGTATGTCTCTCTGTATCGCTTTTCCTAAGCCTTTTTCTACTAATGAGCAATTATCTATGTGATTAATCTAATTAAGTGTTTCCTCCTATGGTTCCAGTCTTAGACTTTTCTTGAAATAATGAGTTGTCTCTTGTATAAAACTTTATAAAAGAAGAACTGACTAGCAAAGTAACCCCCTTTTTTATTACACCAGATGAAAGAACAACTCAGAAAAATTGAGATCAAGTCGCCCTTGATTTTCCTGGGAAAGTCTTAAAACCAAAACACCTTCATCTGTGCTTTCAGCACTTTATCAGTGAAATAGTGGAGATATGATAACCATTCCTACAAAGCAGTTGCAAGGTCAAGTACACAAATAATTAAGCACAACAATGGAAGTACAAAATCAGTAGGTCATAGCTGATTGTTGGGTACTAGCCCCTTTCACAAAAGATTGTAGGGATACTCACCTGAGCTGGGAAGTTCTCACCCATTAAAGCCATACACTTAAGTACTACCTTGCTGAATGGTCCTGTTGTTGTTTAGTCATTTAGTCGTGTCCGACTCTTCGTGACCCCATGGAACAGAGCACACCAGGCACTCCTGTCTTCCACTGCCTCCCGCAGTTTGGTGAGACTCAGACTCATGTTGGTAGCTTCGAGAACACTGTCCAACCATCTCGTCCTCTGTCGTCCCCTTCTCCTTGTGCCTTCAATCTTTCCCAGCGCCAGGGTCTTTTCCAGGGAGTCTTCTCTTCTCATGAGGTGGCCAAAGTATTGGAGCCTCAGCTTCACAATCTGTCCTTCCAGTGAGCACTCAGGGCTGATTTCCTTAAGAATGGATAGGTTTGATCTTCTTGCAGTCCATGGGACTCTCAAGAGTCTCCCCCAGCACCATAATTCAAAAGCATCAATTATTCGGCGATCAGACGAAGTGGTCCTAGGCAAAGCTTTTAAGATAGTCCTTGAGGCACACCTTTCATGTTACTTTCTTCACACCACTGATTTTTTAGATAATCATCCATGCATTTATGTCATCATGACTAAAAAACTAGGGTAATCTTCTGTGTCTTGATTTTCCATCTAATCTAGCAGAAAAGCTATGGGAATGGGGTTAGGAACAGTAACATGCCTACTGTAAATGGTGGGATGTTAAGGGAATATCATACCTACTTTTGTGAACTAGGCTGGCTGCTGGCAAGGGCTGTAATATGGCCCATGTCTTGCATTAATTGCTGCCTTAGAAGCTACCTCTATACAAACTCAACTGTAAAATGAAAACACACCCTAGCTGTCCATGATCTAGCTGAAGTCAAATGTCATTTCCCATCTGATACAAAGATTGAATAAACTGGAATAAGGTTTACTGATTTCAGTGACATTTACCTCCAATTTAAATGTGCATGGAATTGCAGCTTTTAATTTCGTTGGTTTAGCGGGAGAAAACATGCTGAAATCAATTGAAATCAATAGGACTTGAGTATATTTAACTTGGCCTGAATCACACCCACTTTATTTAGATCAGGCATCCCCAAACTGCGGCCCTCCAGATGTTTTGGCCTACAACTCCCATGATCCTTAGCTAACAGGACCAGTGGTCGGGGAAGATGGGAACCGTAGTCCAAAACATCTGGAGGGCCGAAGTTTGGGGATGCCTGATTTAGATCATATATAACAACTTATATATATTTTTTTGGCTGCAAAAAAGTAGCCTGTGCAACCTATCCTATTCTGCTGCTTCACCCACCTACTGTATTGTGGCCTGCTGGTAATATCCTGCTTGTTATTCACAGTCTTCAGCTGGGTGAGTGAAGATATAAGGCAGGGCATAATTGACAGCTGGTCCCCTGATTATGGATGTCCTTGCCAAATGCCATTTTTTTGTCCTTCACCTTGGCCTCATTTATGTGCGAGGTGGAAAGCTTTTTACTCAGACCTTTGTAATGGTTAGGGAGGCAGGGACCTTCAGGCCTCACAACTGCCTCATGGGGGCAAGACTTACTGGGAAGAGTTGCTGTGATCACTAGGCCTACACCTTTGTTTGAATAAAGAGTTAAATTTATCTGACACTGGGTGTTTTATTGCTGACCTGCTCCTGACTCTTGACACAAAGGCTACTAAACAAACTTCTTAAAGAGTAAATCCCATTGAACAATGACTTAGTTCTAAGTACACAAGGAGAGAATTGCACTGCCAGGACCACTGAAGTTAGTTTTCAAAGGAATACACAGCTTTTCTGGAATTGGAGTTGGAAGATAAGCTTGTATATCTATAATCTATCTATCTATGTATTTTCTTTTAAGAAGCCTATCTAGCATTCTGATGGACTGTCATTTCAAATGTCAGGTTTCAGTTTAGTAAAGTTTAAGAAAAGAAATAATCACAAAGTAAAGGTAAAGGGACCCCTGACCATTAGGTCCAGTCGTGACCGACTCTGGGGTTGCGCGCTCATCTCGCATTATTGGCCGAGGGAGCCGGCGTATAGCTTCCAGGTCATGTGGCCAGCATGACAAAGCCGCTTCTGGCAAACCAGAGCAGCACATGGAAATGCCGTTTACCTTCCCGCTGTAGCGGTTCCTATTTATCTACTTGCATGTTGATGTGCTTTCGAACTGCTAGGTTGGCAGGAGCTGGGACCAAGCAACGGGAGCTCACCCCGTCACAGGGATTCGAACCGCCGACCTTCTGATCAGCAAGCCCTAGGCTCAGTGGCTCAGTGGTTTAACCACAGCGCCAGAAATAATCACAAAGCCATGTACAAATAACAAATAGTAGCCAATGTAATAACATTAAAAGCATTAAAAACAATCAGAATTCACAGTAATCAAACTTTCAAGCACAAAAACAATCAGCATGAACTAAATGGACTTTTCAGTTCACCTTGTCATCTTGGTAGCTCAATGTCAAGCCACTTCCCAGCTAAAATGCACCAGGGGCGCCAACTATAAGGGGCTCTTGGTGCCCAACCAACCACCAAAATTTTGTTGTGGGTGTTCAGCACCCACACCAAAGCAACTTCCGGTCCCTCACGAAGCACCAGAGGTCACGTCTAAGGCCTCGTGAGACCTCAGAAAGCATCTCCAAGGCCTTGTGAGACCTTGGAGATGCTTTCTGAGGTCTCATGAGGTCTTCCGGTGTCACTGGAAGTCATGTTCTGAGGCCAGGGCATGCGTGTGAAGTCATGATGTCACACACACTGGGCATCCATAACCTGGGGCCCCAATCGGCTCCCCTGGAATGCTCTCAGCAGATACTGAAGTATTTATTGTTACATATAACATTCACAGTCACTTCTACAGCTCTAGATATCTACATAAACCAGGTCCACACTCTATGGAGCAGTTGCAGCAACAGGGGACCACTCCCCCTCCACTCTCATCCCAACAGGCTCCCTGCACGTAGCTGGAGACTGTGCCTGTGTGGAAACTTCCTCGGCTCCTCTCTTTTCAATTCCCTCCTAATTCTGGGAGACAGTGGTGCGGGGAGGGGAGGGGAAGCACCTGGTCCTTCACCTGCCTCTTTGTCCTCTTCTACTGACCCACCCTGTACTCCACCCTTCAGCTCTGAAGCTTCCCTGCCTCTGATTCTTACCTCCTGGCTGGTACAGGGCCCCTCAAACTGCTGTCCCTCTCTGCCAAGTCAGACTCCAGCCCTCCTGCCCCTGGTGTGCAGGCCAGTCCCTGACACCCAATTTGCATCATGCAGGAAATGCTGCAATGGAAAAAAAGATCTTCAACACCTGCCTGAAAATATAAAGGGATTGAGCTAGCTTGATCTCTTGTGCAATGAAGCCACTACCAAAAGACCCATGTTATGGATGAGAAAATTGCAAATACTGTATACCTCTATGCATGGGCCTCCTTTTCTCGGCAGTATTTTGGGGATCAGACAGAATTATCCCTCAATACCAATCTGTCCTTCAAGTTACTCTTAATACTACACTGCTACAAAGAAAATAAAAGGCATTTTGCTGGTCTTGGTTGTGAATATTTTGTCATGAAATTTCTGCCTGTGGTAGCAACTGCAATTTATGTTGCAGCCTTGTGCACATCTGGAAGTAAGTCTCACTGAATATAGTGAGGCTTATTATTAAGTAAAATTACACTGTCTGTTTTTCAAGCAAAAAACATGCTATTAAACTCTTTCTAATACAGCAGATACCAAAAGCATGCAGTGTTAATTTAGGCGAGATCCAGCGTGAGGTTAGTACAAGACATTTGAGAGTTGGTGTTGTTATGCAAAGTGATGCACAAGTTTAACTGTATTATGGTGCTGTCAATAGCAGCTGAGCTAGCTAGCAGGGGCTACCAACCCTTTGGGGTCAGTGGTCATATTTGGAATTTCGAGAGAGTGCTGTTGTCGCTGGTCACAAAATACCTACAGTGACATAACACAAAATGGCTGCTATGACGGGTGTGGCATAACACAATATGTCTGCCACATCTAGAAAAACAGAGGGCCACAAATGATATGGGCATGCTCCCTACCATCAGCCATCTCATCAACTGAGAAAAAACCACCTACATCAACTACCCCCATATTTGCTCATAGAGAGAAGCTCTTTGCAATTCCCCTGTAATCAGAATGAAAGGATGTGGGGTGTGGGTGTCAAATTCTTGCCCCCCCATTTTTTTGGGGGGGGGCATGGCTAAGGGGCATGTGCAATGTAGCAGAGGCCAAGGCAATGCAAACCTGAACTTGGCAGGAAGATCAGTCTTGTGTACAGTATTGTGGATTTATGAGGGATCTTTACTGAGACCTTTCATAGGAGGTTTTCACAGGCATCATGTGCCACTTTTTTTCTTTTCTTTTTTGCGAGGCACCCAGTGGGTTTGGCTACTATGCTGTGCTAAAAATGAAGCTCCCCTTGTGGGCTGCCACAATTGCCCTATGTGTGCTTTCAACATCCAAGGTAGTTTCCTATCCATCAGTGTTACCAATAATGGTACAGGAGATTCATGGATGTGCGTTGGGCAAAATATTCATTCATGCTGAATAATCCCATGGCAACTTGACTAGTCTTTGCCATCTCTGGCATATATTCATCTAAAAGTTTGCTGAATCAAGACAAACAGAACTAAAAAGCTTTGTCCTAAAACTTGGACATGAAGTTGCATAGAGGATAATGAACATGAAGCAGGTGTTTCATCTAATGTTGCTATAGAAGGCTTTGTAATACCATTTTGGTTCTAGTGTAGCAGGTATCAAAATGCCTTGATTTTGCATTCAGATATTCTACAGCAGGGAAATCATTATGTTCAGGCTATACATAGTAGCTATGATTTTGTTAATTAGCTGCCCCTCCTAACATTTTATCTGTTAAATATTATACAATGAAAAGAAATGATATAATTTATCCTTGTGAGCATGAAGAAAATTATAAAGTAGACAGTGACTGACAGATGTGTCTGGATAGATGAATTTTAATTTAATGCTTAAATATGGAGCTAGATAAAACTCACATTATGGTTTTTATGTCTGTTTTTCCACAATATTAACTCATATTCTACAAAAACATATTCAGTTAAAATTGAAATATATGACTTTTAATATCTACAGAAACATTTAGACTAAGGGATGGTACTTAATATGTTTTCATCAAGGAATGGGCAGACCATTACTTTAATTGCTGTGGACTGCCACTCTGTGTTATTATTTTCTCATTCTGATATTAATTGCTTTGTGATTTTAGTTTCTCATTTTAATTGCAATATTTTTGGAACCCACTCTGAAACCATGTGGTGAAGCGGGGGGAGGGGGCTTTATAAGTCCAGCAAACAAGTAAGGTATAGATCTATTAAGAGCTGACAACTCTATACATAGCATTGACTTTTCCAAATTGCATCATTTACAAGGAATTAACAACACATCATGCTCAACTTTGTTAATGGAAGTCCAATTCCCCCCTCCTTAAAAGTTAGGACAAATCTGAACAGAGAAGCAGTGTGTGGTAGAGTGTGGGCCACTTTCCCACAACATTCCCCTTCTCCTTAATGCGTTTAAACTAAAAGGCTCTCAAAATGCTAGAGAAAAGGTGGTGGTGGAGGGACACAAAACCATTTGAAGACTGTTATCATATTGCTACTCCAAACACATCAAGACTTTCACATTTCCCCTGTTATCCTTTGGAAAATTAAAATCCATATCCATGAAAGTTTATTTGGGTTCCCCATCTCCTGCCCGGTGGAACACCCTCCCACCAGATTCCAAAGAGAAAAACAACTACCAGACGTTTAGAAGACATCTGAAGGCAGCCCTGTTTAGGGAAGCTTTTAATGTTTGATGGATGATTGTATTTTAATATTTTGTTGGAAGATGCCCAGAGTGGCTGGGGAAACCCAGCCAGATGGGCGGGGTATCAATAAATTATTACTATTATTATTATGGCCATTTCATCACAGATTTAAACACAGTGCAAACTATTGCTAATAGTGACCATGCTTTCAAAATGAGGAGCTGTTCTTTCCACCAAGCTGCAAACAGGCACTTGACACTATACTTGACATGTGTGCTATGAACCTGTATAGCTGGGCTGATGGATGTTGGAATCCGACAACATCTGGATGGCCACAATTTCCTTGGTATACATAATGGCAGCACTATAGAACACCACTTTCCAGCTGTGAGATCACATGGTCAGCCCCCTTTACATATAAAATCCCTTCTAAGCCGGAGCACCTGCACCTCTCTGTGTCATGCATACAACTCATTCAGGTCTAAGGGCCGAAGATTGCTGCCTCCATTTGCTTCAGTGCTATCTAGCTCATTTTTTACAGTCTGCTCATTGCTTCCCATGGCAAGCAAATTCCTCTCCTATCAAGCTGTAACTCCTGATACAGTGGCATACTCTGATAAAATAATGTCATTGAGGAGAGGATGAAACTGTAATTACAATCAGAGTTCAAGCTCACAGGAGATGGGGTAAAAATTAAACGTGCTAAATCTGTGGCATTTTGATTATCTGAAACCTCCCCCAAATCTTGTAGATGACTATATTTAAATGTGTAGCTAAGTGGCTCCTTATAAATCAAGTCATAATTGTTCAGGGCCCCGCTGCAGAAGCCACTGTCAATTTTCCACTCCTTGTGAAATTCTAGGCTTTGATTAAGAATGAACTGAGGTATGAATAATAATCACCTCCCCCATTAGCCCCTCTCCTCACTTGTAAATGCATAGTTTCACAGGAATAAAGTTTGTAATATATAACAGCATGTTAAATGGTTGTCCCCAAGAAAGATCTCAGCTACTGAATTAGTAAACTGTTACTACATTATAACTGTATCTGAAGAAGTGTGCATGCACACGAAAGCTCATACCAATAACAAACTTAGTTGGTCTCTAAGGTGCTACTGGAAGAATTTTTTTTTTATTTTGTTTCGACTATGGCAGACCAACACGGCTACCTACCTGTAGCTACATTAAAACTATTACTGTCATCACAATTAAAATTATTGGGCACAATCCAATACCCTGGCTGCACAGGGGCTTACACAATCTTTCACATTACACACCCAATCCCACTAGTTGGCCATCAAGTATATGCCTGATAAGGAACAAGCCTGATAAGGAACAAGCCAGCACAAGACATTTTACTGCCTGAGGCAAAGGAAAAGATGGCATCCCCTCCAATTCTGTGTAGAGAAATTGACCAGTCTGGCAGTTGAATCTCCAGCATCTGCCGCCTGATTCTGTCTAATGATAGAGTCGGCACTGTACATGTCACATATATACAAATACCAGTTTGTTAGGAAAGGAGAAGCTAAATAGGGGTGGGGAGAGAGACTGGTTGAGAGATAATTTGGAGCAGAAGAGTAATAGGTGGGAAAAGGATACCTTCAGTCTCTATTGTTTCTGTACTCCAAATTGCTACCTTCCAAAGCTGTTTAACAAAACAGCACAGCATTAGTGTGTCTCTTACAAATATCTGCACATTGTATTGTTCAGAAAACCAGATCCTCCAAGTTCATTGGGTGACCTCAGACTCTGCTATCATGAGGAAGGAAGAAAAAATCACCCCTTTGCTGAACCCTAATCTAAAAAAACTTTCCCTCGTAAAGCAGATGCTCAAGAAGACCCTTTTCTGCACCTTTTCCAGTATCCTTTTGTTGTGCAGTTTTGAAAGCTATATTCTAAATGTTATTGAACCATAGATGTAGCTAGGCATGATAATACTGGCAGTTTTATTTTGAATCCCTTTCCTTATGACCTTTAACATGGAATCCACCTATTTCATATCTGCCATGCAATGGGCAAACATTTTATTTAAGCTATTCCAGGCACAGGCAAAATCAGCCCTCCAGATATTTTGGGGCTACAACTCCCATCATCCCTAGTTAACAGGACCAGTAGTCAGGGATTATGAGAGTTGTAGTCCCAAAACATCTGGAGGGCCGAGTTTGTCTATGCCTGAACTATTCCCTAAAGCGTCAAGTTTGTTCCTGGTCATACACCAGCATTTCAAACTGCATTAGGTTTTTATGTAAAATTGGGATGTGGTGGGTTTTTTTTTGCCCTAATATGTGCCACTTTACACCTGCATACATTGAATTTATTTAATGCCCATTCACCCAGTTTGGAGAGATCCTTTCCGAGTTACTTGCAATCCCTTTGGAACAATTTCGGGCCATCAGAAAACTGGGCTACCTCACTCTATTCAGAATCTGGTAGATTGAAATAATGGCCATAAACATAAATGCCAGTGCCTACGTCTCTGATCAATGGTCATGATGCCCCCTAGCCCCTTTCTTTACTTCTTTAGCCCAATGGGGCAATAGGCCATTGCCTGAATCAGCACATCTTCTGCTTTTGCTATTGAGCTTTACTCCCCTTTTGACATAATTGTACAATTCTTGTTACTTTATGCTCCAATCAATCTGAGCTGGCCAAAACTGCAATTACAATCGATGCTCATATTGACAAAGGCAGGGCAATAATGAGAAGCTGTAGGTCAGTAATAAACATGTTGTGGCGTGCTTTTTAACAGCTTTCAATAAAGAAGGGATGAGCCTATTGACTAACCCATAAACTATCTGTAAGTTATTTTCAAACCTTAAACTGGTGTAATTTTCAACAAACACCCCCCAGGCCTTTCTTTGACACTGAAAAGGAATATGTAGACTGGCTCATAAAGTATAATTAAGTAGATGAATAAAAGGCATCACATTGATGGAGGACATGGTACATTAGATAGGACGTTGGAAGTATTTCTTTCACAAGGGGAGCATCCCACAGTATGCCTTTGCACTTTCTTAATCTATGAAAGGTTTTGTTGTGCTCAACCTATTTTGGAAATGTATTTGCCACCAAAGTTAGAACTCTATGACATTTATAAAAGTTGGTGCTCTCTAAGATAGATAGCCAAAAAGTCACCACTGTGAGAGAAGGACATATGGTCACATGCAACAAAAAGAAATTATGATCATCAAAAGTTGCTTACTAATAAACCTCTATGTTTATTTTCCTATCTATTAAAATAGAATATTTTTTCAGCAGAAAAAGCAGAGTGCCGTGGATGGATGGATGGATGGATAGATTAGATAGATAGATAGATAGATGATAGATAGATAGATAGATAGATAGATAGATAGATCTCTAACTAACTAACTAACTAACTTGAGCAGGACAAGTAAAAATCAGCTTGCTAAGCTCCCTCTCCATGAGAAGCGGTGAGCCTCCTTTTCTTTTCAAAGCTCCCAATGTGATTTAACAACAACAACAACAACAACACTTTAGAACCCAAAGACATAAATTGTGTAGGTAGAGGAGGCTCACCTCTTCGGATTTCAACTTGTGGAGGGCAATAGCACATCAATGCAGGGGGGCTAACAGATCCATCTCTACTCACCTTGCTTATGTGCCGCAGCATGCCGGAATAGGGCTGATGAATGGGGCAGGCAAGGGAGTGAGATTCAGAACTACTATTCTGTCCTGAGCCAGGTGTCAGACAGGATATCCAACATCATGAGAAAGTTAGCAAAAGAGCTCTCCCTGACATCTTACATCTATGTGCTTGCTTGAATAAGAAGCAACCTGATAATATTTAACTTGCTGTAGTATGTACAAGGTTCATCTTTAAATTCAAGATGACTTTGATGCATTGGGTGGTACTTTTGATTTAGTGGGAGACACCTTTGAATCAGATGGGGTATTTGATTTACTGTAGGAGCTCTGTGTTTGATAGATGATGCATCTTATTCAATATTCAATAATTTGTGATTCAATAGAGGCTGTTTTGGTTTGGTAAGTGAACTATTTTCTTTGACATTGATCCATTTTCCCGTCTTGGGCTGGGGAGACATTTATTTTGATAGTTGATGTATTTATTTTAGTGTGAAGTGTGTCAAATTAATAATACAATATTCTGCCTTCTGCGGCCATGATTTATAGGTTTTACTGCTCATATGTATATTTTGATTAACCAGAATAATAAAACATCAATTACACCCATTTTACATTTCCCAGAAATTCTAATCTATATCAGCTGGTAACTGTGCTGGAGTCAGATGCTAAGTCTAGGTCAACCGTGATGTGAGATTTAAAAGCATGTCTTTGGTAGACATCAGTTAGACATATTGATGATAAAACTAAAATAGTTTTTCAAAAAGAGAATGGCAAATTAAATGAATTCTTTTAATTTGACTGGAGTTAAATGAGGCCAAGATATATGGTCATAAATGTTCTTTTCTACCCTGATAAAACATTACTCTGTACTGAATACAGATACATACTTTGTCTTCTTTACACTGAAAGATAGTTACTGACATATCCAGTGACCTCTATCCAGCCAATCAGTGCAAATTTCAGTAAAGGGCAACACAAATTAGCAACTATGAAATTATTTAAAATGTAATGCCCTTTTCCAGAATAAAAGGCCCCTTTCCAAGATTCTTTCTCATTTTATTTCAGTTTCATACTATGAAAACAATCATCTTGGGGTTGACTTCGTTTGCCCTTTTGTGTATCACTGTTTCCATTTCAATTGCCACAAGGACGGTGGATACATTTAAGATGCAGAGACGTCAAAATGTGTCCAATAACATTTCAAGCTATGAGGAGCCTAACATAACTTGAACAGATAGTAACCACAACTGACAGAGATTCTAAAGGTCATATTTCTAAGATGTACACGCAGTTGGTGACACTAGATATGGTAAATTTACCAGGGTTAAAAGACTGTTGGGGAAGGAGATCTATGTTGTGAAATTGATCATTATACCTGGACTAAACACTGGAACAGCAAATCAGTACATTCTGTTTCTGCACAGATCAAAGAAACAGCAGGCCCCTCCTTATATTGAGTGTCATACATTGGCGCTCATGATGTTATCAGGGTGGTTGCACATGCTTTCGATGCTGTTTACACCTGCTGAAAAAGAAACAATAACAGCTGCAACTTCCCAATGGCTAGCTTAATATGCATAATATCATCTTTCTGCATTATATCTCAAGAGTTTCCTCTCCCAGAATAAAGCTCTTCAACTGGATGAGGCTAAAAACCCATTTTGTCCAGCAGAAGTGCTCTGGTTTGCCCCCACAATTGATGGGACCAGGACCACATGACTGCAGACGTTGGGCATGCTGACGTCACTCGCGCATGCCATGCGACATGCTGACTGTTGTGTGCACACACCACAGCATGTGTGAACGAGGTGAGTGAGGATGCCCTGTGGAGTGTGCACATGGCTGCTATAGGATTTTGAGGGGGCCAGCACACTCCTTGAAAATTTGGGGGGGCCATTGGCCCCCTGGCTCCTTCTAGTTGGCACCCCTGATCCGGCAACCTGTTCTCACAGTGTCCAACCAAAATTCCTGTGGGAAGCCTGTAAACACAGCTTGAGTGCAATAGCCCACTCCCTACTTGTGATTTCCAGCAACTAGCATACAGAGTCCTACTGCTTCTGAAAATGGTTGCCATTGGATAGCCTTATCTTTCATGAAGTTGTCTAATCCTCTTTATGCCATCAAAGTTGGAGACTGTCACTAATTTCATGGAGCAAATTCCATGCTTTAGCTATACAGGTGAAACTCGGAAAATTAGAATATTGTCAAAAAGTGCATTTATTTCAGTAATGCCACTTATTATTTATTTAATTTTCTTCTAATTTTTACAAATGCTTTCTTTTGGAAATTCCACAGTAATAAAACAAATTGTTACAATAATACAAAAATAAATAAAAATAAACACCGCTAGTACATTTTCATTAATTATATTCCATTTATAATTGACCCGCCTAACGACAAATAATTACAACAAATAAAGGCTTGACATATCTTGTTTTGCATGTCATGCATCTATCTCATATATTGGTTTCACCTTTTAAGTTGCATTACTGAAATAAATACACTTTTCGACAAAGCAATATATTCTAATTTTCCGAGTTTCACCTGTAGGCTGTGTAAAGTTATCTCTTTTGTCTGTCCTGAATCTTCCAACATTCAGCATCATTGGATTGCCTTGGGTTTTAGAATTATGGAGAGCAAAAAAATCTTGCCTTGGAGAAATTGCTCCAACTAACTTGCTTCATTGGCTGGGCTTAAAAACAAAAACAAATGCATAGCAAAAACAAAACAAAAAACACAACACTTTCTTAATTACTCTTAATGGCTTTGCATGGAACTCTAATGACTTTTTCAGACAATTTGTTCTAGGGTTAAATGTATTTATGTCTGGGAAAGGAGAGAATACAGACAGTGCATTTGAAGCTTTTATTGGACAGTTCATCTTGCAAAACTTCTCTAACTTTCCTTTCCTTTCCTTCTTCTTTTTGTCAACCTTTAAGAAAACAGAAGGCAATTTTAAGTTACCAGTTAATCTGGCTGACCTGGTTGAATTCGAACCAGGTGAGGTGTTTACATGTTTACTCCCAGAATGTGACTTAATTCCTAGGTCACTTCTGGACAAGTTTATTGAGCACCTTAATTTGTTTGCACGAAGTATACAGGGAAATTGGACAACATCAGCTATTTATTAATGATTTCTTCTGATTTGGTTATGGGGAGGTTAGGCAATGATGCATCAATCAAGTGTTATCCCACACTTTCCAACACATTTTGCCATCACTTTCTTCATTGCGAAGAAGAAGAAGAAGAAGAAGAAGAAGAAGAAGAAGAAGAAGAAGAAGAAGAAGAAGAAGAAGAAGAAGAAGAAGAAGAAGACCTCAGATTTTTTGGGGGGAAACAGACTTGTGCAAGTGCACCAAATGAACTTCAATTGTGCAACCTGAATTTGACAGGTTGAATCTCACCTGAAAACAGCAACAGTTTGGAGCTTCATTTGAGAGTGGGCTTGGAAACTGTGTTCAGTAATAGGGTTCCTGTAAGTGAGATCTGCAATAAAATACCACAGGGTATCCCCACCCTATATGTAGAGTACTCTGTCCAGGCTTGTAATACTGTTCAGGCCTCCTGAATCAGCTGAAGTTTTAAGGAAGGAAGGATAAAAGCTGAGCATTTTCACATAATATAGTGAGAGTGCAAAAAAGAGTGGAAGGGAGGAAAGTGGTTAGATAGCTAGGTAACAAAAATTGCATACTGCTGAACTGTAAATAAAACATATCAGCAGTTTACGAAGAATATAAAATATGCATTACAAATGCCAATAAAAAGCAATGTTAAAAGCAAAATACGTTACAGAAAGGGAGATTTTGTGAACCCCTTGAAATCTTATTTTCAACTAAAGTGTGTTTCCCCACTCCCAGATAAGAAGTTGGCTGGCTCTGTGAATCCTGGCTCTACTCAATTTTCAAATTACAGTATGTAAAATTTCTCTCTATGTGAATACAGTGACTTAGAGCATGTACTGAATGTTTTTCTCTCTCAGTTGAATCCCAGTTGGTCTACATCCTCCTGGTATTAGGGGAAAAGGTTTCCAGGGTATATAGCATGATGACAAGACAATCTTGAATCTGAGTCGCATCCATTGTGGAAATAAAGCAGGCTGGCTGAATGCCCTTGGGACTTTGCCATAGCCATATGACTTTCCTGATTATTGTGGCTGCAGGTGTGAGCATGCATTTTAACATCAACTGACCTCTGGCAGCCTATTATTCTCCCAAGCACTTGGAGCAACACTGAACAACCTCAGGCAAGATTGATTGCCTTGGAATTTTCTTATTTGCACCCACTTATGGGAGAAACTGCTTTTATACTAAGTTTGGGTTCCTGGAGATAGTTTCATGCTCATTGTTTTATTGAATTCACAATATTTGTTATATTTCAGGACTTGTTCACAAAATATGTATTGTACATTAACTATCCACATCTCACCTCTACTTTTAATATCTAAAAGGAGAAATTATCTTGCAGAAATTTAATGGCTTATATGGGTGTGTTACTGGAGTGTCTGGATTATAATTGAGAAAAAATTAGCCCCAAACAGCAACTCACATAGTTTGGTACATGAGATGCCTGTTCCTGCTGACACAGGAAAAACCTGGCCTTAACCACCTCCTGTTTATTATTAATCTTATTCTACCTTACCTTTCCCTTTATCTGATTGAAAAAAAACCCCTAAATATTTTGTTTTAATTCTGCAGAGATCCATTTTCTAGAAGCTTATTTTTCCCTAACAGTTTTATACTACCCAAATAGATGATAACATCTTCCTCAAAAGTTATGCATTATTTGTTACAAAAACTAAGTCTTTTTTATATATGTATCAGTAATTTACTATAACATGAAGGGTCAGTCTGTATTCTGCTCTGTCACTGGGGGCGGAGAGCAGGCGTGCTGCCCCCAGTGACGTGGCGCACGTTTTGGGGGCGGTGTGTGGTGTGTGTTTTGGGGGTGGGGTGCACCGTGCTCAATGACATGGAGTGTGTTTTGGGGTGGGGTGCGCTGTGCACAGTGACGTGACATGCGTTTTGGGGTGGGGCGTGCCGCGCATAGGAGCGGGGTGTGCATTTTGGGGGCGGGGCGGGCAGCAGCGATGGCGCCCCTGGGCATAGCTGCCAAGTTTTCCCTTTTCTCGCGAGGAAGCCTATTCAGCATAAGGGAAAATCCCTGTAAAAAAGGGATAACTTGGCAGCTATGCCCCTGGGATCGCGTTGCTCGCGGCTCACCGCCCCGACCGCGCCTATCTTCCTACACCCCTGATGCAAAGGATCTCTCATAGTGCATTAATTTCAACTTTTTTACACACCTTGTTCTTTTACTTAGGCCCAGTCATATAATGTCATGGTAACAGGGCTGCCACTGGGAATCTAATTCCATGAGCACCACTCTACTCGCTTGGATTAGCTTCTTGAACATATTAACAATAACAAAAAAAATCAGTAGTGTGGCTAAAAGTGACCCAGACCATACAAGCATCTAACTTCACAGAGCACTTCTCACAAAGTTCTTAGTCGCAGCCACGCTGCCAGGAGATCCTATGATCCAAGGCTCACGTTTATTGACAGAAGTGTGGTGGCTGCTGTGAGCATGATACAAAAGCAAAGCGAGCAGAGGATTCACTGGCTGATCTTTTTATATGCAACAGAGGCAAGTTATCTCTGCAAATCTCATTCTTCTCCCTTGCTGACTTCCCCCTCTCCATTTATAGTCATACTTAACTTTCTGGATTTTTATACAGCCATAACTTTGAACTATGCAGCCAAGTTCACATGTGGATTTGTCATTGTCTGCACCGTTGTTTCTTCCTACGCCGAGTAGCAGTGACATTGTGTAGGTTATATAGCACTCAGGACCCTTTTTAAAAAATCAGTTGTCATTGTCTTAAAGACAGAAGGCTTTCCAGGATCTTCTGTAGTCAGGGCAGCTGGAAGTGCCCTGGGTCACATCCATCTTTACAGCCTTCTGCCTGCAGTTCATCAGTTCCCTGGAGTAGAACAATTTTCATTGTACTGCAACAGAGCTGGTCAATTCATGTGAAGGGGAGGAAGGCAACATAAACCTCTTTTCTTTTCCCCATCCTATTAAACTCTAAACATGAAAGCCAAGAAGAGTCTGCAACCTTGCCTTCTTTCTCTCCTGCTTGCTTGATATCCTGCTAGCTGTCTGCAGGGAAGTTCAAGTTTTCATTCACATTTTAATGCCCCTTCATTGTACAATATCCAGAGGGCTGGGAAGACTGAAAGGAGTCTTTAAAAATAGTCAATGGGCACTTGACAAAGGTTCTGAGCACTAACTACATAACCTACACAATCTTACTTTATGACAACCTACTTGGGGTAGGAAGAAACAACAGTGCAGACAAGGAATTTTGTGATAAAGCAGAATCAAAGAATCAGATTTGTAGAGTTGGCTTGGAACCCCGAGGGTCATCTAGTCCAACCCCCTGCAATGCAAGAATCACAACTAAAGCATCCCTGACAGATGGCCATCCAACCTCTGCTTAAAAACCTCCAAAGAAGGAGAGTTCACCACCTTCCAAGGGAGTCCATTCCACTGTCAAACAGCTCTTACCACCAGAAAGTTCTTCTTGATGTTTAGCTGGAATCTCATTTCTTGTAACCTGAATCCATTGGTCTGGGTTCTGCCCTCTGGAGCAGGAGAAAATGGATTTGCTCCATCTTCCTTGTGAAAGCTCTTTAGATAATTGAAAGCTCTTTAGATAATTGAAGGCTAAACATACCCAACTCCTACAACTGATCCTCATAAGGCTTGGTTTCCAGCCCAATATCCTTTATCATCTTGGTCACTCTCCTTTGCACACATTGCAGCTTGTCAATATCGTTCTTAAATTATGGTGCCCAAAACTGTAAACAGTACTTTTGATGTGGCCACATCCTGTCCCCAGACCATTCCCTTCACCTGCTGTGCAATCTCCTGAAGGTTTTTTTTACCCCGTCTAGAATGTGTCCCTGAACTCTGATGATACTTCTTGCTTGGAATGTCACCTGCTATACAAGGAAAGAACTGCATTAGTTGATCCACTCACTTTTTGGCTCTTGCCATAGCCACTACTGACAGGTGGCCCCTGGATGGTTGCACATATGAGTTATGGCACAACTTTATTAACTTCTGTCACTTTTAAACAAATCAATGTAAGCTGAAATCCTATACCAACTTACCTAGGAGTGAGCCCCTCTCTAACTCAATGGGACTTACTTTGGAGTAGGCATATATATAATTGTGCTGAAAGTCTCTCTTCCTTTTGCAAGGTCAGCTATTCTGTTGATGAGGGATTATCTATAAAAATGATTCCCTCTGTCCCTTACACCCTGAAGTACAAGGATGTGGTTTGTGTTGTAATGCTCTTAAAATTAGTAGGGTGTGTTTGAGTTTAGCTTGAGAATAAAATGCTTAATGAAACATAAGGTAAAGGTTGCGGCGCTCATCTCGCATTATTGGCCAAGGGAGCCTGCGTACAGCTTCCAGGTCATGTATAATGAAACATATCCACTCCCAAATTCATTTTTTCTGGATTATAGAAGTTCCACTACAGCAGGCATCCCCAAACTTCGGCCCTCCAGATGTTTTGGACTACAATCCCCATCTTCCCCAACCACTGGTCCTGTTAGCTAGGGATCATGGGAACTGTAGGCCAAAACATCTGGAGGGCCGCAGTTTGGGGGTGCCTGCACTACAGGAACACATGCCATGAATTGCATTGCATTGGGCATAGAATAAGAATGAAAGCATGGTGGTTATTTCTGCTTAGTCACTGGAGGGATGTCCTCTTCTGAATCCATCAATCGACACTGCAGTCCTATTGAGCTGCAAGCAGTGGCTTATATCACCTCAGTTCCTGCAGCCTTTGGCAAAGGACACAAAGCTATTAGCACAGCCTGCCAAAGAAGTTTTCTGTCCATCTTCTTCCTTCACATTGAGTCCAGCACAGATATGTATGTGCATAAACACATTATGTGCATATTATCTGCATATCACCACCACTAGTTTATTGCAACCAGAAATAAAATAAAAAGTAAGCCGCATAATACACCAAAATATTAAATTCAAGACAAAATGCAGAGAAAAGTTCACAACACAAGTCACTATTTGGGTTTCAGAACATTTGCTAGTCTCAGAGTACATTTTTACATGTCCTCAAGTGATGTACCTATGAGATACCTGCTTTAACAGTCAAAACTTATTAATGACACAAAAATGTTGTTTCAGCTATTTTTCTGTGCAGCAAAACAGTGGCACCCAGTGGCCAGAGATGTGAATACTTAACCCTCAAATGAGGGTGGTTCTCTCCCCCCCCCACACTTAAGGAAACAATAAACAATAGAAATAATTGGGTCTTGCTGTTTGTGACTGCTTCCTGCATCTGGACCTTCATAACTGTCATTAAAAAAACCCTATATCTCCAAAGACACCGCAAGGAACATAGAGTACAGATAGACCATGCTAAAAATAAAGGTGCAATTATCAGTGATCGCTGGACTGATTCAGACATAAAACTTCCTTTCTGTGAAAGAAAAGCAGCAGCTGCCTATGAGAGAAATCCATGTAAATTTTTCAAAGAAGCATCTGCAACTGGATTCTTTCTGATTTCTGGTTATAACCTGATAAGTCAACATCTATATAGTATTCAAAGGTTAACACATATTGCCTACTGAAGAAAAATGTAACACTGGAATTATTTCACCTGCTTTCATGTAAATAAAACTGTGAACAAGCTGAGGATTCTTAAAGTTATGGGGGGAAAGTGGCAAAAATATATTTTAACTGTGGATTGCATTTTAATGACTGAAGAAGCCAGTCTCATTTCCTCTCATGTTTTTTTTAATTGTGTTATTAATGTTTTTATTTTATTTTATATAAAAAAGCAAATCATTTTGCTGTTTGCTGTCCTAGGCTCCTTTGGGTGGGTGGGTGGGAGGGCATGATTAATACTACAAGAATAACTGGGTTGATTGTTCACATTTTGATTAAAAAGCACTTCAAGTATCAAGTGTTATAATTAATAATGTTGGAGATTTCCATTCATGCTCATTCAATTAAAACATTTTATTTTTACGATGCAATATATTTTCTGAGATATTTGCAGTAATGGGCATTTGATTGTTCAAAGGTCTACTTATATAGCACTGAAATCTGAAACTAAATGTTTCAAGGAGTTCATTTGTATTTATTTATTTTTAGTATCTTGGACGAAACAGCAAGGCATGTAAAAAAGATCATGATCCAAATATCACTTACTATGTGAATGAGAGTTTGGCTGATTTTTGAAAGAGACAGTTATCAGTGTGGTGAGTTGACCATCATGATATGGGCACTAAATCGATCTCACAGGGAAGTTGGTCCCAGCGAACTCGGGGCAGTTTATTGCTAAGTAAACTTAGTTAAGATCAAGCTGTAAGTCACACAGGGCTAGAACATTCTCAGAGTTTCATCATTAGTCACGGTTTGTGACAGTGAATACAGTAAGCTCATACCACAGAAGGTGGATGTAGGCAAAGAGGTTGCCCTAAGGAGCTTGCAGGTGGATATGGAAGAAATGGGAAACTCAAGGAAAACCGGGTGATAATCTGGATGTTTGTGATAAGGCAACACTGTTATATCTCAGTTCAAACTTATGAAAACATTTGTAGTGAATACTATATTTATTATCTTGGGATCACATTACTTTATAAACAGCGGTGATTAATTTAAATCAAGGCAGTTTAAATAATTGATGTAAATCACCAACAAAAAAAGAGTGTTAAAAATTGATTTAAGTCAAATTTCTCATGTTGAAATCCAGATACTTCCTGAATACACATGCATACTAACAAGCTTCTATAAAACATATTTGTTTGTGGCTAAACAGAGCCCGTATTGCAATCTAGGAATATAATCAAAAGCCTTTGGTTGTGCAGCTCACATGCCTCAGAATTATATGCCATTTGAGAGAAAAATACACATTTCTTCGGAACATATGCGAAGATGTGAGGCAAGACTACTTACTCAAAAGCTAAGGTTGTAGTCTTACATGCACTTTATTTAGAAATATATCTCCTAAATAGAGTGGGAATTACTTTTGAGGAAAATATTCATATGGTCAGGCTGTAACAGCAGAATCTATACTTGCCTACTCAAATGTGTAAGTTCCAGGGGTTTACTGCCAGCTAAGCAGATATAGGATTGCAGCCTTAGGGTAGAATTAAGCTGTGGTATGCACAGAAGTACCCCTTCCACCAGTTAGAGGAGAGTGGCGGTTGAGGTCCAGCATGGCCAGAGCAGTGCCAGGAGGTTTTTCAGCTTCAGTGCAGCCTTGGGAGGACATCACTTCCTCCACCACCACCCATGCTGGTTGTGGGGGCCATGGCTGTAGCCAGGGAGGGGCAGCTGCACCCTCCAATCAAGTAAATCAATTCAAAATATTTAACTAATTCAGTTTCTCCCCCCCCCCAACAGAAAGCATGCCCCCCCCAACATAAATGTCCATGGCTGGGGCTCACCGGCAGTTGCAGTCAACCACAGGTGAGCCAGGGGCACGGATTGGGGAATGAAGCACAGGGGAAACATCTTCCTTCCGGTCCACTCCTTGGCTATAAAAACCAGGTGTGCCCAGGAATCCGCATCAAACCCCTCTCACACATGTGCTATGGCTCTGGCTGAAGGGAAGGGGGGAGGGGACCTGAGCTGTGTGGTCCCAGACTTCAGTCATGAAGTGCCACTGATGCAGCAGCATAGGAGTTGATTATTATTATTTTCAATAAAAGGCTAAATTTTGCTAAATATTTTTCTTATCCGGGCCTGCCACTCTGAATCAACCTATCCCTGTGGTAAATTCCCCCTGAAAAACATAGATCACCCTGACTGAAGTGTGAAGTGAGGAAAATACTAGAAGTGTAGTGGCAGCCTTGAGGAACCACTGCATACCCCGCTGTCAGTACAGTGTTAAAAAATGTGTAAGATCACGGAACCCCAGAACACACATTTTGGGGCAAAACGTGGGAGATTGTGACCCCGCAAAAGATGACACAGCCCCAAAATTTGCATTTTGGAACTTCACGATCTTGAGTGGGTCACATGACTTATGCAGGAGGTGGGCCGGAAAGACAAGCATCATGGTTTTCAGAGTCAACATGTTGGAGGGTATGCCAGTGAAGTTTAGAAATGCTTCTTGTAAAGTCTTCTCACCACTTGGACCAGAGGTCCGCTGCAAGATATATAATTAAGAATAGCTTAAGCAGCTTAATTCCACCCCATTTTTATTTTGCTGGTGCTCAATCAGAGGTTCAGTACTGAGGGCCTTCTGGCGGTTCCCTCATTGCAAGAAGCCAAGTTGCGGGGAACCAGGCAGAGGGCCTACTCGGTGGTGGTGCCCGCCCTGTGGAACGCCCTCCCATCAGATGTCAAAGAGAAAAACAGCTACCAGATTTTTAGAAGACATCTGAAGGCAGCCCTGTTTAGGGAGGCTTTTAATGTTTAATAGATTATTTTATTTTATTTTTCTGTTGGAAGCCGCCCAGAGTGGCTGGGGAAACTCAGCCAGCTGGGTGGGGTATAAATAATATATTATTATTATTATTATTATTATTATTATTATTATTATTATTATCCCATTTTTGCAGTTTTTGAACACAAAGATTAATGTAAATTATACCCATTTTGTCTGCACTTCATTATTAAAAAAATTCACTTTACCCCATGCATTTCCTCATAAAAAAACTCATTTTGTGTCCATTAACATATGCATTTTTCTGTGCCCTTTGCACACTGAAACAAAATTGCAAAATCTGGATGTGTATAGTTGAACAAAATTCCATTGTGATCTGCAAACAAAATTGTCAGTTTTGGATTGGGTCAGGCTACTGCAAACAGCTGATTGAATGAATTCTGCCTTATCCCCAGATATAGGCAAGAAATGAGATTGTTGCTTCCTGCTGATCTTTCACCACAGTACTTAAAACATCTTATCAAAAATGGTTAATGTAAAAGAAACAAAACTTTAAGCTAATTTGCTTTTTTAGCTGGTTCTCCTCCCTCCCAAAATTTTCCATACCCAAACCTATGCAATAGTTTGATAGTGATGTCTGCTTAGCTGAAAAATTCATATCTTATGTTGAATTATTCTAAACCAGGCAATAAAACTGATTTCAAAAGAGAACTCCAAGAAATAAAATATGAAGGCTTTAAATAAGGCATGCTTAATGTCCCATGAGTCAATAAAATTACTTTGTGGTTTAGGCTGATTTTATATTATTAATAGGGCTGAACAACAATCTCTTGCAAATCTCTTATTCCACTGGTAATAACTTTTTCCTAGTGCAAACAGAGAAAATAGGAAGATGTATTGGGAGATGCTAATGACTGTGAAATTAAGATCTAAAAAACTTGCGTAAACTCTGAGTAGGCTGGATTTTATTGGAACACTAAGATTTTGTAACAGTAATTGTGTTATGAGTTAATTTTCCCTTGTGATTTATTCTTTACTTTTTATACATATTTTTCGGGGGGAAATGTGATGAGATATAAAGTCTGGGACTTAGAAGTATGGATTTTTAATCAACTTTTCCCAAGAACAGAACTATGAAATGGAGGGGAGAAAGAATCTGCTATTGCTTGTACTGTGACCTTACAGAGAAAACTTGCACTCTAAGCTGCAGGTAGCCTGTAAGGAATGTTGAGAAGAACAGACTTTCAAATTAGACTCTAAAAATAACAATTTAAGCTTAAACTAATCTAGCAGACCAAAATCCACAGTCTTTATGCAGTGGCTGAGAAAGGTGGGTGCCTGCTCTGGAGGTGTGTTGGCATTGGAAGTCCCAATACATAGACTCGGGTGTCGTGGATCTAGGCAATCCCTGGGTGTTCTGTCTCTCAATCTGGCTAGGCCTGCCCAGAGAACAGTGCTTTATCAATGTAGCTTGGGTGCATAGCTGCCAAGTTTTCCCTTTTCTCATGAGGAAGCCTATTCAGCATAAGAGAATTTCCCTTTAAAAAAGGGATAACTTGGCAGCTATGCTTGGGTGGCTAAGAAGGAGGGGTGGAGCAGAGAAAGAGAGAAATCTCTATAGCGTAGGCTCAGAGAAAACTTGAGGGGGCTCTGTGAAAGGAGAGATACATAGGTTCTAGTTTCCAAAATGGTTTGCCTTCTGTCCATGAGAATTCTTCCTTCTCACTTTGATCCAGCTAAGAGTATCACACCCAATAACCTGATAAGCCATGAGGAGGAAACTCTATCTTCCTGCACATGCACACACGTGCACACACACCCCAACAAAGATGGTGAAGTGATGAGGTGACTTGTTTTGAACTCATGTATCAGGCTGATGACACAACCTTGATGGCAGAAAGTGAGGAGGAATTAAAGAACCTTTTAATGAGGGTAAAAGAGGAAAGCACAAAATATGGTCTGAAGTTCAACATCAAAAAAAACCAAGAACATGGTCACTGGTCCTGTCACCTCCTGGCAAATAAAAGGGGAAGAACTGGAGGCAGTGAGAGATTTTACCTTCTTGGGTTCCATGATCACTGCAGATGGTGACCGCAGTTGCAAAATCAAAAGGTGCCTGCTTCTTGGGAGAAAAGCGATGACAAACCTAGACAACATCTTAAAAAGCAGAGACATCAACTTGCCAACAAAGGTCCATATAGTTAAAGCTATGGTTTTCCCAGTAGTGATGTATGGAAGTGAGAGATGGACCATAAAGAAGGCTGATCGCCGAAGAATTGATGCTTTCGAATTGTGGTGCTGGAGGAGACTCTTGAGAGTCCAGTGGACTGCAAGAAGATCAAACCTATCCATTCTGAAGGAAATCAGCCCTGAGTGCTCACTGGAAGGACAGATTGTGAAGCTGAGGCTGCAATACTTTGGCCACCTCCTGAGAAGAGAAGACTCCCTGGAAAAGACCCTGATGTTGGGAAAGATTGAGGGCACTAGGAGAAGGGGACGACAGAGGACGAGATGGTTGGACAGTGTTCTCGAAGCTACCAACATGAGTTTGACCAAACTGTGGGAGGCAGTGGAAGACAGGAGTGCCGAAGAGTTGGACACGACTAAACGACTAAACAACAACAAATAACGTAGCTGGCCACCTTGCCTAATGATTTTTCTGGCCCTTCAGCTCTGCATACCCCTAGCTAATTTCTGTTTCCTCTTTTTGAAATTTCATGTTTCCTATCTTGTATACCTGATCGTGCTTTTGGGGGGAAATGTTTGTGTATAGTGGGTCTGGTGATAGCACTTGACACAATGTTATGATGCACACATAATGGTTAGCATTGCCAGAGGGCAAGAACCTTTAGCTGTGTGATGTATCTTCCCACAGTCTCTTCTCCCTTCACACAACCTTAATCTGCACTGGGCTTTTCCCCAACCCTCTGGAGCAGATTTGGTGGAGTGGAGTGGAATGATTGGTATGGGGAGAGGAGAAGGCATATTTCAAATATTTATCAGAAAACGGCTATTGTGGAAAGCTTTACAATTTAAATGTTTAGGATCAGTCAGCATTGCTGGAGTATTATTACGCTAGCCATGTCCCACAGATTGCTTTCACAAGATACATACAAGCAACCATGAATTAAGATTTCTATTTATATTTTATATTTTGTCCAGTTAGGTCAAGATCTCATACAGTCCTTAGAAGTGCTAAATATGACCTCCTCTTCACCTTATTCTTAAAGGAACTTTTGAAGTCTCCCCAAGGTGTGAGTGGATAAGAAGCTTACTGATGATTCAGTAGTTAAAACTACCTTCGGAAATTTGATATGCCTCCAAGGTATTGCCTTTCTGCTTGTATCTGTTGGATTGCTATGAGCTTTCTTCAGTGGCTTAATTACATTTCTGAAATATTTAGAGCCCATTTGTAGTGATGCAGAACCTTCAACGTTTCCTGAGGACCATTAATCTGTTTTATGGGGCCTATCCCAGTCTCTGGCTTATACTGATGCAGATAAGGAAGAGATGGGACATGAAATCTCTCGATTAGACTTATGTGCCAGAACTTCCTCTATAAAAGAGAAACGGTTAGGTAACACGAGGAAGCTGCCAATGGAATCATACCATTGGTCCATTTAGCACAGTGTTGTCTACACTGACTGACAATGACTCTCTAGGGCAGGCATAGGCAACCTCGGCCCGCCAGATGTTTTGGGACTGTAACTCCCATGACCCTAGCTAACAGGACTAGTGGTCAGGGATGATGGGAATTGTAGTCCCAAAACATCTGGCAGGCTGAGGTTGCCTATGCCTGCTCTAGGGTTTGGGGCAGGGATCATTCACAGCCATGTCTGAAGATGCTTGGGAATCTGGGGCCATCCACATGCAGATCACATACTCTAACCATTGAGCTACGCCTCTTCCCTCATTAAAACATACCTATGTAAACTGTGTTAAAGTCAATTGATAACCAAGAAAAGATCACACAATGATAAATTTCCTTTTCCTTTAAGTTTCTTCTGGGAGACCTGTAGCCATCAGCGATACTAAAAGGAGATGAACATTACATCCAACTATAACCATAGCCATTGATTCCAATGTGTCTACTCAGAGTATGGCTATCATTGGATATCACCCCATTGTGCAAACTGTCAGGAACCATTTTCTGTAGCTGAAACAAGAAGTTTTTACCCAT
The DNA here is from genome assembly GCF_963506605.1 of Zootoca vivipara. Classification (NCBI taxonomy): domain Eukaryota; kingdom Metazoa; phylum Chordata; class Lepidosauria; order Squamata; family Lacertidae; genus Zootoca; species Zootoca vivipara. The sequence goes on along the minus strand of NC_083277.1, from coordinate 80,356,266 downwards.
GCAGTTTCCTTCATCTCCCGTCTTCTGCATCAGTCACAGCTGATACCTTGCAAAACTTCCCCATATGCCCAGAAAAATCTGTGGTGGTTGTTCTGGTCCTTAGGGCGGAGGGTTCATGTTTGTGACTCATACACTCTCTTTGAAGTCTTAACTGTGGATGGTGCTCTATACAGCAGTGAAAGGAATAAACTCACTATTCACCCTGATTTTCTTTGTGCGGAGATTATCTGTATTGCTGTCAATTGATTAACCCACTCCTTTTAGTGTCTTTCCTCGTCGCAGTTCACTTTTTAAAAAGTGGATTTGCTGTGACAGCATAACAGAGAGCTTGAATTCAATTTAGGGAGCAAGCCAAATCCAAGATCTGCCAGGATGGGTGGAGTTTGGAAGAGGGATTTCCGTCTAAGCCATCTGAAACAGGGCTGAGCTAGGGCTATGCTGACTGAAGTCCTCCATTCCTAGCTCAGCCAGGGTGAGGCCCAGAAAGAGGCATTCCAGGTGGGATGGGACAGAGGAAGACATACCTCTGTTCAAAACTCTATACAGCTTAAAGGCTTGCTTCCTCTCTGCCAGGCTCAGCCAGCAGCAGCCCAAGTCCTGAATAGAATTTGGAATAGTGGTAAACTCCCCTGGCGTTATCTACCTTCCCACAAAACACTGACTGTAAGGAAACCTCAGTGGGCCTGACAGCTTCTCAAGATGTGGATAATGTAGGAAGAGCAGGAATGGCTGAGGATGTTCTTGGTTTGTAAGTCCAAAGTAGTGTAGGCAGTTGGCCAACTTAAATCCATTTATGGCAAGCTAAAGGGTGGTGTCTGCCAAGGAAGATACCAAATGAAAGAAGGGCCTGATCTGGTTCACTGCAAATAAACTTTACAGGACTACTATGCTTTCAGCAGTTAGAAGGGGAAGAATGGAATATGCTGTTTATGAGCTGCAAAGGTGGGCAAGACACGCCATCTACACTTTCCTGAAGCTTTAAAGGGCAGAGACACAGGCAGCCTTGAAGTACTGAATGTTAACTGCTGGTGATCTTCCAGAAAGTTGGCAAAGTACTACTGATTTTGAACCAAAAAAAAGGGGGGGAATTAAAGGAGATCATTATCATCTCGGTACAGGAACAGAAGGAGAGGCTAAGCATGTCAGATAAATTATTCATTGTGAGTTGCTGGCCTATATCTATACCAAAACCAGACAGCTTAGCATCATTATGCATTTAATCCCACAGATCTTTCCTTTTATTAATATCACATGGTCTTAAAAACCATCAGGGTTTTTTTAAGGTGGTTTTTCTTTGTCCATATCAGGTTCATGTTTAAGTATACTACCAAGGGGAAAGTTAGTTAAGATACAGCCCAGTCTATTAAAATGGAAGTGTGGTATTACTTGGATTTTAAGGTTTAAACTGCAGCTCTAGCTGGCTGGAAGCAAGAAGACCCGAGCTTGCCAAATGTTCTCCGTAAAGCAGATGGAGAGGTAAGTAACAGTCTTGCTGAAGTCATTTGGCTCCATCTTCTGAGTATCCATAAAACTCTCAAGAGTTACTTTTCAAATTAGCTTTATCACAGCGCTGCATCAGAGTACTCTTCAATTTAGTCAGTAAACCATGCCATTTTTTTCCTAGTCCCTAGTATAAACAATTAACAGTGCAAACCTATATAGGTCTACTCAGAAGTAGGCTCCATTAAGTTAAGTGGGTCTTATTCCTGAGTGTATGAGTATTACAGCCTACATTCCTGGCTGTTTTCTTATGTGTTTTGTTTTACTAGGTTGGGAAACTTTAAAGAGGAAATTCAAGGGCTAGGATATTTTCATCTGCAAGACAGCAGGCAGAGTAAATTTCAGAGGTAAAATCAATATTTCTTAGGGTGCAAACGGAATGGTCACTGGGAGGGCATACCAGGGGCCATAGGATATAGCAGTCCTCCCTGTCTGGGTGGAGATGGAAGTTCACCATTGGATGCCTTCTCAGTACAGCAGCAGAAACTTCCATTGCCATTACTGCATGGGTGGCAGTGATAGCTGAAAGGAGGAGTCACAGGCAGATCAGGGAAAGTTGTGGATCCACTGTAACCAGAGCCCCTGCCATCTCTGCATGTGCCCCTGTAACATGGTGGGAGGGAATGGATGCCAACCCTACAGCTTTCCCACCCATTGGAGTCAATGAAAGGGAAGTAAAAAAGAAGTACTGGCAAGAAAAAAGGGTTAAATCCCCCTCCCCATATTCTACTCTGCTGACATGAGGCCAGCACAGCTTCAGATCCAGCAGATTCTCCTATACAGATTCTCCCTCCCTCGGAGGATGGCTCTGTGGCTTGCAAGTAATACATTTAAGACTAAGTTCTTTTAAATCTTCTCAATTACATTAATACCCCCACCTAATAAACTGATGAGTTCTACATCTGCAAAACATCTAATTACCACATAAAATGGTATTTACATATGGCTGAATATGCCCTGGAAAAGGCATCTGTTCCATTAACTGAACAAAGTTATTCTAGCAAAAGAGGAAGAATGGAGTCGTATTAACCAGCCCACATGTTATAATCTCGCAGCTGGCTCTAGCCTCTGTGTGTGTGTTTGTGTGTGTGTGTTTCTGAGCTGGTTATTTAGCATTTGAATGAGCGGCAGACATCTTCAGCTCGTCACACTTCACATGTATGGTTGTATTAAAGGTAAATTAAGCATATTTTGGTATCCTGTTTAGCTCAAATAATGGTAAAAGAGGCAGAAGGCCCTTAGTGGCATCCTTTTATTTCACCTCCTGACAGACCCACACCAACTCAAGCTCCTCCCCTCTGGTCCTCACAAGCCACTTAAACGGGCGAACCATGTTTGTATACTCATGTGAGTTATATTTTAGTACCTGTTACACAAAACAAACAAACAAACCCCTGTAGCAATAACGCCCTGAAATGAGTTGCATTATTCCTTTCATTAATCTGATTCTGCCTGACCAGTGAAATCTCTACCCCAATCTACCTTTCTAGTTTATGACAAAATGACATTTGTAGAAGTCTCATCTAGTTCTGGGCTGAATCTGAATTTCCTGGCACCCCCTTAATTCCAGAAGGGAACTGCAGTGTGACAAATGAACTGCCACATGGGTTCCTGCTGCTTCACATACTCAGGGCAGTCTCGAGCAGGTTGCGCACCCTGGCGCTGAGGGGCGGAGATCGCTCCGGCGCCCCCACCCTCGCAGGGCGCAGCATGGCTTTGCCGCGCAGCGCCCAGCCTACTGGCCCGGCGCCCTAGCGCCCCGCGCCACCGGGACTCTACCTAGAGTCGGCCCTGCACATACTTAACCCAGCACTGGGGTTGCAACTGAAAATTGATCCCAAGTGATTAGGGCTGTTGGAAGCTGTAGTACAAGCATCCCCAAACTGCGGCCCTCCAGATGTTTTGGCCTACAACTCCCATGATCCCTAGCTAACAGGACCAGTGGTCAGGGATGATGGGAATTGTAGTCCAAAACATCTGGAGGGCCGAAGTTTGGGGATGCCTGCTGTAGTAAAAATGTGAATTAGGTTCCAAATGGGTCTATTAGAGAGTGTGATAATATATACCCTTCTTAGTGCTGCTACTTCCATAGAGATTGGTGGCCTTGGTGTACTTAGTTTCTGCATGATTTGGATAATCAGTATGGGAAGCCAGCTGAAATGTTCACACAGCTACACAACACCACAAGCACCAGGGGTGGGGAGTTGTGGTTTTCCAGATGTTGCTGAATTGCAACTTCCATCATCATTGGCCATTGACTATTCTAGCTGGGGCTAATGAGAGCTGGAGTCCAATTATATCTGGAGGTTCACATGCTCCCCATCCCTGTTCTAACAAAACAAAATGTAGAAAGTTACAATGTATAAGATTTCTGTCAAATGTGTATGATACAATAATATATATTGTACATTGATTATGCAATACCGGTAATAAATTGTATGTTGTATGTTATATATTATTATAACATACAAAACACACACATACCTATCTATCTATTTGTGTGTGAACAAATGTTTTCCATGAACTGAAAAATTACTTGTTTCACACAAATTATTATTGCTGCAGGCTGGAGCACATTGATTCAAAGTGGAGACAATTTCCTCTTTTCAGCAGCCGCAACAACAAAAACACTTAAAACGAAAGAGATGGAGAAAGAAATACGAACAAATGCAATAAAAAGCACCGAGGAGATTATTGACCTGAGTGAAACTAGATGAGCTAGAAAATGTATTTCCTATTTGTCCCAAGTTGTAACTTTTCATTATTGGTTTGTGTGGTGCTATCTGGGGGAGAATTGTTGTTCGGAGCATATTTAGTGCAGGAAATCAGACTCATTTACTTTATATACCTAGAGAGATTCATATGCCTCCACAGAGACAATATATTTGAGTTTGTTATGAAGAAATAAGCAAAGTAGTAAACCTGGTGAGAGTATTCTTAATCGGGTATAAATTGAAGTAGCTTTGTGGGAGTCACTCTAGTTACGTTGATTAAAAAAAGGCAAATGTTCTGGTGTTGAGGCTGAAGAATCTATTCATTTTTTATGTGTGCACTCTTGTTTTTCCTAGAAGGAGCTCATAGTGATATGATTAGGTATGATTTCCAAGTGGCGTCCCATCTAGGCACTTCTCAGAGCATAGCTGTAGCTTCCTATGTTTCAATTAATGGAGCCAGAAAACAGAGAAAGTTACAGGTCCTATGCATCCTAGTGGCTTGTCCTGAAGTGTGCTGGATGCAAATATGAACTTTATAAGCCCTCTCCTAATTGTAGCTCTTCTTTCCCACTCTCATACCCACCACAATATTAAGTTTGATTGGGGATGGGAGGTGGGGACTGACCGGAAATCTCAAGAAAGAAGAAGCAGCTCAGAAAGTCATGGGTTTTCCCCATGAATTTTCAAGCTAAATTAACTATGGATAGTAGAGGTGAAGGAGGGAGATGGCTCATCTGTCATTCATTGAACCATATAATATACCGTTATTTGGGTCTGCTTACTATGAATATTTGAAGCCATATGGGGAAGAGGCTGGTGTGAATATGCATGTGGGTGTGTAATGTAAAATCCTTCATCTTTTCACCTATAAGAAGCTTAGCTGTTCTTCCTAATAGTAGATCAAGGAATAAGTCTGATTCCTTATCCTTGGTGGCGTCTTACCAGCATATGTTCTCTTCAGTCTAAGTCTCTGCCAACAAGTGAAAGAGAATGATATTTACCTTAACCTTTTTTAGATGACATGGAAAACCATTTTTCAAAACTGTCGGCACTGGTCATCTTACCACTAGCTATGACATCTCAACATATATTCAAAAATGCTAGAAAATCAACAATACAAATTTCAAGCAACTTTTTTTGGTACCATCAAATTCACGATATCTTACGTTTTGGGTGTTGTGTTTTTCTCTCTGTCTCTCTCCTACTAGCTTCCTGATTTCTTGCCTTTACTATTTTTTTAAAATGCTATGACTCTTCCATGTTCTTCAGTAAGACAGTATGCAATGCTGTTGGAAGACCTTGCTTTTATATTGCCGTTTCGGTATCCATTTGCTCCAATCTAGCCTCAAGCTAGACCCAGGTGGCGCTGTGGGTTAAACCACAGAGCCTAGGGCTTGCTGATCAGAAGGTGAGTGGTTCGAATCCCTGTGACGGGGTGAGCTCCCATTGCTCGGCCCCAGCTCCTGCCAACCTAGCAGTTCGAAAGCACGTCAAAATGCAAGTAGATAAATAGGAACCACTACAGCGGGAAGGAAACGGCGTTTCCATGTGCTGCTCTGGTTCGCCAGAAGTGGCTTTTCATGCTGACCACATGACCTGGAAACTATACGCCAGCTCCCTCAGCCAATAATGCGAGATGAGCGCGCAACCCCAGAGTCGGTCATGACTGGACCTAATGGTCAGGGGTCCCTTTACCTTTACCTAGCCTCAAGCCACTGAGAATAACTTGCTTCTGGATTTCCAAACAAGTGTCTGGTTGGCCAGTGTGGTGAGCATAATGTTGAACAAGATAACCCTTTGGTTTGATCCAACAGAGCTCTTCTTCTATTCTTACTGCTTTCTAGATTGTGTCTCATGTGGCCAAAAGTGTGCTGTCTGGGGTAAGAAAAAGGTCTTTAAAAAAAGAGGTTAATCCACCCATCCATTGACTGATGGCTGGTGTGGAAACTTTCATAGAGCGTAAGTGAGATGACTTGCCTCCAGCCCTATGCATTCATGTTTCCCCAAACAAGTAATAAGCCTGGCAAAGCTACTATTTATTTTGTAGGCAGATACCCATGTACAATAGCGTGCGGACAGATGTGAATACACTGGATCCGTTGTCATCTGTAATCCCCACCACAGCCTTATTAAATAGGACAACTTTATTCCCATTCTACAGATAAGTAATACAGAGTATTGCTTAAGTACACCCATAGCTGAGTAAGGATTTGAATTTGTTGATTCTCCCAGGTTCTAGGAGTTCTACTTATGTTCTTGAGGTTAAATCTGTTCAGAGCATTGCTGGTTCAGGCATCACATCACACGGACCCTCAGAGGAGTTAAAAAGTGATATTGTGTCCACCCAGAGTTATGTCCTGAAGCTGTTGTTACCTGAGGCTTGTAATCTTTGTGGTATATATATTTAAGTAATGGCTAAAACATAAAACCCTTAAACAAAATCAAATAAAACATCCAGTCTGTAGGGAGCTTCCTGGAAACACTGTATTATTGAATAGATTGGTTGCTATATCCTGAGTTTCTAAAAGAAAGTGACTTTTTGATAGGTTTATTATATGTTTCTGAGCTAAAATGCAATAGGGAGAATAGTGATTTAGTGGCCTGGCAATTGTTTACTGACTCTACTTCACATTCGACCAGGCAGTTCAACCCTATTTCTCACCTGTGACTCTAGCCTCTAAATTATAATCATGCCACCGCAATCATTATATTATTATTTTTATAGCTCTCAGTTTACAACACAGGCTGTCCTTGAGCAGGCTGTTTGTATTTGTTACCTTCCCCTGGAGGAGCATGTGTTGACTTGTGAATCTGCACTATGCTCTGTGAAAATTCAGTCTTGTTGTGCTGCCTCCTAGAAACCAGCATGCTGCTAACATTCCTCACTACCTACAATAAGATTAATCACTACAATGCTGTGGCCCTCCTGCTAATGTTGAGCCACAGCTCCCACCATCCCTGATGATAGACCATGCTTTTCGGGGCTGTTGCAAGTTGGAGCCCAACAACATTTGGGGAGCCAAAGGTTCCACATTTATGCTTTAATACTCCATGTATTGAAGCGCATTGACTCACTCTAGGATATTGTATGGTTCCTTGCTGTAATATGTGTTCAGGCAGTGGTGGTGGTGGCAGTAGATAACAAATCCTCAATAATCAGTATTCCCTGGCCTCTACCACACACTGTAAAATAAGGTGCTACAATACTGGGGAGACAGAATAAACTGTGCCACTTCAGGAAGCAGGCGGAGGTAAAAGAAAAAGACAAGACCAGTAGGGATTGGTTAGAATTTCTCTCCCCTAACATGCTAGACTTTTTTTTTTACTTGCAGGAAGTTTTTATTTGCTAGTTACATAAGTAAGCGTTCATATATGCCACCCCCACTGTAGTTTGAGAAAATACAGCTCAAGATTCTGATTCCTTATTCTGCTGCTGACCTATTTTGGATATATTGGTTAAGAGCTGCCTGTACATGGTTATATTGGCATGGAACAATATTAGGGACACGATGAATTCAAAAGAAAAGAAATCCACACACATTTGCTGATTATTGGGCTATTTATCTAAATCTTCTAAACAAACAAACCACAAGATGGGTATTATATTAGGGTTCCATATGCAGATAGACTTTGTATTTGTGGGCAACCACAGGTGGGGGAAATCCAGCATTATTTATTACATTGTCCACTATACACAGAACCGATAAGACACTTTCTAAATCCCTTCTTTGTCCAGGAAATCAGTCTTTCCCCGGTGGAGAGGATTCTATGGCTGCTCAGTGACGTTAATGCACCCATAATGTGCCCCCCCCTTTGCAGTAGTGGCAAGAAAGATTAGGAAGAAGAATCTGGATAAAATCGCAGTAAACTGTAAGGGAGATTGGGAGGTCTAAATAGAAACAAGCAACAAACACAATTCTTCCTCTGCTGCCCTTTATTCAACAGATACGCACCACTTAGATTGTAGATAAAGAGCTTTGCCCCAATTTCTTGGCAAAATTGACTTACACAGTGTTTTTATTTTATTTTCTTAATTATTGTTTCATTTGTAGCTCTCACATTATTTTACCTATTGTGTACATCCTATGGGATTTCTGAGGAGCTTAAAAGCTGCATTTTTGCCTTGTGGAGGATGCATGCTAATTGCTAGTTTGACAGCGTATAATAACACAAGAGCATCAGTGAATGGAAAAAGGAGCAGAATATGCAATTATTTTATAAAAAGGGTTTCTTTCCTTGAGGGAGAAATCTGTGCACTTACCATCTGTGACAAAGGAAATGTTGAGCTCTGTAAGTGAATTACGCCTCACTTTGTGTTTATGGAATGGGTTGAACTTGAAATGACATTAAGTTATTTTGATATTTGGGGAATGTCAAGAAATGGCACCCAACTGCAAAGCTGCACTGCACTTTTTATTTCCAAACACTGGTTCAATCTGATAAATGAATCATGATGCCAAGCAGGGAAATGCGTAAAGCAATGGCAGAGTGACATGATGCTTAAAGTTTTAGTTTTAAGAATTGAAGAAGAGTCTTGCTGGATCAGGCCCATCTAGTCCAGCATCCTGTTCTCACAGTAGCCAACCAGGTGCCTATGGGAAGTCTGAAGGCAGGACCTGAGTACAACAGCACTTGCAGTATACACACCTACAAACTGGGGGGGCGGGGGAGCTGTTGTGTCACCAATTCTGCTTTAGTTCTTGTTCATTTATATTGGTCTATCGTGGCCACTGGTCCCATCACCTCCTGGCAAATAGAAGGGGAAGAAATGGAGGCAGTGAGAGATATTACTTTCTTGGGCTCCATGATCATCGCAGATGGTGTCAGCAGTCACGAAATTTAAAGTCACCTGCTTCTGGGGAGAAAAGCAATGACAAACCTAGACAGCATCTTAAAAAGCAGAGACATCACCTTGCCAACAAAGGTCCGTATAGTTAAAGCTATGGTTTTCCCAGTAGTGATGTATATGGAAGTGGGAGCTGGACCATAAAGAAGGCTGATCGCCAAAGGATTGATGCTTTTGAATTGTGGTGCTGGAGGAGACTCTTGAGAGTCCCATGGACTGCAAGAAGATCAAACCTATCCATTCTGAAGGAAATCAGCCCTGAGTGCTCACTGGAAGGGCAGATCCTGAAGCTGAGGCTCCAATATTTTGGCCAAGTATACACAAAAAGTGTCAGGTGTAATAACGGTTATTAAACAACAAACCAACAACACCAGAACTGGCTTATGAATACGAAGGACAATTTTGCTAGAATAAGTTTATAAACTACTAGACAATGAGCAAACTAAAGTGGAATGTGCATAACCAAGCCTGGAGATACTCATAAACATAGAATGAACCAGTGTTTCTCTCATTGCTATACTGGTTATGTATGTGGTAAGTATGTCATTACACGGCTGGAACAAACAAATCATTCTTCAAATAGTCATTCACTGGAAGCACAAAGCCATAAATGTAGGAGCTGTTGGGAGAAAGCATTCTTCAAGTAGTCGTTAGCTGGAAGCGCAAAGCCATATATATATATATATGAGCGGTTACGTGAAAACAACTCCACACCGTTCCAACGGTAAAAGTGATACCTGAAGGAGCGTCTCCACCTCCATCGCTCTGCCCGGACACTGAGGTCCAGTGCCGAGGGCCTTCTGGCAGTTCCCTCGCTGCAAGAAGCCAAGTTACAGGGAACCAGGCAGAGGGCCTTCTCGGTAGTGGCACCCGCCCTGTGGAACGCCCTCCCATCGGATGTCAAAAACAACTACCAGACTTTTAGAGGACATCTGAAGGCAGCCCTGTTTAGGGAAGCTTTTAATCTTTAATGAATTAGTGTATTTTAACATTTCTGTTGGAAGCCGCCCAGAGTGGCTGGGGGAACCCAGCCAGATTGGCAGGGTATAAATAAATAAATTATTATTATTATTATTATTATTATTATTATTATTATTATTATTATTAAATGGTCAACTGAAGCCAAATTGATTAGACCTGTTCTCCGGATACTATCCAGGTTTCGCAGCAAGCTTCATCAGTCAATAATGCTAATCATTCAACACGGTTCGCTTAAGACAAAATACTCACAGGCACAGCAAAAAGTGGGAAAGATTGAGGGCCACAAGGAGAATGGGACAACAGAGGATGAGATGGTTGGACAGTGTTCTCAAAGCTACGATCATGAGTTTGACCAAACTGTGGGAGGCAGTGGAAGACAGGAGTGCCTGGCATGCTCTGGTCCATGGGGTCATGAAGAGTCGGACATGACTAAACAACTAAACAACATCATCAATGGGGTACTGTGAAGTAGCAACAGAGTGAGAGGTCCCTGCTCTGAGTGTCTTACAAACTAATTTTAACACCAGGGAGGCAACAGAAGGTAGGGAGAAAGATGAAGGCAAATGTTAGCAGTGATGTAAGATGCATTCAGTTTAGTTACATGCACTTCATATTAGTTTGGGGGAGAGTAATGACAGAGCATGTCAATTGATTAAAGGGAAAGGCGGGATGTGAAGACAGATGCGAAGGGGAGAGATACAAAGACATTGGTAGGTCTTTAAAAAAACTCTTGGCACAGGCCCATGACACAAATTTGCATACAATTTGCATATGTTTATTTGCATATGCATATATGCAAATTTAGGCAGACCTTCAGAAGGAAATCCTGGGAACTGCAGTTGCTCCTCAAAGAGCTACTATATGCAGCACCCTTAACACACTATAGTTCCCAAGATTCTTTAGGGGAAATAATGTGCTTTAAATGTGTTTTGAATAAGATTTAAATGTATAGTGTGGATCTGTCCTCTGGGATTCTCAATCTGGGTTTTCCACCCAAAACCTGTTTTGACTCTTAGACTTGTGATGCTATGTGACTCTCATTCTGGTTCAGCGTTTATTTATTTTAAAACACACACACACACAGAGAGAGAGAGAGAGAGAGAGAGAGAGAGAGAGAGAGAGAGAGAGAGAGAGCAAAAAGCTGATTGGGATAATGCCTTAACTGTATCCCGATGCTTTGATGGGGAGACATTGCCTTCTGTGCTTGAGAATCAGCTTGCTTCTCTGTACACAATGTGACTGATTATGATAGATGATATAAAGTTCGCAGGACAGGGATTTGAATGGTAACTCTGTTGATATTGAAAGTGACAGGTGTACTCAATCCAAAGCTGTTTGTTAATTAAGAATGACAAATGAATTCCTATTCATTAGATGGGGGAAGGGTACTTAGAGCCAATGCACCACCTAGAATAACACTAGCTGATTTTCCTTTCCACCTGCTCTCTCGCCCTCTTTCAAGGATTCAAAAAAGGAAGTGCAGAAGGAAAGAAAGGCTTGTATGAAGCTTTGTAATAATACAGAACAAGTCAGCAATAGTTTTTTGGGGGGAAAAGAAAAGAAAGAAAAGGCTGCCCAGTTTATATTGTCAATGCAGTTAAATTGAATTTTACCTGAGAAAACATCACTAAGCTTATATTACTTGGAAATTTAATAATAGGGAATAAGGGTTATCAATATATAAACAAATAGAAATGCATTGATTTTCTCAAAGCTGCTGAATCTCTAAATCCTTCAGGTATCCCCCCCCCCACCCACACACCTTGAGGACCTGCTGACTTGCCTCAGGCCAAGCAGTCCTCTCTCCTCAGAGCAGAATCAAGGTCGGTGAAGACCTAAACCTGTAATCATTTTAAATATTTTTAATGTAATCATTTTAAATATGCCCAGGTTACGGAGATTGCCTCTGTCATATTTTACAACAGAAATACGTAAGCAAATGCAATGGGAGTTCCTCAGCCCTCACTTTCTCCCATGCCAAGATACTAAGTAACCTACCAAGAGAATGCCACAGCCTGTACATTTCATTGTCCTATTCCTGTTTCCCCAGACCCTAACATTACCATATATTTAAAGCTGCAGCACAACACTTATGGATTCCTCCAAAGAATCCTGGGAACTCTAGTTTGCTTCTGGTGCTGAGAACTGTTAGAAAACCCCTATAGCCCTCAGGGAGTCATGACTGCCAGAGTGGCTTAAAAATCCATCCCTCTTCCCAGGGAACGCTAAAAATTGTAGCTCTAGTAGGGGAATAGAAGTCTCCGAACAACTCCCAGCACCCTTAACAAGGTACAGTTCCCTGGATTCTCTGGGGTGGAGCTATGAAAGCCAGAGTGGCCTAGTGACCTGTGTGTTGGGCTAGGACCTTGGAGGTAAAAGGACCCCTGACCATTAGGTCCAGTTGAGACCGACTCTGGGACATCTCACGTTATTGACCGAGGGAGGCGGCTTCCAGCTTCCAGGTCATGTGGCCAGCATAACTAAGTCGCTTCTGGAGAACCAGAGCAGCACACAGAAACGCCGTTTACCTTCCTGCCGGAGCGGTACCTGTTTATCTACTTGCACTTTAACGTGCTTTCGAACTGCTAGGTTGGCAGGAGCTGGGACCAAGCAACAGGAGCTCACCCCGTCGCAGGGATTTGAACCGCCGACCTTCTGATAGGCAAGCCCTAGGCTCTGTGGTTTAACCCACAGCGCCACTAGAGTTCAAATCCCTGCTCATCCATGAAGCTCACTGGGTGACCTTGGGCCAGTCCCCATCTTTCAGCTGAACTTACCTCACAGCATTGTTGTGAGGGTAAAATGGAGAGGGGATAGCGCAGTGCTTTTTTTCCTGGGACTACTCAAGGGTATACAGTAGATGGTACCTTTTCTCTAGAAGAGAAACACCGGGGATAGCTGTGTACAGTCCCTTAAGCTCCATGGAGGAAAGGTGGGACAGAAATGTAGAAATGAAAAAATGAAATGAAATGAAAGTGGTATGATACTGCTTTAGCTGTATAGTGCAGATCAGCTCTAGGTAACAGTAGGACTCTGCTGCATGTGAATATGAGCTGTTTCCGTTGCATAGTAGCTTGAAAGAGTGGAGGAAGGCAGAGGTGGCCCTTCAAAAGCAAAGTTTGAAGGCTTTTTCGTTCCTGTGAACAGCTACTTGAAAGGTACATAGAGGGAGGTGGGATAGGATCACATTCCTGTTTCTTGCATGACCTGTCATGACTGGCGCTGAGTTTATTAGAGTGAAGGTACATAATATTAGAGATATTGGGAAAGGTAGAACATCTGCTTTGCAGATAGAAAGTCCTAGGTTCAATCTCTGGTATCTCTAGGCATTGTTGGGTCATACTCCTGGCTACCTGTTATACCAGGGAGAAGGCATCCATCAGTAGAACAAGCTACTTCATCTTTTTCATTTTGGTACGTGTGTGTGTGTGTGTGTGTGTGTGTGTGTGTGTGTTCCACTCTTGGTGCTGAGTTCTAACCTGTTTAAAACGGAAGAAATGAGAAATTTCTCCTGCGACCCATTGGTCATATGTATAGCTCTCAAGTTCTCCCTTTGTAAAGCGAAATTCCCTTATGCTGAATAGGCTTCCTCGTGAGAAAAGGGAAAACTTGACAGCTATGGTCATATGTATCTCAAGTTACTTGGTTTGAGGACCTAACTAAGTGTTATATCAATGACATGATTACTACTTCTTTTGTGTGTGTTTTTTTTAAAAAAAATACCAAATGTGCTGGGGAGGGGACCTAGTCATGAACACTAGAGCATGTGAGACCACATACATGCACACACACATATCAATTTCTCTAATGTTATTTGTCATGCAGGGAGAATTTTTTTTATCAAGATCTTGACTGAGTAGAAATGGACGAAAGCTCCCCTCCCCTCCCTCCCATTGATGTGACAGACACTATCCTGCTACCCCGCCACCCCTGATATTTAATTATAACACATAACATGATTGCTAATCACATTGTTTATGTAGTATGTAGTGACTTGAGCAAGTAAGTTGAAGACTGGCCATGTCCTTTTAAACACATACAAAGAACAAAGAAATAAATTATATGTTTCAGTCCTGCATCTCTGGAGATTCTCTCTGTGTAGGCAAATCCTCTGGTGGCCAAATAATTAGCTTCAGAAATCACTCAGTTTGACTCTGCAGTGTTCTGTATTTCATGCTTCTTTAAAATGTATACACAGAGTGAATCTGAGGTTTTCCAGCCAAACCATGTTTATCAGAAAGTGTTTCACTTTGTCTCCTGACAAATACGGCCAACCCATTATGGTAGAAGCTGTTTTCAGGGAAGATTCTGATTCCTTCTGATCTAGAATACACACATGTGGTACGGCTAGACTTGTTCTTACTCAAAAACAATGCATGTATAAGATACAAATAAAGTATAAATCATAATGTGAAAATGGCTACTAAATGCAATGAACAAGCCACATAATATTGACTGAATTAAACCAAGTAAAAGCTGACATAACCAAATTTTTAGAGGAAATCTGAGTTCTATTTAATCCTGGTTTGTTTTTTTTAATAAAACACACACACACAGTTAAATCATCTACTATATATTTAACAGTTGAGTAGAATATATAAATGGACAGTTAAAAAAATCCATGGGGAAATCAAAAAATGTAACTCTTTATCTCTCACTAATTCGGTTTGATCATCTGTGAAAGATTTATGAGAAAAGAGATGTTAAAAAGGCCAATAAGAGAGTTCTTTCTTTTGTAAAGGAATTTGGAAGCATTGGGTTATTATTACCCATATCTATAATTCCTAAATTAATGTGGCACCCTGGGATAATCTGGACCTCCCCCCCCCTCATTTCTATTTCATTCACACATCTGCTCTTGAACTGATGAATGGATTCCAAATGCACTAATACAAATCACTTCAACTATGTGCTATTTACAAGCTCTTTACACAAGGCTTTGACACTGTCAGGTGTTTCTCCCCTGAAGTCAGAAAAAGGATCTTGGAGATGGTTTGGGCAGAGACAGACTGGTAATGGATTGGAAATGCAGGCTAGAGACAGTAATCTGGGGCACAGATGGAAAACCTTTTTTTTTATATACCTTCAGCAACAAGATGCTGACACTGAGGAAGAAAGCTTTTATTCTTACCAGTGATGTGACACCAGATTGGCACTCCAGTGTCATCTGGCTTTTCATATTAGCTGTAATGTTAGATTCATAGCTGATAATGCCTGCTAGTCCCGCATTGGACCATATTTTTCTTTACTTCTGCTCAAGAGACCCATGTGTAATGATCTATGCTGGAGACAGACCAGAATGCATGCTAGCTTTTAAAGCTATGGAGGAAGAGCCCCTGTTCTTTCTTTGTCCCAGCAGTCCTCTGTGCATCTTAGAATCTGCTTAGCACCAAGCAGAGACTGGTGCTGTGCTGAAATCTGCCCTCCAATTTCTCAAAAAGTTTATTCCCCTGCAAAAATGAAACTTGCATTTCTCTCTCTTTTTTTCAGGATCCTTTAGAATTTCTTTAAAATTTCCTCAGAAAATTGGCGGGTGCAGGATTACACTAACTTCATTGTTGTAAAGGGTGTGTGTGTGGTTTTCTTTCCCCCTTTTGTTTCAACTTTTCTCCAGCACTCTGCTTCCTCTTTAGTTGCTGGCTCTGAAATGACATATTCCCCAGAGCTTTAACTGAAGTGTGGGATGCCAAGAAGACTGGGTAACAAATTTCTGAAATAAGCAAGCTAAGAGTACAGTAAGTAAAACCCCTCAATGAAATTTTATTTTCCCTCTAATAATTTATTTTCTCATTAATAAATTGGGAATGGTCGGAATTTCTTTTTTAAAAAGCACAATCCTAACCACCTCTACTCAGAATTAAATGGGATTTACTCCAAGTATGGTTTAAGACCAGTATGGGTTTCTCAAAAACAAATCATACCCAATGAATCTTATTTCTTTTTTGATACAGTTACAAGCTTGGTGGATCAGGGGAATGCTGTGGATATAGTGTATCTTGATTTCAGTAAGGCTTTTGAGTCACAACAGAGTCCCCCATGATATTTTTTTTGGGAAGCTAGTAAAATATGGACTGGATGAGGTAACTGTTAGGTGGATTTGTAACGGGTTGACAGACTGAACCCAAAGGGTGTGCATTAATGATTCCTCATCATCCTGGAAGAGGTGGGGTGCCACAGGGTTCTGTCCTGGGCCCATTGTTGTTCAACATCTTTATAAATGACTTGGCTCATCAAATTCTCAGTTGACACCAAACTGGGAGGGGTAAATTGTAATTAATTCTATCTTACTTCTCCTGCTGTACATCTTAAGACTTTGGAGCTTCAAGATAATGCCCAGCTTTTTCTCCGCCTCCCCCTCAATGCCCCAGAGTTCTGCTTCATATCCAGCTAAAAGGACATTTCCAGTGAACTCAAAAAGTTCTCACTCTTTTGTGACACTTTAGTTGGTCCTAGTAAAGATATTATCCTATTGTGATTTTTGAATTTTTTTTAATGGGCCAACAAGAGCACCTACATATTTTGTGTCTGTCTTTTACGTAACAATGAAAATGGTAGCAAGTTGGCCATATTTGACCCAATATGTACTTATGTGTGATTATGTGTGAAGATGACAGCAATTACTAGGGGATCCAAGAATTTCAGGCAACCTGGTTAAGAATAGATCATGCATAAACTCAAGCTAAGAAGATGGTCTCCTATGAATCAGATTCCTGCCGCTGAGAGTCAGAAAAACTCTCATAAAGCTGCATCAAGAACCAATTAAGAGCACAATGTCTTACGCTTCTGTTCGCATATTTAAGGCATGAAAACAAGTAAGGGGCAGCTAAAGATAAGTAAAGTAAATTCTCTGTTACTGAGACTTTTAAGGCTTTCTGTTCTGTGCCACATTTCCCCTCTCTTTCATTGCTGTAATATCTCTGGACTATTGCATTCCATAGATGAAACGCAGACACTGTGTGTGTTAGAGAAGCAAAGCCATTGATGGGGATTACCCCATATTTTCTTTTTACTAATGTATGATTGATTGTGAAATATGAAAAGGAGGCTTTGTCTACAGAAAACAGAGCAATGCTTCCTTTGGTCACACATTAGTTTCATTCAACCAATACCTCATATAGATAGCTTTGTGCTCTTTGGGGGGGGGGAACTGCGGTACTTGGTCAATCTGTCAAGTGACCTTTTATCTCCCCACCTGCCAAAATCAGAGAAGAATGAGTTCTGCATGTAACTTGCAGGTAATTCCCTCCCCCCCCCAATGAAATGTTCATATCACTTGTCAAGTGTCCCTCAGGTACATGCCTATCATTGCTTCCAAACTACTATTAGAAATAACACTTTTTAGGGACAGGGAGCCAGATACTTTAGATAAGCCATTATGTCTCTGAATTCCCACGGCAGTCTTTACTGAACAATGAAGATCCATCTCTGTCTCCTGAGACCAATATAGGATATACACATAGCTGGAGTATTATGGTAAACTACCCGCTACATATATGGATTTTTATGAAAGTTCTAAGGCTTGAGAGTATTGGTGAATGATGAGAGGAATACCTGAGTGAAACCTGATGAAGGTGTCACAAAATGGTGAACAAAAATAAACTGTCTAGGGACTGAGACTTGGGTGGAACATTCCCTGGGAGGATGGCTTGCCAACTGAGGCTGCAAATAAACACAGCAGAAAATCCACGTAGCAAGGAGCTTACTTCAGATGGGTTCTGTGAGCACATCAACTAAGGCAGTGTTTCCCAACCAGTGTGCCTCCAGATGTTTTGGGACTACAACTCCCATCATCCCTAGCTAGCAAGACCAGTGGTCAGGAATGATGGGAGTTGTAGTCCCAAAACATCTGGAGGCACACTGGTTGGGAAACACTGAACTAAGGTACTTGCGAATACTTAGTGGTGCTATGTGTCTACGGTGCGTGGTGACACACGAAAGTGCCTTTTAAGCTGGACTTCCCTGGCTGTGACATGCCCTCCCGAAATAGGTATGCCCAATACCTATTTTGTCTTTCCAATGCCAGGCAAAGACAAATTCCCATCTTCCCACAAGCGACAGGGCTGTGGAGGTGGAGGTGGCTCTGTTGCTTTATCAAGTTCTGCTGCTCCTGTTTAGGGTTGTAATGCAGCCTTAGTTCTCGGTCTGTGAATTTGTATCCTTCAGTTCTGGAATTTTAATTGATATAAAGTTGCATAGCTGTTTTCCTCTGCTCCTCTGTTTGCAAAGCGGTCTTTTAACTAGATATTTGCTTTAATTGCAGCATGCTATTGTATTTTAATTGTAATTATGGTTATTTAAACCTTTATTTTGTAAACTATCCATGGATCCTTCAAAGGTTTCCTCACTTTCCTCAATATTTCATCCTCTTACTATTAATTACCTTTATGAATCATGCTTATTTGGCCTTTCCAGATGGGAGGAAAACTTGCAAGCAGCTATTAGTGTTAACTCTTGTGGACTTGCAATGTCATTTCCAACATTTCCATGATGTGAATGTGGGCAGGCTTTTTCAGGGGAGAAGAATTGTGTGTGGGGTAGGGGTGGGATTGCTTGGACCTCATTCTCCTTTTCAAATGTTGATTGCATAGCCTAGTGATTGCATAGCCAAGGTGATCGAGCGAGTGGTTGCTGAACAACTCCAGGCACGCCTGGAAGAAGCGGACCATTTGGATCCCTTCCAGTCGGGATTCAGGCCTCATCATGGGCCTGAAACTGCCTTGGTCGCACTGGTCAATGATCTCCGGCGGGCTAGACAAAGGTGAGAGCTGTTTCCTAGTCATGCTGGATCTCTCAGCGGCTTTTGACACCATCAACCATAACATCCTTCTGGACCGTCTAGAGGGTTTGGGAACTGGGGGCACTGTCATGCAGTGGTTCCGCTCCTTCCTCCTGGGCTGTGTTCAGAAAGTGGTGGTGGGGGGGGGGTGAGTGTTCAGACCCCTGGGCTCTCACTTGTGGGGTGCCTCAGGGTTCTGTCCTCTCCCCAATGCATTTTAACTTCTATTTTTTTAAAAAAGTAATTTTTATTGGTTTTTATACAAACAAGACAAACAAAATATACAATGTAGACTCTGTCCCTTCATTTTCCCTCCACCCACAAGTCCACTTCTGCCACCAGTAGTACCCGTGGGCGTTGAGAATCAAAGGGGTCCATTATAAGCTGGGTTTGTCCTCCCCCCTCCCTCCTCCCCCCTCCTCCCCTCCCTGCCATTGAAAGGACAGGGATGGAGGAGCTCTGAGGATTGGTTTTCCCCCAGCCATTTCTTCAACATAACAGATTAACAATACAACAACAAAAATAAAAATAAAAAAGATATAAATTCCAATTCTTATTTTCTTAACATTGTAATTGTGACTTCCTCGATTCTCTTCCTCCTGGTTTTCCTAACTTCTCTAATTAATTATGGTGGGTTTTCTGTTCTAATTCAAAATCTTATTCTTATAATATTAACTTAATCCTCCTCCTTCTTCATGCTGCCCTCCCATGGGCCCCCTCCTGTCACAAGAGGAACCCGCGGGGCACAGCACTTCAAAGGATCCATTTTTGTGTCTGGGTTTCCCTCCACCCCCTCCTCTCCCCTCAGAGCACCCCTTCCTCCTGGGCTGTGTTCAGAAAGTGGTGGGGGGATGAGTGTTCAGACCCCTGGGCTCTCACTTGTGGGGTGCCTCAGGGTTCTGTCCTCTCCCCCATGCATTTTAACATCTACATGCAGCCGCTGGGAGAGATCATCAGGGGTTTGGGCTGGGTGTTCATCAGTATGCGGATGATACCCAGCTCTACCTCTCTTTCAAATCAGAACCAGTGAAGGCAGTGAAGGTCCTATGTGAGTGCTTGGAGGCGGTTGGAGGATGGATGGCGGCTAACAGATTGAGGTTGAATCCCAACAAGACAGAAGTACTGTTAGTGGGGGACAGGAGGCAGGCAGGTGTGGAGGATTCCCTGGTCCTGAATGGGGTAACTGTGCCCCATGTGTGTTCTGGAAAAAGCATGTGTGTTCTGGAGGAGGGAGAGATAAGCTAGTTTATGTTAACAAAGGGGTTGTATAAATGGTCTCACTGGGCTGCTAAATCAAAGCATTATATCTTGAAACAGGCAGGGGAAATAAAAATGGGAGGGCAAAAATGTTTCGAAAGGGTGCGGTCTTGAGAAAAGAAAGATATTGGTGATGTCAGGTCCTCGGATGTTGCCTGGCCTAATAAATAAATAAACGCACACTTAGAATCTTGTTCCCACTTCATGCAGACAAGGTACAAGCAGCAAGTGTGCTAACTCTTGCAGAACTGCGAACACGTAGTCCCCTTTGAAATAGCCCTGTCAGAAGGCAGCCTGAACCTTTAGCCTATGTTCACCCCACGGCACCTTCAGCTCAACTAAATCTGGACAGTTTATACATCCATGACAGCAAACCTTCTGAATGATGATTCTTGACAACTGCTGCAACACCTGTAGTTTTAAAAGTAACCCTCTTTTAAGCTATCTGAATGGATGTGGCTGCAAAGGCCACTTCCTCTGCTTGTGTGGTTTGAGTGCAGGCAAAAGAAATGGGATCCTAGGAGAATCAGTTTGGTCAGAAACGGGTATACACTCCAGACTTAATGCTAAATACATTACTTCTGGTAAATGAGCCACCATAGCTGCTAGACAACTATGAAAATTTGTGTCCCAGGCTTTTTAGACTCATCTACCCATGTACTGTTTCAGCTCTCCTACCCCACTAGTAAGGCATGGATGACCTGTGTAACTGTGTGCTTTGTAACTTGCTCTGCTATGCAAATAAGACACATAATCCATGGACCATTTCCCCGGGGAGGACAGTGGGAGTGAATGTCAGTTGTCTTGTAGTTGTTAAATGAATTAAGTTTAAGGGGAGTTTTGCTATCCAGAGATTGATTGCCGTTTGCCAAGCAGACACACACGTGTGTTTTGGCTTGGAGGGATAGCTGAAGTTAAAATTCAGTGGGTTTTATTACTGTACAATAAATCTGTTTCTTGATCAGTTTTTTGTTGATCAAAAGAAGTTCTGTCCACCTGGCAAATTGTATGTTTCGAATGACTACTTTATCCCTCTTGTCTTTTGGGAGATTTGACACATTCATGGAGGGTAGGTCTGTCACTGGCTGCCCAGAGTGGCTGGGTTAGCCTAGTCTGATGGGTAGGGTACAAATAATAAGATTGTTGTTGTTAATAATAATAATAATAATAATATGTCACTGGATGCCTGCTGGCGAGAAGCAACAATGATACATAGCTATTGTCTTCATGACCTACTTGTCAGCTTCATGGAAGTGTCTGGTGTGCAAAAGGACCATAGTTCAGTGGTAAAACAACAGCTTTGCATGCATAAAGTTCCAGATTCAATCCCCAGCATCTCCAGGTAGGACTGAAAGAGAACCCATCTGAAATCATCCAGAGCCGCTGCAATTCTGTGTAGATGATCCTGAGTTAGATACACCAGTAAGGCAGCTCCCTGTATCCCTATAAAGATGCTGCCTAGAGAAATATACTGTTTCTCTCAGTGACACTGAAGTCCAGTTCCAATGGCCGTCTGGTGGTTCCCTCAATGTGAGAAGTTACAGGGAACCAGGCAGAGGGCTATCTTGGTAGTGGCCCCCTCCCTGTGGAACACTCTCCCATCAGATGTCAAGGAGATAAAGAACTACACAACATTTAGAAGACATCTGAGGGCAGCCCTGTATCGGGAACTTTTAAAATGTTTGATGTTTTCTTATGTTTTTTTATGTGTTGGAAGCTGCCCAGAGTTGCTGGGGCAACAGAGCATGATGGGTGAAGTATAACAACCACCACCACAACAACAGTTGGTGGACCTCCAAAGAAGCTGATGTCTGGGAGATTCATGACAGACAAAATAGAGTCCTTCGGCACACACCAGATGAAATTCTTTTCCACAAGAAGTAGTTACGTCACCAATTTGCATGACTTTAAAAGGGGATTCAGCTCATTCATGGAGCTTAAGGCTATCCATGACTACTTGCCAAATTGTCTATGTTTTACCTCTGCTGTCAGAGGCAGTATGTCTCTGGATGCCAGTGGCTGGGATCCACAAGTGGGGAGAATGATGTTGCACTCAGGTCTTGCTTTTGGGCTTACCATAGGTACCTAGTTGGCCACAGTGGGAACAGGATAACTGAATAGATGAGCCACTGGCCTGATCCAGCAGGCTCTTCTTATGTCCCCTGGCCCTGAGGTTCCCCATTCCTGTTTTATGTCAATCATTATTTATGGGTCTTTCCACTTTGTGGCAGTCTAGTTGGAATTTTGATCCATCAAAAGCTCAGGTTTTGTTTTACCTTCCAATTGTAATTCTGAAATCTCCAGAATGTCTTTCAGTGTATTCTGTTTCTAGTAGTGGCTTTCCGATTAAAGAGGGGGTCGTGGGAGATGAAAACATTTCAAACAGCAAGGCGTTGTTTTGGTGTGTTTTTTAATCTTTCAGTTTCAAATGCATTCTTCTTTGTTGACAAAAGCTCTTTTGTATACGAATATGTCAAGGTATTGATCGACTCTCTGCTTAATGGATTTTTACAGATCAGTCAGGGTTTAGTCACCTGCACTAAGTTGAATTTGAATAAAGGACTTGCACGGGAAGAGTGAAGTTGGACAAAAACATGATCCAATCTTATATATTTATTGTATTTTATTCTTTAACAGCATTCATTTGCCACCCGGCAGCAGTATTTTTTCAAAGTTTGCAGCTGAAAGTGCATGGACCAGCCTCTAAAGGGCAAGGCCCGCATAACCTGGGAACCCCCAAGCCAAATGAAGTCCACTGTGCCTACATAGTGGCCCATCAGGACTTGATAAATTAATTCTCTCTCTTTTGCTACTTCCATGGGACAACAGGAGAACAGGAGAATTGCCAAGCATCTGTCAGATCACCATACAAAACTGGGAGGTTGTGTTTGATTTGATTGGGCATCGGAATGTCAACTCTCAATACAAATGACTCAGTTCCGTGCACATCAGCAGTAGTGCACTAGATGGTGAAGCTGGCTGTGGCATGACACAGAGCAGGAAGAGGCTTCTCTAATTTCCTCATCCCTAGAAGAGCCCCGTCAATTCAGACCAAATGCCTATCTCTCTCAGCACCTTGTTTCCAACAGAGTCCAGGCAGTTGTCTTGAAAGAATCCACAAGCAAGGCAAAATCTTCTCCCCCCCTCCTCATTGTTTGTCCCAGCATCTATTATTCAAAAGTAGACCATCTCTGATTGCAAAAGTTTTATGTTGAACCAAGGGCGTACCCACCACGGGGCAAGTTAGGGCAGCTGCCCTACTCTAGAAGCAGGGCTGGTGGGCAGAGGCGGAGCACAGCCCGACGGAGCGCGAGTTCGCCATTCCCGCCGCGCCGCGCCGCACCCTCCCTCCAGCTCCCCGGCGCGCCCTCTGGCAAGGCCAAGCGCGGCGGGGAACCAGAGAGCGCGGCGGGCGGGAACGCTGAACTCGCGCTCCGCTGGGCTGGGCTCTGCCTCCGCCCACCAGCCCTGCTTCTAGGGAGGGGCACAGCCCGGCGGAGCGCGAGTTCGCCGTTCCCGCCCGCCGCGCTGCGCCATCCCTCCAGCTCCCCGTCGCGCCCTCTGGCAAGGCCAAGCGCGGCGGGGAACCAGAGAGCGCGGCGCGGCGGGTGGGAACGCTGAACTCGCGCCCCGCTGGGCTGGGCTCCGCCTCCGAACACCAGCCCTGCTTCTAGGGAGGGGCACAGCCCGGCGGAGCGCGAGTTCGCCGTTCCCGCCCACTTTGTGGCCCCTCCCCTTCCGTGCCTTGGCCCCTCCCCTTGCCCCCCACTAGTTTTGATCCTGGGTACGCCCATGTGTTGAACTTAATGGCTAATGGTCACTGAACAGATGGATTTCACAGATCTTTTTTTAAAAGCCACCTACATCAGGGGCTATGGGACGCAGGTGGCTCTGTGGTCTAAACCACAGAGCCTAGGGCTTACCGATCAGAAGGTTGGTGGTTCGAAACCCCGTGACAGGGTGAGGTCCTGTTGCTCGGTCCCTGCTCCTGACAACCTAGCAGTTTGAAAGCACATCAAGTGCAAGTAGACAAATAGGTACCGCTCCAGCGGGAAGGTAAATGGTGTTTCAGTGCGCTGCTCTGGTTTGCCAGAAGTGGCTTAGTCATGCTGGCCACATGACCTGAAAGCTGTATGCCAGCTCCCTCGGCCAGTAAAGCAAGATGAGCGTTGCAACCCCAGAGTCATCCATGACTGGACCTAACGGTCAGGGGTCCCTTTACCTTTACCTTTACATCAGGGGCTACAACCAGGTAGCAGGTTTCTACCTAAGGCTTGGGAGCTGTTGCCAGTCAGATGAGGCAGAGTATGACTAGATACACCAATGGCTTGACTGGGGGCAAGACTGCTTCATTTGTTTAATTTCCTAACTTAACTGGTCATTGTAACAATCTACTACTTAGGCTAATGATCAGAATGCTATGTCACCTCTTTCCTACCTTGAAAATTACCTTGCAATTTGGAGAAAGTTGGAGAATTATTAGAACCTGCGCTGGATTTTTTTTTAGTAAAGTGACCCCCTAGGTGCTCTATAGTGCAGAGGTATGGGGTATTGATCCAAATGCCAGCAAAGCCTTAGAAATGGTGCAGAACAAATTTCTCAGGAAAGTATGATGTTCTGTTCCCTCCCCAACAGAACATCAGCTGCTCTCCTCTCTGCCGAAGTTGGTGTGGCAACAGTACAGGCTAGAATCAACTATCTGTGCTTAAATTATGTGAAAAGACTTAGATCCTTTTCAGATGAGAGATTTCCTGCCTTGTGCCACAAAGAACTGGAACGGCCCCAACACTGGAAGGCTGGTATCCCACGCTACTTGACCCATTATGACCTACAAGAGCTGCAGGTGTCCCTGAACATGGATAAGAGGCATTTAAGGGACTGTCTTTATAGGACTGAAGCAGAAAGAGACTTAATTATGATTATGATACTTCTTCTAAGTGTTCACCATGGTTTCCGCTTGTTAAAACGACGCACTTTTGAGCCGGTTCTTTGACAAATCTTCCATCTGCCTCATTAAGAGTCGCCTTCACAGAACTACACTTTCATTCTATGCCCTCAGCTGTCCTAATGGACAATACAACAGAATACCTTATGAAGAGAGACTCTGCCTATGTGGGCAACCACGTACAGAGGACATTTGCCATTACCTAATACTGTACAATGTCCACTATATACAGACCCAAGAATCGGATTCATAAAACCCCTTTTCACGAAAGAAACAATTCTAACCAGGGAGGAGAGGGTGAAATGTCTGCTGAGTGATACTGATGAGTCTGTGACTTATAAGGTGGCTCTCGATGCCTTGGAAGCTAGGAAGATTAGGAAGAAAGAACTGGATGGACTAGCAGTCAATTGCAAAGGGGACTCTGAGATCTAATTTGCACATTTTATTTGAGAATTCCTTTTTATTATGAGTAATAAGAAATTTTGGTGAATTTGATCATGGTTTTACTGCAGATGTAGCAACTGGTCCCCCCCCCACTTCTTTGGATGTTGTTGTGGCCTTTGGCTAGCACAATAATAATTATTTTATTTTTATTATTATTATTTTGAGAAAGCCAGCATTGCAATAGTTAATGGGGTTTTAGTGTGTTTCCTCCATTTTATCAGTTCCTCTGAGTCATAAAACCTAACTCTCAAGCCCTTTGTTTTGAACACAGATGCTGTTTTTAGCAGGATAGTACTTGCCTATTCTGTGAACATCATGGCAGTTGTTTTACCTCGAGGTTAATATCTGACTTGCTTTAAATTCATGTGGGAAATCTGAAAGTTCCATTTCCTATCTCAAAAATCAATGGAAACTTAATCAGAGCTGCTAAAAACAAACCCCACTTCTTTTGCAACAGAGAAAGTAAACAAAGCACAAAATTAAAAGTGACAGAATATTTTACATGAAGGACATGGGATGTGCCATCAGTTCCAACAGGACGGGCTTTGTGTCTTCAACGTTTGGGACAGACTGGGAAATGTCTCTTCCTGGTTTTTTCTGGCTGCAGCCCATAGCCTCCTGGCTCTGATAACTGGAGATCGCTGAGAGTAAATGCCTTGAGCTACAGTCTCTGTGGCAAAGATGCCCTTTGAAAGCTTACAAAAAAGACTCATAGGCTGAAAAGCAAATATTTCAATACCCTGTGAGGATGTGGCGATGAATCAAATCAAGACTGCAACATGCATTGCCATTAAGATGTGCCATATGAATTAGTCATGTTTATAAATAACAGTGACATCCTATATCATAATCATACCAATCTCTCATGACATCTCCTCAACACTCAGGTCAGTTCCCAACAATTGCTAGCCAATGCAGTCCCATGCCACAAATTAATTACTGCCCTTCTGCTTAGTTTCGGCAATTGGAACCATGCTTAGCTTTCCAAAGCCAGTACTAGCCCTCTCATCCATCCTCTTCCCCCACCAACAGAAATGGCAATATCCATCACAAGAGATGATCTCTTTTAACAGATTAAAGGACAATGCCTTGTCACTTCCAGCAGAGCCAATAAAGGCACCCCCAGTTAAACTGTTGGGGAAATGCTCCTCTCCATTGTAACATTTTGTGAAATAATTTCAACACACAGCACACAGTTCTAGTCTGCTCCCCCTCTCACCTTTAACCATATCATGCAAGAACAGAAGGGCGTCTTTTGTTTTAACTACGAAACCTGAATGTTCCAATAAATATTTCCTTTCCAAATATCTGAAGAAGTGTGCATGCACACGAAAGCTCATACCAAAATAAAAACTTAGTTGGTCTTTAAGGTGCTACTGAAGGAATTTTTTTATTTTACTTCGATCCAGACCAACACGGCTACCTACCTGTAATCCTTTCCAAATGTAAGTGTTGTGGTGTATGTGTAGCAGACTCCCTTAAGAATGTAAGGAGGTAGTAATTTCTATTCCATCCTGTGTTCGTTGCAAGCAGTGTTGCTTCTGTTCCCTTACAGTTCAGTTTCTGTTAAAACCTACATTATCCATGTCACTGTCTACTATGACCAGTACTAAAGAAATTAATTGTGTAATTCATAATTATTTCCAGTGAATTTCAATGGAAGGATTTAAAAATGCAGAAAACAATGTAATTATTTATATAACATTTGTAGACTAAAAATCAATGATAGTGGAATAACCCCTTGTATGATTTCCATTCCTGAGCTTGGATGAACATGAGAACTGCAGAAATATCAATTTCAGGTGGAATTCTCTGATTTCCCCATCTCCTACAGCTACCTGTTCCAGTCCCTTATAAATAAAATGAACACCCTACCCCTCACATACAATCTAGTATTGATCCTCCCATTCACTTTTAACATGTGCCATATAAACAGCCTATACTTTTGATATTTTGCAAACCCATCTTTTCCCAGCTGAAGTTGAATCAACATTATAGCCTCCTTTACCAAATGTACAGCCTGCACTCTATCTGCACTCACCCAGAAACTCACCCTTTAAGACTAATGCTTTTCACTGATATATAAGCTTTTAGTGGTGGCTGGCACATTGTGTCAAAGCTTCATTAATCAATAATGTGTGTGTGTGTGTGTACAGACACATACATACATATATAATCATAAATCCACAGCTGATAAAAGCATCTTTAGGTCAGCTTGGTCTCATTCAAAGTCATTAAACATTCTGTGTTTACATGACTCTGAAAGCTAAAGCAAGTTTGCTCTGCCTTGTTACGTAGAAGGCTTGTCCTTTTTCCAAAGAAAAGCTTAGCTATATGTTCTTTTTAAAAACATCAAATTACCAAGGACTCCGTGGCAAAAGGTATTACAAGCAGTATCATTGTATTAGTTGTCTCTGCTTCACCTGTTCTGATTCAAGATTAGCTTTCCAACCTTCATATAGCTCTCAACGGTATTTATCAACATCATGAAATTTTGTCGACAAAGTGGTTTAGCAGGTGCTGGCAAGGTCTCAGTTTAGGAAATGCACAAGATGATGTATTGTTCTTCAGTGTTCACCTATAGCTTTGGTTTAAGCATCTCGCTTAAGGAGGTGGCACAGGGGTGAGAGCGTCCTGCTTGGCTTTCAGATAGTAATTGGATGAGAGTGGGACAATTTGATGTTCTGCATGAAAGTTAGAAATTAGGGGCAGTGGGAGGCAAACAAACAAAGAGACAATGAGGAGTAGTGAAAAGATGGAGAGATTGTCTTTCTGAGTCAATCACTGATAGCATGGGTCAGTCATTTCAAACTGCCAGTGTGGGTGAAGAGGAGGAAACAGATCAAAAATGTCTGTTTTTCTTGCTAAACATATACCTAAGCAGAAGGTTTTAATTAAGTCTGCTATGTTCCCTCAAAGGGACCCAGGTGGCGCTGTGGTTAAATCACTGAGCCTAGGGCTTGCTGATCAGAAGGTTGGCGGTTCGAATCCCTGTGACGGGGTGAGCTCCCGTTGCTTGGTCCCAGCTCCTGCCAACCTAGCAGTTCGAAAGCATGTCAAAATGCAAGTAGATAAATAGGAACCGCTACAGCGGGAAGGTAAACGGCGTTTCCATGTGCTGCTCTGGTTTGCCAGAAGCGGCTTTGTCATGCTGGCCACATGACCTGGAAGCTATACGCCGGCTCCCTCGGCCAATAATGCGAAATGAGTGCGCAACCCCAGAGTCGGTCACGACTGGACCTAATGGTCAGGGGTCCCTTTACCTTTACCTTTATGTTCCCTCAAAACTGGCAACCAATGGCGCTTGGCAAGGGTTGGGCTTTTCTTCCCCACCAGCTTTTTTTTTTTTTGCAATTTGCATCCTATTTCCACCATGGGGGAAAATAAAGTTTGCCCCCCCCCACCAATGGCTAGAACAGGGTTTCCCAAACTTGGGTCTGCAGCTGTTTTTGCCCAGTATTTTGTTGCAATCTATGGGCCACAGTGCCACTGGGCTAAGACACCCCCTGCTTACTGGGAATGCAATGAGGCTTGCAAGAGGACATCCTCCAAGAGGTATTGCAAGATGAGGATATCCTTATAATGCCTGTGAAGCACTGAACAGATCCATAAAACTTTTCCCCCTCTCCTAAGCGAGCAGTGGGTATTTTTTAAAAAAATAAAATAAAATAAACCAAGCTTTTAATTAAAAAGCAACAACTCTGCTGTTAATCTGTAAGGGGGGGGGGATAATTCAGAAATCTTCAGTGTTCTGTAGGCAGCATTTAGACAGCCTCACTTCCATTGACCTAGATACAGAAACATAGGGAAATAAGAAAGCACAGATTTAGGGAGGGATTCACCTAACCAGCTCTGTCAGCAGAAGACCTGTGCTAGGCTTCCAGTTGTGCAATGGGTTCCTCTCTGCTTTTGATGCACCTCCAAAAAATGGCTCTAAGGGAGTTGGGAGAACCCCCCAAAAAGTGTGTGGTAGGAGAGGGTGTCATTCCATATGGCACTTCGTTCAAATGGTAGTTCAAATGGTAAAATCACTCCTAAAGGTAAATGTAAAGGGTCCATTAGGTCCAGTCGTGACCGACTCCGGGGTTGCGGTGCTCATCTTGTGTTATTGGCTGAGGGAGCTGGCGTACAGCTTCCAGGTCATGTGGCCAGCATGACAAAGCCGCTTCTGGCGAACCAGAGCAGCACACGGAAACGCTGTTTACCTTCCCGCTGTAGCGGTCCCTATTTATCTACTTGCACTTTGATGTGCTTTCGAACTGCTAGGTTGGAAGGAGCTGGGACCGAGCAATGGGAGCTCACCCCATTGCGGGGATTCAAACCGCCGACCTTCTGATCGGCAAGCCCTAGGCTCTGTGGTTTAACCCACAGCGCCACCTGCATCCCTGTTAAAATCACTCCTAGTCACGTCATTATTTTGCCCCAGCAAAGAACAGTTGCACACCCCAGCACTTATCACAATACTAAACTACTATATAAGACTAGTGTCATTCAGCCCGTTCAGTAAACGGGCACTAGCTGGGTGGGAACGTAGGGGAAGCCCTGGGACCGTGCAGGTGTCGCCTCCGTCGAGCGCCTGAGGCCCACCGGCCCCTCCTCCGCCTCCTCCCGCTGTCCCGAGTGGTGACAGCCTCCTCCACCTCCCTGCTGCGGCGGAGTGACACGGGGGGCGAGGCGGGAGAGCGAGGGGCGGTGCGCATACCTGAGACGCACTGCAGGAGGCGGCGGCAGAGGCCTCTTCCTTCTCCTCAGAAGAAGGGAGGTGGAGAAGGCCGTTGCCACTCGGGACAGCGGGAGGAGGCGGAGGAGGGTCCGGTCTCTGTGCTCCAAGTCTCTGCGTCCAATCCCTGTGTCCGTGGGGCACATGCGCAGTAGCGCAGACACAGGGACACAGGGACTGGACGCAGAGACACAGGGACTTTATTATATAGGATAGACTGGGTTCTACTGGGGTGAAAATAAACCCAGACAAAATTTCTCAAGAATTCCTCCTATTGTATTACAGAAGGAAAACAAAACAAAATAAAAAATCCTTCTTGAGTTTGTGGTAATCTCTCATATCAAATCTCATAATTGCATCAGTGGTTTGTACAGCCTGCTGAGATTTGGAATAGATGTTCTTACTTTTGCCATTGACTCCTTGTCTACATTACACCATCAATTGACTAATTTCTCTTAATTCCAGGAACTGATGGGGAACGATTTTTGCAAACATTGATACACTGAGCTTTATGAATTGCCTAATCAGACCAAGAGCCTGGAAAGATTTTGACTAAAAGCTAAACCATCACAGAGTTTTCTGTATGGAGTTTATAACTCATACCAGTGCTATGTGCAATTTATGTGCCTAAGCAGATTATGAATTCAGGCACTATGCTAGGAAATGTAAGACAGGAGGCATCTCTAGTACTTAGCCCACAAGCTATACTAGTGCCATTTAAGAGGAGACATTTGAGCATTGTTACCTTAGATCCCAATTACATGAAGGATCTACAACCTCAGTAGTTTATGTAAGCCCTAATAGCAGGCAAAAAGAGGCATGTCTTTCAATAGTTCTGCTAAATGGTATAAGGTCTTGACTTTGCATAGTAAGAAGATTATAAGAATGCCTGAAGGACAATTCTGGGTATAAAACCAAATGCCCCCATGCAAATTAAAATTGCAAGAAATCCTTTTCATCATATTATTAATTGTGTAATTAATGCATCCTGTGTACTGATAAGAATAATGCCATGTAATTAATTTTTAAGAATTAAAACCTCGTCTTTATTAAGCTTCGTGGTCCACTTTCATGTTTATAGCTGTGAATATAAATCCGCTTATCTAATTATGACATGGCTGGTTTCATTGTTCCAAAGAAACCCTTCTATTTTTTATTATTTTATTTTATTTTTATTAATGATAAGATTTTTAATTTTAAAAATTGTCAAAGACCAAGGAACTTTAAGTTTCAAGACCCTTTTAACGCTTATCAGTAAAATTAGTCTGCTGGTTTGGATAAGGTGTAGTAATTCATTTATTTTCTGTGTCTGTTTTGTCTTCCATGATTACCCATTCTGTTTACAAAAAGTCTCAATTAGCATTTGAATAGTAACTCAGAGAGCAGACAGGTTGAGAATTCTTATAGAACTAATTTGGCAGGCCTCCTTCATTCTCTTTCCTCTCCCCCCACCCCTAGTCCCTTTCTTTGCCTCTAATCAAGCTCCACTTATTAAAGCTGGAATAAAAGAACTGATTTTCCATTACATTGATGCATGCTGAACAGAGCTTTGCCTTGCCTTTTCTTTTAGCTATGCTAATTGGACTCAAAGGAAATATTTACTTTATAATAGCAAATGAAGAATTCATTAAATTATAGCAAGGGAGAACTGTGCAGTCACCAATAGGACTGGGCAGTGCTTTTAAAAAAACAACAACAAAGCAAACCCTCCCCTTCAGTGACACTTATCGTAATACTTGCTTACCAATAGCAATGTTATTATTAAATTATCAAACTTAATGGCTTTGGATGGAGGAAATTCAACATCATAATAAGGGGCAGACCAGGTCCCCCCTTCTTCATAAATTACAAAAGGAAGAGACAGTCCATTAAAAGTAAATAAACACAATATAGGTTAAAGCCAATTCAATTTAGCCTAATGGATACACAAAGACTGTGACACATATTGCATTTTCCTACAGGATTTCAGCATGATTTATTCTGGACATGCTAGAAACACCTTTAAAAACAGAATTGTTTTTCACTAGTCTTGGAGAAGTAACCATTTATATAGCAAATAGACTCTGTAACCCTTGGTACAGTACATGAGAGTCAACTCAGTAGAAGTATCATCTGAGTGAACAAGTTACCATCAGCATTCTCTGTAAGGCAGGTAGGATTGCTAAGGCCAAGTTGGTATTTGATCCAAGGCCAACTAGTGCTTGGATGGTTCTTTGACAGTGAGGCTGTTCTGGGATAGCAACCCAAATCCTAGCGAGTGTGAGATAGGTGCCTTGTCTTGTGTCTTATCTTGTGATTCTTGTAGATCTATTTCAGTAGTCCAAGGAATAAAAAGTATTCCTTACTGGCATAGCTCAAGAAGAACAGGTGCCTCAGCCGTACAACTAAATAAAGGACTCATTTGCACCATTTCCCCAGTTCCCCACCTTTTCTGGGCAACCCTGCAATGCAACAGAAAGCTATTTACAATATGGCTGCATGTGTATGAGAGTAATTTACCACTTTGTAAAGTGTCTGCAGTATGGCCCCACCACACCTATATGAGACACAGCTCAGAGACAGGAGGCTTCCTCTTCTTAGAAAAATGCAGTGTGTTTTCTCTACCGCAGAGTACTATTCTATACTACCAGTCCAAGCATTTGTGGAATGCTGTGAACAGCCGTGTCCATTCCACTCACAGATCTTGGACTTATACCGTGTTTCCCCTTTTTTAAGACACCGTCTTATAACTTTTTTTCCTCAAAAAAACACAATGTGTCTTATTTTCAGGGGATGTCTTAATTTTTTATTAGATTTTTATTATGGACCCACCCTGGGGAGCAACTTCTTTTAAAAAGAGACAAGGGAAAAAGTGCCCTCTGTTTTGCAACACGCTGCCTAGGCTGCAGGAGGGAGGGCACTCTGTACCTGCCCAGAGACCACCACCATCACCCTCACTCCTAGCCACCAGAACGCCAGCCTTGCAAAATACATCATCCCTGAGAGATGATGTTTATGTAAGGAGAATTCACCGTGCATGTCCAAAGGCAACCAGTGCAAAGGCAGTGGTGAGGGAGGCACTTTGTGCATGCTCAGACCACCCCATCCCGAGCTATAAACCCACTCCGGCTTTCCAAGACGCCTTTTCCCCGGCACTGGACTGGGGGATGGGAAGGGGGTGTCTCTCTGTGCATGCTCAGAGGCAGCCTCATTCCGGCGCCGCTATGGAAGGGGAGGGCACCCACCCAACCACGATCCAGATCTCGGCCACAACGAGGTGCCGTGCGCCGGCAGTGGACTGAGCCGGAGCCCCTGGTGCAGGCCGGCACAGGCCAGCGTGGAGCCCACTACTAGCCCCGCCGAGCGCAGCCACGGGCCTATCGCCCAGCCCGCCTGCCTCCCGCTCCCCTGCCCACAAAAATCCGGCAGCGGCGGCCATGTAGCCCACGATGCTCCGACGCCGCGAAAGGGGCCAGCCCACAACGTTCCGGCAGTGCGGAAGGGCCAGCGGGCCCCCCGCGGCCGCTCTGCCTCGGGCCATGCAGCCCACAACGTTCCGGCAGTGCGGAAGGGCCAGCGGGCCTCCCGCCGCCGCTCTGCCTCGGGCCACACAGCCCACAATGTTCCGGCGGTGCGGAAGGGCCAGCGAGCCTCCGGCCGCCGCTCTGCCTCGCCACTCCGGCTGGGTACTCCACCCGGCGCTGCAGAGCGCTCCGCTCTGCAGCCGCCTGTTCCGGCGGCGGGGCAGCAGGCCTCCTCGGCCGGGCGAGGAAGAGGTCAGGCCGCTGGCTGGGTGCTTCGCCTGGCGCTGCTGGGCGCTCCGAGCTGCGGAGCGCTCCACTTAGCAGCCGCCTGTTCCGGCGGCGGGGAAGCAGGCCTCCGCGGCCAGGCGAGGAAGAGGTCAGGCCGCTGGCTGGGTGCTTCGCCTGGCGCTGCTGGGCGCTCCGAGCTGCGGAGCGCTCCACTTTGCAGCTGCCTGTTCCAGCGGCGGGGCAGCAGGCCTCCTCGGCCGGGCGCTCCAAGCGCTCGGCGCTGCGGAGCGCTCCACTTAGCAGCCGCCTGTTCCGGCGGCGGGGAAGCAGGCCTCCGCGGCCGGGCGAGGAAGAGGTCAGGCCGCTGACTGGGTGCTTCGCCTGGCGCTGCTGGGCGCTCCGAGCTGCGGAGCGCTCCACTTTGCAGCTGCCTGTTCCAGCGGCGGGGCAGCAGGCCTCCTCGGCCGGGCGCTCCGAGCGCTCGGCGCTGCGGAGCGCTCCACTTTGCAGCCGCCTGTTCCGGCAGGTGGCTCGCCGCTGCAGCAGCCGGTTCCAGGCCCCGCTGGCTGGCTGGGTCCCGCTGTACACGGTATGGAGGTATGTCTTATTTTCGGGGTGTGTCTTAAATTTAGCAACTGCTACAAAATGCTGCCATGGCTTACTTTATGGCTACGCCTTAAAAAAGGGGAAACACGGTATAATATGAACTGTGTGCAGTTGTGTAACTGGGCAATTGCTTTTAATCTGGAAAGAAACATAGTCCCACCTGTAGAGACAGAAACTGAAGGTGTGAAAACAGAAACTGAAGGTGTGGAAGTGATGGAAGAAAGCTGAAAATGAAAAAGATAAAGGGATTGGCCAACCCAGGCAATTCCCTAGCCTTGCTCCATTTGACCCCAGGCTTATTTTCTAGTGTCAGGATGCGGAACCCATGGCACTCTTATATGTTGGTGGATTAGAGCTCCTAGTATACCTGGTGCCAGAAGCCGCCTTTTAAGGTCCCAAGGATCTTCCATGCCCCATGTTGATTCTTAGGCTGGTGGGGCCCATACCATTTGGGTTTGGGATCCCTTCTCATCACAAGATCACTATTCTACTTTAGGGCTTTAAAAAAAAATTCCCCTTTGTCTGTAAGACTCCTCCTCTCCATGCTTTTCTACAATATTCTGTTTCCAGTGTACCAACCCAGAATTGTTGCATGTAGAGGTCCCCAAAACACCCCCCCAATAAATCACACTTCACACGGAAATTTAAGTTTAAGGTTTTTGGCATAATTTTGGCCACAACTTTATTTAAATACAGAATGTGAGTGGTTGCTTAGGCATTGGTTACGACTGTCTGACATCTGCCCGCATGCGGAAGTCAGGGCGAGGAAAACAAATTGAGGAGAGAATGGAAATGGGGGGGTCTGAGACTCTAATCTCCTCAACTGCTCCCAGGGGCTCTTCCGTGGCCCTAGCCCCTTGTAGGGGGTATGGATGAAAGCATGGTGAGCCCCTGAATTACTTTAACGGAATTCCCCGCAGCAGCAGCAGCAGCATTGTAGGGTCAGGCACAGTCAACCATTTCCCCTCCAGCAACCATTGGAGGGTCAGGCACAGCCAATCTTGACCACTCCACCAACCAATTTATTTAACCAATGCCTAACCCCAACCTTACAAGTTGTGACGAATTGCTACGCAATAGGCGAAAACCAAGTGGCACCAGCCAATCAGCCAAATGGAAAAAATTCCTACCAGGCCCCTGCCTCAAAAGCAGACGACGCCATGACAGGCATAGCAAGGTCAAATGCAACCGCCTAACTAAAGGGAGGGTGGGCGGGTGATTCGAAGCTCGCAGCAAAGAAAAAAACCCTCCACTCTGCAAGCCCGGAATATAAAGCCAGTAGGCTGTCAATCAAAATTGGCAACATAGAAATCTCCCCAACAACCCAAGATCTCCAATCACAGTTGTGGTCATCCAAACGATCCCGCCCCAACAGCAAGGGGAGGGTGTTTTGCCAGCCCCAACCGCAACACATGCTCTCCATGAAGGAGAACACGCTTTCTCTTCATCTGTCCTTTCCCTCTGGCTCTACTTGTGGTCGATCTAGTTTTCCTCCTACCTTCACTGTTTCTCTTTCCTCCTTCCATCATCATTGCCCCTTGTAATTTTCCTGCAACCTCCCTCCAATACCCCAACACCCTGCCTTTCATGGAGCTGCTGTGAGTGTCTGGAAAATGCAGTTGCCATTCCACTGTATCAGCTCCAGATGACCTGTTTCTTCATTTGAGCTAACCAGCAGAGGAATGACAAGGAAGGCAGCAGCTTCTGTGTCCTCCCAACACTTGGCTACTTGGACTGAAGGGAATTTGAGTTTGACAACCTTAACTCAGTGGGAGAGCACATGCTTTGCTGCTTAAGGTCCATGACTCATCTCCAAGTAGGGCTGGGAAAAAGTCGTATCTGAAATCCTGGAAAGACATCCCAGTTGGTATACACCAGGCATCCCCAAACCTCGGCCCTCCAGATGTTTTGGACTACAATTCCTATCTTCCTCGACCACTGGTCCTCTTAGCTAGGGATCATGGGAGTTGTAGGCCAAAACATCTGGAGGGCCGCAATTTGGGGATGCCTGGTATAGACAGTGAAGTAGGACCAGTGATCTCTAACCATTTATAGACAAACAACACATTTTGTCTGTAACTACAGTTCCCTTTACAGTAATTAA
The DNA here is from genome assembly GCF_963506605.1 of Zootoca vivipara. NCBI lineage: Eukaryota > Metazoa > Chordata > Lepidosauria > Squamata > Lacertidae > Zootoca > Zootoca vivipara. The sequence continues at coordinate 80,319,642 of NC_083277.1, read as the reverse complement.
TTAGAGGCACTCAGGGGAACAATCCTTACCAGGAATGCAGCACAGAAGGAAGGGAGAATTATTAGCAGTAGTCAAAAGTGATGCTGCCAGCCTAAGCAGACAATACTGATCTAGACTGACAAATATTCAGTACATGGATGTACCCAGCATGGGGCAGGGGGGTGCAGCTGCCCCCCCTAGAAGGCCAAACCGCGGGCCCGACTAGGGAAGCAAATACCCTGCTCAGGCGCCCCGCTTGTTGACACGGGAGGGGAGGGGGGGAGGAAACGCTGCTGGTGCCGCGGCTCCTCGGCGGCGGCTCCTCCTCTCAGCCCGCCCTGCCTACATTTGCACCAATCCCCACCCACTAAAGCCTTCGCGCCTCCCAATGGAAAGCCCTGCCGGGCGGCAACCTCTCCTACCTAAGAGTTCTGCTGGGCTGGCAAGCGAAGGAGACGCGGCTCCCTGCATTGGTTGCAGCTGCTGCCGCGCTCTGCCTCCCAGTAGGCTGCACTGCGATCATCGGCGCCGCGGGCTGGGAATCACCCCCTTCCCCCTCTGCACCCCCCTACCCCCCTGAGTTAGGAGTTGCTACTGAGACTCCTCCTGGGCCGGGAGAGGAAGTGCACCGACAGGAGCCAGTTCAGCCTCGGTGGGCAGAAGCATGCAAAGGAGGAGTGGGGGGCGGCGCCCGAAGGCAGTGGTCGTGGCTGCTGCAAGGAAGCTGCGTGGGAGCGTTTGCACCGGATTGCCGGCGGCAGGAGTAGCCCAGCGGCAGTGACCCTTCCTCGCCACCCCCCACTGCTGGCAATAGGAAAGGAGCTGCCTTGGGGGGGTGGCACAGCTCTCCGCTCCCCCTGCGTGCATTGCCCTCTCCGGGCATTTGCTGCTGTTTCCTTCTTTGCAATGCGCCCCGCCCCAGCCGCTCTCCCTTGCTGCCCCTGCCGAGAGAGGGGCGTTGAGGGCGGGGGAGCTGCTGCCGCCGCCGCAGGGTCACAGCTGGGGGGGTGGCTCGCCTACGCTGCGCCACCCCACCTTTCCCATCTTTTGCTCCCTTGCGATGGGGAGGCGGCGGTGGCAGCTTCTTCTTCTTCTTTGAGGGTTTCAGCTTGGCAGGGGGGTCCCCAGTATCCTCCCAGGCCACGGGGGGTGGCCCCCCAGGACTAGCAGACCTCTGAGCTCCTTCCCCATCCCAGATATATAGGGTGGGAACGGGCAAGGCTTCGGGGGGACCTGGAGGAGGGAAAGCGGGGCCCAAAGGGGTTTTTCAGGGGGGTGGCTAGCCGTAAATGGATGGGAGCGGTGTTTTCAGAGCAGGGACGTTTTAAGCATACCTGGCGCCGTGGTGGTACGGATCCCTCTGGTGCCCCCACCCGCTCCGTTTCCCGGCGCGGCGGGCGCAGCTCACTACGCGGCTGCCGCCTGGAGGGCCAGAGCCCTGCGCAACCCAGCCTGGGCATAGGGCCGGCCCTGGGCCAGGGGGTGCTGCTCGCCCCCTGTTGTGACGCCCCTGCGCGCGGCAGAGGCAGCCCCAGGCCCGCGCCTCTCCGGAAAGCAGCCTGAAGCTGTTGAACAGCTATGGGGCGTGCCTAGAGACGGCCCTGCTTCAGAGCAGGGGAATTTTGTGTGAGAGAGTTTAGGGGGTTCATTTAGAGGCTGAAGCCGCCGCCACAGAGTCGTCGGGCCCGCTGGCCCTGTACCCCCGCCCACATTCCCACTTCGTGGCCCCTCCCCTCCCGTGCCTTGGCCCCGCCCCTGAACGACCATGGCTCCCCCCCCCCTAGTTTTGATCATGGCTACGCCCCTGATTCAGTATGAGGAAGTGTCTGGTATTCCTATATTCTGAACGTTTTTGTGGGAAGACTGCAGGGTTTCCTGTTCCTGTTCTAGCAGATTCTCCTGCCTCACTAGGTCATCTATCACATACTTAAGAACCATTGGTTCAGAAGAAGGAAGGCTGAATAATTTATAACAGTTTCATAAAAAGCACCTCATAAATTTGGTAGCATCTCTGAGCAAACAATTAGAAGAATGAATGATATTGTGGTGAACCAATAACTCCTCTACCCTATAGAACAAAACAACAAAGTGAAGCTAATATTTCACTTTCTAAAGAGAAGGAAGGGGAAAGGGAAAACAGCATTTGATAGTTTGATTGCAAATGAGAGGTTTCATCACAGTCAAGCTGCTGCTAGCCATAGAGGCTATTTGATCATTTGTATTAAAATACTGATTAATGGTGATCATTTTCAAACAAATGTTTGCCCTGCAGCACTAGTGGGGATATGTTAATATTTATTGCTTTCCAGCAAAAGGTTTTCAACAAGCCTGTTAGCATAACCAGAATGTTTTACAGTGTTAAAGAAGATTAAGCTGACAGCAAGCCATTTTCTCTTGTCACATGAACAACTTTCCATGCAGTTTGTTTATTGAGTTTAGTGAAAATTAATTACATATATCGAAAGGAAAAATGCTGATTTAATTTGAATATTTGTTTGGCTTTATTTGAACAGCCTGAAAGCCATTTCAAGATTAACTACTTTAATTAAACGAATTAATAAGCTAAATTGATATAGGGTCACTTCCTAGGTAGAACGGCAATAGCTTTAGAATAAATATGTTACTCAGATGTGTAATTAAATGTCAATTTATTATTGGTCCACAACAACGTATAAATCTTAATGTTTGTGGGAGTGAAGTCATGCTCAGATATTACCAGAATATATGTAAAATATAAAAAAACCTCCCAGACAGTGAAAAACAGAAATGATAAACAAGTTACTTTAAAATCAAATCAAGCCTGATAGTTAAAATATATTGGCAGATGGCAATCTATTTATGTTCATTAATATTGCTAAGACCATTAAAATTGGAAACTACATATTTCAGCTTTTTCTTGTTGCAGTTGTAATATTGTATCTGCTAATAAGTAAGGTTCAAATGTATAGCTAATATACAAGGTATATTATATATACAAGGTATATTATATATTGATATAATATATCAAGGCACTAAGGCTGTAAGTCTGCACTGAAGATCTGCCAGCTGACAGACCATAAGATTTGGCAGAAGTCTGGTGGAGGAACAGAGCACCTTGGATAGCCAGTTAAAGTAGAGTGGAATCGTGGACAGTATTGGGAGGGGTAGTTAACAACGACATTCTGATGTCATGCCTGATATCCCTCTATGTCTCTGTTAAGGGTGTAACTCTACCCCATGGCCATCCTGGCACAAAAATTCCCTTCCATGGACTTCAAATGGGAAGGAAGAAATTAAAAAAAAGTAGCTGCCCCTGCATCAGTGACTGTTCTTCCCACTTTTCTAGAACATAGAATATTGTCGGTGCACACTACCACAAGCATATAAACCCCACACGTTTAGACCATAACTCATTGTGTGGCTTGCAAATATAGCTCTTTGACCTCATATTGTGTGTGTGTGTGTGTGTGTGTGTGTGTGCGCGCACACACACACACAAACAAACAAACAAACAAACAAACACAGCTTACAAAGGGAACTCTTGGTGGTGGGGAAGCTATGGAGAATCAGTACTTTGCAGAACAGGAGAACGTTTTGCACAAAGCAGCCTGTCCTCACAACACACATGAGTCCTAGGATATTTAAAAAGCTTTATAGAATATGACTTTGAAACAACCTTGAGTCCATAATTTTAGCAGATGAGCACTGGGAGTAACAGCCTGTTTTGCAGCCCTGTGAGCCCTTAGAATTAATCTGGGATCACATGTATTGCTGCCTTAAAGCATGCCCATCTAGAGCCATTTTTAGATCATTGGTATGAAAGCAAACACGTCTATTAAAGGCTAGCATGGTTTCTGATGTTCTCCTTTGCCTTATTGGCTGTGTTTCCTATTATTGCTTTTCTCCAGTCAATTATGCTTGTAGAATTTACGGTGATGCCAACAGGGAATTGATCTGAGAAAACTAGGAATGCAGGTCTATTATGAAGTATCAAAATATTTTGCTGCGGAAAAAATAATACTTGCCAACCCCAAGGTCAAGTTCATTTTGTACTCTATAACCTCTTCTATTAATGTCATCGTTTGCTTTCCTGACACAAAGGTTTTTCCTGGCTGTTGAATGTGACTGTGTCTACCCTCTAAACCTCTTGTGCTGCTGGTTCTAATAAGCATGTGAGAAAATGAAGGGGGGGGGTCATTGAATCTCTTATAAGGGCAAGGGAAGAAGGCAGGCTAGAGATTATATTTTGTATTTGGATGTTTCAAGCAATATTGATGTAAATGGTCAGCCGAACAAGTGGAAATTGCCTACGGGACAGTTTTAAGTGTGTGGGATGGTGGAGAGATTTATTAGTCACTTGCAAACTCAATATGAAGCAGCAACTTTTCCATCTTTCCAAACAATTTCTTGACAAAATAGGAACTATTTCAAGTAAAAATGAAGGACTTAGAACTACCTTAAAGATGTGCATAATTGTTAGGCTTCTCTCTTGGGACAGAAAAGCACACACACAATTATTTCTCTGGAATAGCCAGAGTAATTAAATTTAAGCCATAGAACATGAAGCTGGTTTCATTTCTTACACCCTTTAACAGTGAAGAAGAATATTTTGATGTTCATTAACTAGAACTGTGGCTTATATTTAAATAGAAATAGCTGAAGAAAGAAACTTCCATGCATTGTTTATGATTTCACATTTAATGTTACAAGAGTATACGCATCGCCTTGCTGGATCGGACTAGTTCAGTATTCTGTCCCTGAAAATGGTTAACTAGATGCCTCTAGGCAATTTACAAGCAAAATATGGCCACCCCATGTTATTTGTCTCCAGCATTTGAAATTCAGATGTATATTGCTTCTGTATGCTGCATACTTGTTAAAAATAGGGGGACCTTTTTAATTCATAGACCTCAAAAATTAGGAGAATAGCCATTCGGGATGATCTGCAATTGTAGTTGTTTGGACTGCGTATAAGATGACTACCTTTTGCTTAATATTACAAAATTAAATTCAGAATCATTATTTTGCCTGTAACTGAATTATTCAGATTATATCCATCATTCACTGGACAAATTCTAGTCACAAAAGTTACTACTATGCTATATGGAGGTGTCTTTCACAAAATCTGGTAAAATGGGTAAGTGAAATATTTTGTCCTTTATTCAGAGAAATGCCCACATTTTCTGCATATTAAAAAGATTTAAATTGATCATCATTACAGCACATGCTATATTATTATTGGCATTAATAAGGAGGTAATATGTCTAAACAATATTGCGATGATGAGAGCTGAGAAACCACTGCTTTGCAATGGGAATCAAAACAAATCTCTGGCTGACCTGGACAGTTTCAAAAAACAGAGGTGTCTGCATTCATATCACACAAAGAGTACAAAAGAAACATCACAGCTGTTAGTGAACAGGTTTAGATGTAATGCTAAACCATTTTAAGTGTTCTGCATAAGAACCTGTTCTCCCCCCTTGGTGCAGAGGGGATCAGAAGTATCTACTTTCATTTCCTATTAACCACAGTTTGCCATTACAACGAAACAGGAAAACTATGGTTATTAATTATGACTTATATCACAATCATAAACCATGAATGTAAGAACAGCCTTCCTGGATCAGGCCAGTGGCCCATCTAATCCAGCAACCTCTTCTCACAGTGGCCAACCAGATTCTCATAGGAAGCCCACAAGCAGAAGTTACGTACAGCATGGTTTGAAATTGGCTTGTTTGCACAAACTATAGTTAAAACCAGCACTTTTCCACACACACACACACACACACACACACACACACATGTTTAGGGGTACTCTTATTTTCCTACTCATATTAAAATATCCTCCCTCAATGAATGAGGCCAAACTTAAATTCACAAAATGTTTAGGGGTATATGCCCCACCCCACCCCCACCCTGAGAAAAAAGCACTGGTTAAAACTAACTGCAATTTGTCTTGGTTTGAACAAAACAACAAACTGCAGTTAGTTGACATAGCAGTGTTTGTTCAGGACATGGAAAGCAAACATCTATGTAGTTTGGTTGATAGATTAAATATTGAAATTTTCAAACTAAGTCACTTGCTAAATTTATATTGGAACGGGGCAGGAGGGTGGAATGGTACTTCTACACTTCTTGCTTGGTTACTTTCAACACTTCCTTTGCCAGCATTTTCCCTACAGGTGTAATGCCGCCTCACCAGTTTCCTCCACTAGAACCTGAACCAGACTAGTCCTAGCATGTCTTAGGCACAAGGGAAGTCAATGGAAATGGACAAAGCATCAGAGATTAGGGATGGATGAACTGAACTAAATTTAGGCTTTGCCAGTTCTACACGTGAGAAGTCTGTTCCATCCCATTTCAACCAGCGCATTTTATTCTTGTCGAAAATATATTGACCCTTGGGTCCCTTCCAACTTTACAATTCTTTGATTCTTATTTTTTTAAAAAACAACAATACCCAAACTGGTTTGGGACATTTTCAGGTGCTTGTAGATCTTTAACTTCCTATCTTGGTTATGATTGCTCTTGCTCATTGTCCTTTATTGTAGGAAAAAGAAAGTGGAAGCAAGAGAAAAATACTTCAGAATTAGTAATATTTCTGAGTTAACAAATCCCTAAAACTATTTCACAAGTGTCATAAAACCACAGTTGGTAAATACGGTAGGTAATTTAAGGCATTTTGTTTTCTGGACAGAAACAAATATTTCAAACTTGGGCTCCTGGTCAGGTCCTGTTTTGCATTCTAATGAACATCAATTCTGACCTTGAGAAGCCACTGTAAAGAAGCAGAGGACACATTTTTTTCTCCATGCCCAATCTATCTTTGGCGATTCTGCCTTATTTAGTGCCAGCTGTGTTTCGGGGTATGAAATACTGGTTCATTAGGAACTAAACAATCAGTCATTAACGAGGCATCCATTAGTAACACTACTCTTTGTGTAGTCTAAAGCAATGACTTAAAATTAATATACTGTCCATAAATTGAAGGGAGAACATAAAACTAAGAAAATATTCAAGGACATTTTTATCTTAGTCGGGGGGGGGGGCAGGGAGAGAAAGGAATGCAACATTATATATATATATATATATATATATATATATATATATATATATATATATATATATATATATATATTCCACTGACATCCCTACCTGTGAGCAGTGATTGGATAATTTTCCTCCCCTCAGTGAAATTTGGTGAAATGGTAAAAAGGTAAAGGGACCCTTGACCTTTAGGTCCAGTCATGACCGACTCTGGGGTTGCGGCACTCATCTCGTGTTATTGGCCAAGGGAGCCAGCATACAGCTTCCAGGTCATGTGGCCAACATGACAAAGTCACTTATCATAGAATCATAGAGTTGGAAGAGACCTCAAGGGCCATCCAGTCCAGCCCCCTGCCAAGCAGGAAACACCATCAAAGCATTCCTGACAGATGGCTGTCAAGCCTCCGCTTAAAGACCTCCAAAGAAGGAGACTCCACCACACTCCTTGGCAGCAAGTTCCACTGTCGAACAGCTCTTACTGTCAGGAAGTTCTTCCTAATGTTTTGGTGGAATCTTCTTTCTTGTAGCTTGAATCCATTGCTCCGTGTCCGCTTCTCTGGAGCAGCAGAAAACAACCTTTCACCCTCTTCTATATGACATCCTTTTATATATCCTTTTATATATATATTATATGCTGCTCTGGTTCGTTTCTGGAGAACCAGAGCAACACACAGAAACACCGTTTACCTTCCCACTATAGTGGTACCTATTTATCTACTTGCACTTTTGACGTGCTTTCGAACTGCTAGGTTGGCAGGAGCTGGGACCGAGTAGAGGTAAGAGTGGCAAAGGGTGTGTATATGGTCATAGGCACATGGAAGCACTGAATAAAGGGAATGGTATCAGCTATGGTGTAGCACTTTTGAATGTTGCGTGTGGTGGGGGGAAATAAATGGCATCTGCATTTCTGGATGGAAGCAATGCTTGCAAAACACCGCACAAAAATGATTTGGTGTGGGGAGCAAACCTGTATCTCCAGGTGCTTCATCTTCAAAAAATAAACAACTGCTCTTTCTTGCACATAATCTCTGAAGCAGTGTCATACCCCACCTGCTGCAGGTGAATTGTCCATTCAGGGAAATATTTGCAGCCATTAAATATTGGTTAAGGATCTTTTGTCAAATCCTTGCATCCTATCCAGAATCACTTTACGCAAAAATATAGTGGAAGACCCATGCATGCTAATCAGTCGCAAACTCACAATACTTTTCTTTCTTGAAAAGGGGAAGAAAACACTGTGATCTGTCCCAGTTACCCAGATACCGCCAACCACACACACACACACACACACACACACACACACACACCATGCAAGTTAAGAAAGTGAAGAGTCACCATTTGCTCTTTGGGTGCTGAGGAGCAAAAAGTATCTGCGCAAAGAGTTCAACAGAAGCTATTTTCTTGTTCAATTTTCTCTTTTAAAAATAATGAAGTGCTCACTAGGTTGGAGATGTCACAGAGCAATACCTCACTGCAATGAATTATAAAAAGTAGTAATTCAATGTAAGCTGTAATCACTGTGTTCTGCAGCAAGATTAACACTCATAGGCATGATATAAAATAGATTTATCTCTATGTATAGCATGTCTTTAAACTGCTTGCCAAGGTGAAGCTTTTAATGAATGCTGCCCTTGCTCAATAGTACACCGAGTCACTATTGGCAGAGAGGGATTCGTTTGGCTGATTTTTCTGTCTCTCTCCCCCACCACCCCATCCCTTGACAGAATTTTATTTTATTTTATTTTACATTCCTTAGCAATTGTAAGAAATGTAAAAGTGCTCCGGCATACAGTAATAGTACAGCTACTTTATATTCCAAGCCAGACAAAACTCAAAGCTGGCCAAAACATTATAATGGCATCTCCTTTGCAAAGCTGTCTTCACTTCTTTTCCTTTCCATAATACCTATCATAGAATTATTATTTTTAAAAAAGGTTCTAATAGATGGCCCTTCCTTCCTTACAAGCTTGGCCCCTACATATTGCCTTGAGATCCCACTGTGTTTGTGCCTGCTAACCCCCTTCTTCTCTTTAAGATGCTAGATAATGTGTGCTCAAATGCATGAGCAGGAAAGCTCTCAGACTGAAAAGAAGGGACTGGCATGGGAGATACAACCAGCCAGTTATGATCTAAAGTTTTAAGATGAGAAGTTCTTGTCAGTACCAATTCTATATAGCAAATTATTTAGGGGCTGGTCTGAATCATTTTACCAGGGTGAAACGGGGGGGGGGGAATACATTGATACACCATGCATTCAGCTCCAATGTGCTTTCTTTCTTTGGAGGCTGACTGCTGGGATTTAGAGCAAGCAGACGGGGGACAACATAAGAAGAGCTTGCTGTATCAGGTCAATGGCCTCTCAAGTCCAGCATCTTGTTCCCACAGTGCCCAACGCACCAGGTGCTTGTGGGAAATCTGCAAGCAGGACCTAAGCACAAGAGCACTCTCCCGTCTTAAGGTATTCAGAACCACACTGCCCCTAACTATGGAGGCAGAGCATGGCTTGTAGCAACTGATAGCCTTATCCATGAATTTGTCCATTCCCCTGTTAAAGCCATCCAAGCTGGTGGCCATTGCTGCCTCCTATGAAAGTGAGTTCCCTTATTCAAAAAAGTACTTTAGCTGTCTGATTATTTCAACATTCTGATTCACTGGATCCCCATACGTTCTCATATATATGAGAGGGAGAAAAACTTCTCTCCATCCAATTTCTCCATGCCATGAATTATTTTGTAAACTTCTATCCTGTTACCGCTTACTTTTCTCTAAACTGCCACCCTTCCTCACAGGGGAGTTGGTCGTCTCTCTCCTTGATGATTTCAGAGCAACTAACATGGGATAATTAGTGGCCTTAAATTTCAGGTTGGCTTCACTCTAATTTAGTGTTCTACCGGTGACATGGCATAATTCTTTTTTAGATTTTCTCATGCCTCATTTGTATGAGAAAAAAAAACCCATCCCAATATACATAAGTATCTTGGTTAAGCATGATGAAAGATGGAATAGAAAGGATAAAGCACAGCAGAGAGATGGAAAAGGATGGGGCCAAGAGGAACAGGTTTTTCTTCTTAGTGTTAAGGTGAAATAACTATTGCTGCTTTATTCTCTTCGGTTGTGGTGAATATTCAGAGACAGTGCTCTTAAAGAAAACCTTTTCTTTCTGATTGATGAGGTGAGAGAGGAAATAATGAGGTACTCCTAACAGTGACAATACAAAAGGGAGAGAGTGGCGAGAACCTCTGATGTTTACAAAGAATGAGAAGAAAGGGCCACTTTTTTATTTACTGTCAAAGCCACTTTGGAAAAATGTGTTAGTCTTGAAGCTCATATTGTGAAGGATCAAAAAAACATAGAAACACTTGTCGTTGCAGGAGGTCTCTTCACTCATGCATTTGCTTAACCTCAAACTTTGTCAAGTCTTCTTTGCTTCTGTAGTAATAAATCATAAAAATAAATCAAAAGGAAAAGATCAATGGCATTTATTGTTTTACTGTACACTTCTGTATGAGGGGCAGGGGCTGGGCTTGACAAGACCACCACCAGGAGAAAAAAAAACCTTGACTGAAATAAGATGAAAAGTCAGATTTCTTGTTCTTTAATGTATCAGGGGGTAAGATCCTAGTGAACTGAGCAGTAACTGCTTGTTTCCTACTGCGCATTCAGATCAAGCAATCATATTTCCCCTGTGTTTATTAACAACTTCAATATTCTATCTCCCTGTCTTAGAACTAGAGATGCATTCATCTCCACCAACATGCATCCATTTGTTTTCTATGTGACTTTTGCCAAATATATCTGCTAGAAAGAAATTACTGGTTGGTTTGAATAAAACTGTGAACTTTTACAGGGCTAGCTTAAGGTATTCATTCTGATACAGTCATATATACATCAAGACTTGTTTAGGTTTATAGGAATGGTTACCTATTTTACCTTAGATGGTCTTCACTAGTTCCCCATATTTAAACTTACCTGCACTAGGTCTCTTTACCACCACACCTGCCAATGATAGTACTTTGATCATTGAGTGAAAGAGGTTAAAAAAAAAAACCCTAAATTTTCACTAAGTAAATGAGATGGATAAGAAGGAGGGTATTTAGGAATGTAGGTGAGACTAGTGCAGGCATCCCCAAACTTCGGCCCTCCAGATGTTTTGGACTACAATTCCCATCATCCCTGACCACTGGTCCTGTTAGCTAGGGATCATGGGAGTTGTAGGGCAAAACATCTGGAGAGCCACAGTTTGGGGATGCCTGGACTAGTGGGTAATAAAGACGTGCAATAGGAGTAGTTGGAAGAACAAGCCGGAGACAAAAGGAATTGTGAGGGGTGGGGTTCTGGGTTAGGGCTTGGGGAAGGGATACTAAGGGTTTGGTCATATACAAATCTGAGAAATTGTATCAGTACATAGACTTAGGAAAGGCATGAGATGTGGGACATAGTCCATGTGGGATACAAACTTCAGGCCCTGGAGGATTTGCCAGAGAATGAAAAGAAAAAGAAGCATGAATGGCAAAGGGAGCTGGAAGAAATGAAGATATGAAGGACACTGTGATGAACACCATAGCTGCCAAGTTATCCCTTTTTTAAGGGATTTTCCCTTATGCTGAATAGGCTTCCTCGCGAGAAAAGGGAAAACTTGGCAGCTATGATGAACACAGTGGTACCTCGGTTTATGAACACAATTGGTTCCGGAAGTCTGTTCAGAAACTGAAGCGCACTTTCCCATTGAAAGTAATGGAAAGTGGATTAATCTGTTCCAGACGGTCCGTGGAGTACTTAAACTGAAGTGTTCATAAACTGAAGCAAACTTTCCCATTGAAAGTAATGGAAAGTGAATTAATCCGTTCCAGATGGTTCCACGGTGTTCGTAAACTGAAAATTCGTAAACCAAGGTGTTCATAAACCGAGGTTCCACTGTACTCTGCTATAGTTTTTTGATGGCTATAATTTTTGGAAAGGAGTACGACAAGGTTGTATATTGTCTCCCTGCTTATTTAACTTATATGCAGAATTCATCATGCGAAAGGCTGGACTAGATGAATCCCAAGCAGGAATTAAGATTGCCGGAAGAAATATCAACAACCTCAGATATGCAGATGACACAACCTTGATGGCAGAAAGTGAGGAGGAATTAAAGAACCTTTTAATGAGGGTGAAAGAGGAGAGCGCAAAATATGGTCTGAAGCTCAACATCAAAAAAACCAAGATCATGGCCACTGGTCCCATCACCTCCTGGCAAATAGAAGGGGAAGAAATGGAGGCAGTGAGAGATTTTACTTTCTTGGGCTCCTTGATCACTGCAGATGGTGACAGCAGTCACGAAATTAAAAGACGCCTGCTTCTTGGGAGAAAAGCAATGACAAACCTAGACAGCATCTTAAAAAGCAGAGACATCACCTTGCCGACAAAGGTCCGTATAGTCAAAGCTATGGTTTTCCCAGTAGTGATGTATGGAAGTGAGAGCTGGACCATAAAGAAGGCTGATCGCCGAAGAATTGATGCTTTTGAATTATGGTGCTGGAGGAGACTCTTGAGAGTCCCATGGACTGCTAGAAGATCAAACCTATCCATTCTTAAGGAAATCAACCCTGAGTGCTCCCTGGAAGGACAGATCGTGAAGCTGAGGCTCCAATACTTTGGCCACCTCATGAGAAGAGAAGAATCCTTGGAAAAGACCCTGATGTTGGGAAAGATTGAGGGCACTAGGAGAAGGGGACGACAGAGGACAAGATGGTTGGACAGTGTTCTCGAAGCTACCAGCATGAGTTTGACCAAACTGCGGGAGGCAGTGGAAGACAGGAGTGCCTGGCATGCTATGGTCCATGGGGTCACGAAGAGTCGGACACGACTAAACGACTAAACAACAACAACAAATAATTTTTGGATGGTGACTTTTTAAATGAATGTACCCCAAATAAGATGGGCTGTATTCAGCTAAGTTGCACTCAAGAGTGGATCCACTAAAATTAATGAACAATGGAACTTAATTGAAAACCACCTGAAGTATTTTTTATCATGATATAAATAAGTTTACTTTTGACCATTCTTCGGGACATTGTTGGATTAAAATCTGATTTCATGGAGCACATTTATGATAAACCTTCACAGTGAAAAATAACAGGAAAGTCAACTTATGGTGGCTTTTCCCTTTCATAAATGATCATATAAACTCTCCCTCTATCTATGCATGACTGACATTTTAAAAGCAACCTGAATATGGTTTTGTCATGGATAGCAGAGCCAGTTCCAAATTTGAAGTGTTGGCAGCTGGATGGAAACAGATTTTCTATTCTGTTTCTACAATTTAAAGGGAAATCATGCAGTGTCAGTGGAAAACTAACAATGCCAACTTATGCTTCTATCTTAGTGACATCATAGAAATATGAATGTTGGGTATTCCTGGTTCATCATATCCAACAAAGTCAGACAGCTTCAACTTTTGATTAGGACTATGAAAGGATGTTTTGTGACATCCCTATAGTCACTGAGAAATAGCAGTAAGAGTTGGCAGCCCATACGATGATTATGAAAAGTGAAGAAAACGGATAATTACTCAAAATCCTTCCAGCTTCTGGAATGAATCACTATATCCTTCAGCACCAGAACATGTACTTATTTCCCCTGTACTGTCAGGAATGAGAAGACTCAGAAACACACTAGAATGCTGTGGGATGGCGTTGGATATGATGAAGCTGTTATCAAGCAGTCTACAGGCAAATGATGCATATTTTTATGGGGAAAGTTAACGTGGCTCTCTAGAGCCCTGAGGTTGACTTACACTATAGTATTAAGCAACAGCAATAAGAACAGTATTAAACCAACAATATGAGTTTCAAATTACTTATGTCAGCAACAAATCCTCTGCAAAGAGTAATCAGTGAGACTCTGTTTCTGGCAAATTTCTTTATTACCTGTTGCCTGTCACTACCTTGAGTCTTCATTTAGACATTCATTATGCTCAAAATAGGGACAGGGGGATTTTTCACTCAAATGTAAGGATGTTGTTGTCAGTTTCCTGCTCTGGTCATGCCTATTAAAGCAAAGGAGAATCAACCCTGTTTGACCCCTTGATCCATCACTTCTAACTGGAACCATTGTATGTCTGGGTGTGGCTCAGAATATTCTTCTTAAAACACATGAGCTCACTGCAATACCTTTCCCTACTACATACAAGCTGTTTTTATGCAATCAAAAGGAAGTTTACTGTTATCACTGCCAGTAATGCCTACTGTTCTACTGAGCTGAACTCATCTGATCAGGGGTACCAATGTTAATCAGTATTCTTCATAAACTAATTCCATCCTGAGTGCTTGTAATTTCTATTTACAGGATAACATTATTCCCTACAAGTTAAATTCAGCTTGTTGATATTCATAGTCTTTTTTTAAAATGTCACTGAAATTATCTCTTAGGAGCAGCTCTGACAGGTCAATCACTGCAGATGGTAAGTGCTTTGCTAATTATACACAAAAATTTAGAAACAATTGTAGAATGTCTCGCCTCCGGAGAAATTTCTTTCTCCCTCTCTGTTTGAGAATAGATTCTCTCTGCTGAATTAATTTTGTGTTTGTGAGCAGATAACAATCTCTCTCGGCTGCATTGTAGGAAGAACTCCTTGCTCCTTGTTCAAATATGCAACTGTAAATAAGCAAAGGATATTGCAAATAAACAATGCCATTCTTTTTAAATAATGCATTGTGTGTAATTAGGATGGTGCAATTACAAGAGTATAAGAGCTCTCAGTGTAACAATTAGTTTTTGAGAAAAATGTAATTTGTTCCAATGTAAATGTTTCCCCTTAATTCATATGACTCCCTTGAGTTGTTACAATAATAAACTAATTTCTGCAAATCCATGCAGTTGTTACAGCATGCTCCACATCCCAATACGCTAATCAAAGAGGACAGCTAACTACAATATAAGATCAGCATTTCATTAGGAAGAGAAGAAGAGGTGCCCTCAGCACTGCATCAAGAGACAGCGGAATTTGTTTAGTGCAGGTGGGCTCAAGGTCTTTCACAGTACAGTACAATATTGTACATGCCTATTCAGAAGAAAGTCTCACTGTTAATCAATGGGGGTTAATTCCAGGTAAAAGTGTATAGGATTAGACCTTTAGTTCTACAGTGGTACCTCGGTTTATGAACACAATTGGTTCCGGAAGTCTGTTCATAAACTGAAGCGTTCATAACCTGAAGCGAACTTTCCCATTGAAAGTAATGGAAAGTGGATTAATCCGTTCCAGACGGTCCGCGGAGTAACCGTTCATAAACTGAAGCGAACTTTCCCATTGAAAGTAATGGAAAGTGGATTAATCCGTTCCAGACGGGTCCGCGAAGTACTTAAACTGAAGCGTTCATAAACTGAAACATGGGTGTAATTGGTTCCGGAAGTCTGTTCATAAACTGAAGTGTTCATAAACTGAAGCGAACTTTCCCATTAAAAGTAATGGAAAGTGAATTAATCCGTTCCAGATGGGTCCGCGGCATTCATAAACCGAAAATTCATAAACCGAGGTGTTCATAAACCGAGGTTCCACTGTATTCCTATTATCCAGTCCATTCCCTTCCAAGTCACACTCACACCACAAATGTAAAGCTCACTGCCTTCCCCAAATAATCCTGGGAACCATGGCGATTTTTCTAGAAAATGAGGTGCCAGAACTCACCATGAACACCTCCCTCATTCTCTTAGAATGGCACCCACCCGAGAGGTGCCAGAACTATGTTCCAGCAAGTTCCAGCTGAAAAAAAAAAAACCTCCTGGGAGCTGTAGCTTACCCACCATAAAGCTACAGCTCCCAGCACCCTTAACAGAGTACAGTTCCGAGCCATGTGCATGAAATGTAGAGTGTGGGTGCAACATACCTCTCTCTAAGAAATACACACACAGAGAGAAGAGGAGGAGGAGGAGGAGGAGGAGGAGGAGGAGGAGGAGGAGGAGGAGGAGGAGGAGGAGAAGAAGAAGAAACAGCATAAAAACCAGTCTTTCTTGCTTATGATATTTGTCTTGTTTGTGTGCTTCAGGTCCTCCTTACAAGCTTCCCATGGGGCACAAATTGCTGGACTCGATGGGCCTTGGCCTGATTCAGCAAGGCTTTTCTTAAGTTTGCAGTCTCAGAGACTAAAAACAGCTTACAGCTACATAGCTATAGGATCCAGCTGAATTCCTTAGAGAAAGATTCACACTGGTGTTGAGATGTGTTAGCCTCTATACTTGTGTAAAACATTATTACATCTGTTTGTTACCAGCATGCTTTGAGGGTCAGAGAAGACGGCACTATACCACTTAGGTTTTAAAGATATTACAGTGTTACATCATAGCATAAACATAATTCCCTATATAGGATACCAGGGCTCAACATTTCCTTTGAGGAGTAGCTTGCAGTGAATTTCACTTCAAAAATCTTATCGTGAATTGGAGAGCATCTGCATTTGTGTTATATGTACTGTTCGTTTAATGTTTTGCAGGAAACCTGAATAAGCTGGTGCAGCTCTGCCCCTGTAGTAATTGGTTTCTTTTCCCCATATTTGCAGTGTAGTCAGTGGACAAAAATCAGTGGTAACAACATGTAATCGTTTCAGGGCTGGGTACTGTATAAAACATTGTCTTGTCTGGTTAAGTCAGTGATAATGAAACATTGCAGCTCATTATGGTGATAGGAAGAACAATTACCCACCAGCAGAAATATTCTCCTTCCCCTTTTTGTCTCTCTCATTTCATCCATTGCTTTTCTTCAGAACCAATGCATATACTTGCAAAAGCATTGCTTTTAATAAATCATATTGTCCATCACACTTGGTGGTTTGTGACACCTTGTGGCTCGATTCTCAGTCTTTCTTTCTCTTGTGTTTGTTGCAGTGTGCCATTTCTGTTAACATTCAAATGGGATTAAGAGCAGGGAAAAGGAAATAAACAAAACTCTCTGATTCAAAAGAAAGAAAGAAAGAAAGAAAAAGCGCTGGGATGTTGGATTTAGAGTCCTACTACAACTGTACTCAGGTTTGCCTTTCAATAACAGTAATGGTGCTCAAAGCAGCAATGTCTGATCTTTTGGCTTCGTGCTTTTAAATGACTGGCCAATCACTATGATTCTAGAGAATTATAGGGGCAAAACTATACCAACAAACACTACAATCAATGTGACCTCAGTAGAAGTGCCTCCCGCCCAATAAAGCCAAGGAAAGCCAATGACTCTTGTATTGCACATTGTATGAGAGATAAACATAGGTCTGGTGTCCCTTTAGAGAAACTTTACCCAGCCAATTCAGTAGCTAGGAAAAAGAATTCTGGGTCGGCTTTGTTAATAGGGGGAATAGACACATCCAAGTCAGTCTCTGTCCTGGAGATATGGAATTCCTTTTAATCACCGTGAGTTGAGGGTTCCTCAGTGCTGGCTATATAACCAATTTTCATATTAACCTATGCACTGCCAAGTTTAAATTTGCATGGGTTTAAGTAGAAAAAGAAACTTGACATACAGTATGTGTAAAATCAGTATGGCTAGTCCTTATTTCACCCCCCTTAAACTGAGAAATGCAGCTGTCTGCAGACAAAAATCTGAACAGTAGCCAGCTGTTTTATAACTGTGTTAGCCTCAAACCCTCCTGAGAAATTTCCTTCTCCTGAAAAATGAATTATAACATGGCTAAGTGGCGCCTGATAAAACTAAACAGAAGCCATGCTTCTCTTGTGCAGATTCACCATATTCTCCCGATAGGAAGACAAATAAAAACACTTCATCAAAATCAGACAGAGAAACTTAGGAATGTTCATTGGAGACCACTAAACCTGAAATACCAATCAATTTTGCCAATGTTTTGTCACACTCGTGAGTCTCCTTAAGCACTGTCTTCTGGAGCTGCCAGAAAGCAGCTGTTTGTTATGAGGATTGTGGGCAGGTTAAAGGCCCTTGCAATCAAACCTGTGAAAGCTGGTGTGTCCATGTGTATTCTCAATGCTCTTCTTCTGAAGGAGATTTGAGTGCAGTTTGCACAAGGCTCAGTACACGGAATCACATGCATTTATTTTATTTTCTTGTTACCATATTCTGCCTTTCCAGGTTTGCCATTCAAGGTGTTACCTAAAAGCACAGTACAACCCTAAAATACAAATGATATGGAACAGCAGTTCAATCAATCAAGCTTTATTACGGTCATATACCAGCTATTAAAATAAAAATGCTTTACAAGGCTATGGGAGTTGTCATTCGGGGTGGATATAAGAGTGTATGAGTTTGAAGGGGCTATGTTTCCAGAGGGAGGGTCCAGCTGGCCTTTCCCCTGGTGCTGCTCAAAGTTCTCAGTTTCGTACCCGAGCGGAGGAACTACTTCCCACAGTCCAATACCGAGTTTGCTATTCCAATGGCTGACTTGTTGTGTGTGTGTGTGGGGGGGGGAGACTAGTCCTGCAGATCTGCGTGCAGAATCTGGCTACCGTCCGAGTTAACTTTTGCTCCTTTCCTAATAGTAGGACCTTTAGTTTGGCCTTATCTGGGAGGTCGGCCAGGCTCTCCAGAGTGGGGGCGATGGTATCTCTGTGTGCCTTATCGAACAGAGGGCATCTAAAAAAAAGATGTTCGGGGCTGCCTACTTCCCCCAATGGGCAGGAGCAGAGTCTCTGCTCGTATGGGATCTTTCCGAAGGAGCCTAACAGCACTGGCGAGGGCAATGCCGAGCTTCGGGCGAGCGTGAAGGCTCTTCTTGAGTTTCCGGATTCAAGTTAAAAGAGATACGCAGTTAAAATTACAAGCTGATCCATCTCATTTGCCCTCTAGAGCTTGACAAAACAAAATGGACATTATTTTCAGAATTTAGGGCACGAGTGGTTAATCTGTAGCCTTCCAGATGTTGCTAGACTGCAGCTACCATCATTTCTGACTATCAGCCATGCTGGCTGAGGCAACAGCTTAGTTACCCCTGATTTTTTGTCTGTTGCTTCTTTTCCCTATATGCTCCTGTAGCAGACCCACTTAATACCACCAATTAATAATGCAACAGATCCACACCCCCTAACTGCCCCCAATTAAATATAGTGTGCCCACCTCACACTACACCAGTAACACGGATTTCTACCCCACGGCGGAGTGAGCTCCTGTTGCTCAGTCCCAGCTCCTGCCAATCTAGCAGTTTGAAAGCACGTCAGAGTGCAAGTAGATAAATAGCTACTACTCTGGCGGGAAGGTAAACGGCGTTTCCGTGTGCTGCTCTGGTTCACCAGAAACGGCTTTGTCATGCTGGCCACATGACCTGGAAGCTGTACGCCAGCTCCCTCGGCCAATAGAGCGAGATGAGCGCTGCAACGACTGGACCTAATGGTCAGGGGTCCCTTTACCTTTAATCATATATATAATTGAATATGTGCTTTTAAATGTTGCCAGTCTATGCTCTTTATGATAAATGCATTAAACGTTTTATCTTTCTGCACATTTTTTAAAAAACCTATTCAAGAATTTTTGTGTGCAGGCAGTGGGTACTGTATGTATACAGGCATCGGGTTGGCCACTGGGAAAACAGGATGCTGGACTAGATGGGTCATTGACTTGATCCAGCAAGCTCTTCTTACATTCTGGTGTGTGTGTTGTTTCTGTGGTGTGTGCATGCATGGGAGTCTGTGAGGGTGACAATGCCCTTTTCGCACCATTCCTACCACAGCCTGCTGTGGCTCCCAGGTAGTTTACTGGATGGCGATGTGGCCCTTGGGCAAAAATAAAAAATAAAATTTATAAAGGTAGTCACCATAGCTGCCAAGTTATCCCTTTTTTTAAGGGATTTTCCCTTATGCTGAATAGGCTTCCTCGCGAGAAAAGGGAAAACTTGACAGCTATGGTAGTCACTGCTGGTTCAGACTCTCACAGACATTTTCCTTTGCTGTTGGATAATTTCTAGAGGACTTTCAAAAAAAAAAAAGAGGAGGGGGGCAAACCTTGCATTTTATCTCACCTCTAAGTAAGTGGAAAACTCTCCAGGCTGCAATAAAAATGAATTGTTCTCTTCCAACTGTTAAAAGTTGGTTGGAGAGAGAGAGCAAATTGAAACAAGGGTGTTTCTTTTTTATTATAAAGAGTTGTAATGCTGTTTGCCATGATTTGTATATATAAGGATAACGAGGATAGTATGCAATAACATTGTTAATATTAAAACTTTATGGGCTCTTTTTTTTTTTAAAAAAAGGGAAGAAATAGAAAGATAAATACCAGTAAGTAACTGATATTAATGGTCACTGATCTGCAAATGAATCAAGCTGTAATGCAAATTTTGCAGGGAGGTTAGCCGCCCTATAGGATCCCACACACACACACACACACACACCTGTGTGTGTGTGTGTGTGTGTGTGTGTGTGTGTGATATAATAGCATTACAGTATGCTTTTTTAAAAAGAACACCTGAAAGGGACACAGACACCTGAAAATGTTTCCTAGAATGTATGAGATCATTGTATGTTGAAATGTTTTATCAAGGTGAAAACAATTAAGGTGAAAAGGTGGTGAAGAAATTTTTGAACCTTTCTCAGGTGATGAACAGGGGACATGGAATCCTGTTGATTCTCCTTGACCTTCCACATCTTTTGACATCACTGGTCATGGTATTCTCCTAGGTTGCCTGAGTGAGTTGGAGGCATGGCTTTGAAGATGGTTTCAGAGAACAAGTGTTGGTGGACTCTTGCTCAGCCCCATGGGAGCTTTCTCGCAGGATCCTGCTCAGTCTTTTCACAGATGTTATGAAGCCACTGAGAGCAGTCATCTGTAGGATTTGAAGGTTGTCACCAGGATGTTGATGAGACACAGCTCTGTCTCTTTGTTCTGTTGGTTCCAAGAGAGGGGCATTCTGAGCCAGTGTCTGGAGGCAGAAATGGGTTGGATGTGGGCAAACAAATTTAACCTGAATCAAGACAAGATGGAATGCATGTGGATGGTTCCAGGAGCTGACAAAATTATTGGTGCTTAATTGAGATGCACTTCCCTTGAAGGACCAGGTGCATAGTTTAGGGCTGCTCTGTGGATCATCTTTGTCACTAAAGGCCATGTGATCTTTGTGGCTATGAGCAGCTATGTCTCACTTCAGCTGGTGCACCAATGAGGGCCATTTCTGGATAAGGTTAGGCTGGTCATGGGGTATTCATGCTCTGGTAACTTTCAAAACAGACTCTGTATTGCACTCGGGGGGGGGAGGGCTTTCCTTGAAGATGGTTCTGCAATTTCACTTAGTGCGAAATGCTTCAGCAAGGATGAGGGTAGGGACAGCAAGCCATAAGCATATTACCCTTATTTTAAAGCAGCTGTACTATTTGCCAGCTCTTTCCTCAGCCCAATTACTTTGACACTGAAATCCCTAAATGGCTTAGAACCCAAATATATTCAAGAATTCCATATCAACGTGCCTGTGCAATAAGATCAGCAGATGAGGCTGTCCTGGTGGCCTCGCCACAGTATGAGCTATGCAGTGTTGGGACCCAGGAAAGGGCCTTTTCAGTGGTGACTCCTCAGATAAACTCCCTTGCTATGAAGGTGCATCTGGTCCCATCTTTCTATACTTTCAAGCTGCTAAGATGCAACTTCTTTGGTGAGTATTTGAAGGTGGAGAGACCTGATTGTTACTACTATTAATAATTGTTTTTCACTGATTTGTCACCCTGTGTTTTTTTAAGAATTGTATTTTTTTATGATTTTATGA
Organism: Zootoca vivipara; assembly: GCF_963506605.1. Classification (NCBI taxonomy): domain Eukaryota; kingdom Metazoa; phylum Chordata; class Lepidosauria; order Squamata; family Lacertidae; genus Zootoca; species Zootoca vivipara. The sequence goes on along the minus strand of NC_083277.1, from coordinate 80,297,965 downwards.
ATTTTCATCTATTTGCTTTGTTGTAAACTGCCCTGTGGCTTGTAAAAAGGGGCTTTATGTGTTCAGACCCAGAAAATAAATTCACACATGACTCGAATTTTGGGTTGGTTTTTGGCAGAATTTAGGCCACAACTTTATTGATTACAGAAAGTGAGTGGTTGCATAGGCTCTGGTTCGACTAGCTCCCTGCACCCTTGCAGGTAGCGCTGACCCAGGGCACCAGCATAGGTCAGCCAGGGGTGAACACCTGGGTAGGCAGAAAGCCGGGAACAAGCTAGGCCGCCACCCAGATGTCCCCCTGGACTCAGGCACGGGCACAACCCCCTCACAGGGTTGGCCAAACCATTTGAGTCCCTGCATTACTTTAATGGAATACCCTTCACATAGGGATGGCGAGAACGTTCCCCCATCCCTATCACCTGAGTCTATCCGCAACCTTACAAGTTGTGACAATTTGCTATGCAGCAGGCGAATCCCAAGTGGCACCAGCCAATCAGCCAAGTGAGGAAAATTCCTGGCGTGCCCCTGTCCCAACGACAGATGACACATGACGGCATAGCAAGGTCATGCGCAACAAGCCCTAAAAGTAGGGAGAGGTTGGCAGTTGTTCCGAATTTACTGAAAGAGGAAGCTCTGGGACATGTGCATGGGCATATATAGGTACCTCAATCCATTTGGACTGTGCCCCATTGGCCAGATTGAACCCAACATCGAGGGACCTACCAATCGGGTGTTGTGGCTGACCAATCTTACCCACCCACAACACAGGGTGTCAGTTTCCAGGTCTCACCGCAACACATGCCCTCTTTGAGGGAGGACCCAATATATAAATCATATGAATAAATACCTTTTTTTTCCCCACCAAATCATTGAGATTAACAAGGTTAACCTAATTATTTTTTCAGTTGAAATTTACAATTATAATCAAGATTTCTTAGAACCAAGCTTTCTTAGTTCATTGTTATCCCATGAAGGGGGTGGGGCAAAATTGCAACTGCCTAGGGGCCTGCACAGCAGTGCACACCTAGCCCAGATGGGCTAAAGAGAGCATCATTACAGCTGCAATTTGCAGCCCAGTCCTATCCAGGGAATTCAGTTGTGGTTAGTCCCAAGGACGTATGCATTGAGACCAAGTCTGTACTGTACCACACAGTCCAATTAAGCCTGCTAATATCAATGGGAATAAATCAACTTAAATATCAGTACTTAGGCATAAGTGGGTTTCAGATGTTGCTATAATTTCTCTAGCTTTTATGTAAAAATATAATTTCAAACCACTGCAAGATTTACTGGTGTGGACTATGCAGTGGGGGGCTGGGGGGGGGCGAACTAGAGGCATAAGCACTCTGGAACATACTCCACAAACTAGGTTTTTCATATATTGTTGCTGCATTTCTTTATAGATAAGCTGAGCATTGGGATCCCAGCTGTGCAGGTTTCTTAAAGAAAAGAAGTCTCTGTTTCATGATAATTAGGTAGTGATTTGCTTACCGACCAGGCATCTATTTTTATTTTTCATCTCCTGCTGAATTTGCATTAGAAAAGAAAAAGATCAGATATGACAATAGCAGCTAAGGACATACACCCTGGTAGTTCAGCTAGAAAATATTTTGAGAAGCCAAAGCAGAAAAAGAAGAAGAAAAGAATGTTCTTTAAAGCCTTTAGAATATGCTTGTCTGTTAGGGTAGAAACCAATACATTTTACGGTACATACCATTTTGAAAAATTATATGCTGTATATAGAAAACTCCTCTCTTTATGTTTCTAGAAGGGATTTTAATCTCTTTAGTAGCAACAGGGGGATGGTTCCTCTTAGCTTTGAGATGTGACTGAGGACCTTGCCAAGAATGCAAAATCAAGGCATAACTGCAGTTGTTACGTAGAACTGTCCTCTTCATCCACTGAGACTGAGAGAAGTACTGTCTCCCATGGAATTTTACACATAGTTATGGAACTTGATTGAAGGTTGCTTTTGATATTACTGTTATATCAGGGGGGGGTTGCCAGGGGAGGGGGCAGATTAGGTTGTATTCAGAGACCTTTCTAATCACTGGATCCAGCAAGTGTTAAAATATAAGCAAGGATTCAAATTCCTAGTAAGGTGATGGCCAGGGTAATTTACTATTAAGGGAGCAAAAGAAGTGGCTGAGCACCAGAGGGCAAATGGGTGCATCTCCTCCATCACTTGCCTGGTAGTTGGAAACAGGGCCGTCTTAAGCCTATCTGGCGCCGTGGTGCAGGGATCCTTCGGGCGCCCCCTTGGGCGCCCCCATCCCCACGGGGGTCCCTTCACCCTCCCGCTCGCCGTGTTCAACATTGTTCCCTGATTTGTATTGTTAGCTAGCTTCAGGCTGGGCCGCGCCGCGCCGCCCCCCACCCCACCCCCCCATTCCCAGCAGGGGCTCCCCTTCCCCCCTCCCTCCCCCCAGCCCGGGATGGGGCTGCTGCTCCTACTACTGAGCAGGACCAGGCGATCTTCGGTCGGGTTCTCATTGCAAGCCTTCTCATTCCTGTGACTGAGCATCCCCTCTGGCTCCTGCTCCTTCTTCACTTGGATCATGAACATCAGAGACCAGCGCCTGGCTAGAGGTCCCTCAGAGGGAATAACTGGCCGCAACCCCGTCCTGGGCTGGGGTGGGGTGAAGGGCTGGGGGAGTTGAGTGACACGCAAGAAGCAGCCTCCCCTCCTGCAGAAAGAGGGTTTTCTGTATCTCGGGTCTCCTGGAATTTAATGTGACGGGAAGGGGAGCGGCCTGTCCAAAGGCGCTTGGCTTCCCCCCTCCCTTCCGTCCCCGTCGGGCAGCAGTAGCGTGCGGCCATTGAGCTTCCTCTCCTCCTCTTCGTGCCCATGAAGCAGAATCAGCGAGACTCCTGCCTAGAGTGGCAGCAAGTGTGTGGTGCCACTCTAGGCAGGAGTCTCTCTGATTCTGCTTCATGGGCAAGAAGAGGAGGAGAGGAAGCTCAGCTGATAGGAGACATGCGGGTGCCTGGAGCTGGCTGTCTCAGCTGCAAGCAGCCAGCAGCAGCGCCTCACTCAAAGCCTTTCCTCTCTCAGAGCCACAGCAGCAGCGTGCTCCGGCAGCAGCTGCTCCCAGACACCAGCCGTTCGGCGCCCCTTCTGCGCCCCTGGTGGCCAGGTGCCTTGGTGCATTGCGCCACCCAGCCCAGGCCTAGAGACGGCCCTGGTTGGAAAGATAAAGGGCAGGGCTGAGTGAAAAGTTGAGCGTGTGAGTTAGAGGCTGGAAGCAGACTGAAACCAGAAAGAGAGAGAAAGATGCTTCATTTTTGTTTGACTCCAAGGCTGTGGCTGTGGGAGAAGCAAGGCCCTCTTGGGAAGTTAATGCTGTGAACTCCACCATTGTAGGCTCAGGTTGTATAATAAGCCACATATCATGCAGATACCACAGTCCATGCTGTACCTCATTCCAAAGGAAACAAAAACCCTGGGTAATCTCACACTGCTCAGAGGCTGGGGTAGCATGCAACATTATGTCATTCAGATACAGCAGGGATCTCCAACTGTGGACCCCCTAAAATAAGCTCAACAACTTGTGCACCCCCCCAAAAAAATGGGTAGATCACTGCAAGTTTTTTATTCTGGGAGTAGATACCATGTTTCTCCTAAAATAAGACACCATAAGATACCATTTTTCTCCTAAAATAAGACACCACCAAATAACTATGGGTTATTTTCAGGGGATGTCTTATTTTTTTTTTTATTAAGTATGGTACAGTTTAACCTACAAGGTTAAACTGCCTATCACTATGGCTTATTTTGGGGGATATGGCTTATATCCTTGAATGCTTAAAAATCCTGCTATGGCTTATTTTATGGCTACATCTTATTTTAGGAGAAACGGGTAGATTGCACTCTCTTGGGAGTTGGACGTCCCTGAGGTACAGAATTACTTAGTCAGATGAGCTACCCAAGCTCCATCCATGAATGTTTTCTTTGAGGAAGTATTGTGCATAGCAGGGGTGGACAGTAGGTAGATCAAAATCCACTGGTCAATCTCTTCAGGGATTTGCATTAGATTGGCAAGGGTCTCCGTTACAAGAGTGTGGCTTCCTCCCCCCAAACTAGGCTAAAATGAAATGTGGACTTGTGTTGAAGAGACTGATTAGGTGAATCCAGGCCATAACTTTTAACTTCCAAGTCATTGTGAACACCCAAGGAAGAGCCTCTGTCACTTCATACTGCATCATAACTAGTGATTTTGGGTACTTCAGTCTCTCCAAATCTCTCTTGTTTTCTCTTATCTTTTCATTCTCTATTTGCACGCTTCAGTCCTGTATCATATGCATTTTGAGTTCACCTCATTGCATTTCGGCATCCAGTACAGCCTGCTGGATTCTCAGTGCCCTCCCATCTCTTTATATGGCAACAGTAATATCCCTGCCTTATGTTAGTCCCCCCCCTCTTTCTCCATAGGTCTAGTCCAGGCATCCCGAAACTGCGGCCCTCCAGATGTTTTGGCCTACAACTCCCATGATCCCTAGCTAACAGGACCAGTGATCAGGGATGACGGGAATTGTAGTCCAAAACATCTGGAGGGCCAAAGTTTGGGGATGCTTGGTCTAGTCAGTCAAGCTGTGGATCCAGGGAGAGCAGTATCTGCATAGTCGTTGGATGAATATTTGTACCTACAGTATTAACCACTTTCAAATATAACTTGTGGGGCCTGTGTTCTCTTCATATTTTACCCTGCTATTAGTATGCAAGGAAGCACCCCCACGGTGTGCAGTGACTCTAGATGTAATATTAGGAAACGTGCCTCCATTGATGCTTTATTCATGCATGCATGAGTGTGTGTATGTAATATGTGATTGGAGACATGTGTTAATAGGAGTGGGAGGGTGGGAGCGTTTTTACACAGGCCATTCAGACGTTTGCCAGTATCAGAAACCTATTTGCTTGATTGAACTTTAGGGAAAGATTTTTTTAAAAAAAAATGTTTCATGTTTTCTCATGCTGTTGTATACATTGTTTTATAAATGTTTCATAAACTGAGAGCTTTGTGTATATATTCTAGTAATAAATAAAGTTAATAATAATATAATAGTAATAATAATAATTAATAATAATACTGTTTTCTCTACCGAACTTGCATCCAAACACTTCATCTTAATTGAGTTGTGGATTAGGGGGTGGGGGGGACTCTGCATGACCAATGATGGGTTGTTACACAAAGGAGAAGGAAGAAGATCCCCAAAGAAGAGCTTCCTCAAGCAAGAACTTCAAAGATCTTTTAATAAGACACTAACATACGACATGCCATCCCTTGTGGCTGAAGGAACCAGATTGAAAGTCCCTCTTTCCCTCAGCTGATAAGCAATGGAATTGACTTTCTAACGAACAGTGACATTTCATACAAGAGAAGGAAACATGAATTTAGCTAAGTGATTAGACAGATTTAAATGACAAAAAGCAGAAGAATAACTGTTAGATGGTTTGGATGAATAAAACTGCACATCGTATATGATGGAAATAACTGAGCTTTTTAATTATTACTTACAATAAAGCAACATGCTACTCATATTTGGTTCTATGCTTGTTGAAATAGCTTAGATTATGTTCTTGATTATGGAGGTAGAAACACAGCGACAGAACTAAAACAAGGGAGACTCTACATTAGAATTTCCCACTTTTCTTACTGATTAACAAACATTACTTGTTTGAAGATTCAGGAAGCTGTGCTGGGAGAAAGGGTGTTTATCCTTTCCTTCTGTGCTGTTTTCCCAGTCTATACACCCAACCAACCCCTCTGAAGTGCTATGTATCCTGCAGGAATAACAAACAGATAGCCTGCAGATACATTTATATTTTTCCCTATGGGCCAAATAGCAGCTTTTGAAGTAGGTGATTTAATTGGGAATACGGCACTGGGGAAAGGATTAAACCGGCATGGGACTAATCCATCTGTACTAACACCACCCTTGCAACATTTGGTGGCATATGAAGTGCCTTATTATCATTTGCAAGTGGTGAATTTTATTTTATTTTTTATTTTTTAAAAATACATTAATACGTGATGCAGTAGGTTGGTGATAATTATTCCCAAGCAATATATGCCATGGAAAAACCTTATATTATTTGTTTCAATTTTTTGTGCATTATTTAAAGCTGAAAGCTTTCTGCACAACCACCCTCTAAGGTAGGTCATTATGCTGAGGGTTATTGACATGTCCACAGCATCCCAATTACCCAGTATTAATGGAAGATTAGCATGTGGTTAAATTAATAATAATAATAATAATAATAATGAATTTTTATTTATACCCCGCTCATCCTGGTTTAGAAACCGGGCTCAGGGCGGCTAACAACAAATATAAAACATCAACCAAAAACAACTTAAAAACAACGTAAAATACACATCAATATAGCATCACCAGGGCAACTGGCCAAGTTAGTCCTGCTAAGGCCAGCAAGGAGACCAGGGAAAATTTTGATGTGGGGACCCAGAAGAGTTTCTTCATAAAAAAGGAAAGGGAAAAGGGATGACAGATCAGGCTAAACTGAAGGCCAGGTGGAATAATTCTGTATTGCAGGCCCTGCAGAAGGAGATCAAGTCCTGCAGGGCCCTAGTCTCATGGGACAGAGCATTCCACCAGGTTGGTGCCATCACTGAAAAGGCTCTGGCCCTTGTGGAGGATAGTCTGGCTTCTTTAGGGCCTAGGACCCTTAAGCTATTACTATTTGTGGACCTGAGACTGCGGTGCATGCCAGGAGAGGTGGTCCCGTAAGTAGGTACGAGGGTCCTAGGCTTTCAAACAGTTTCTCATTAGGACTGTCACATTTTTTGGGGGGGGGGGAATCTATTCCATATCTGAACCCAGAATTCAGATATCCCAGGGCAAAGGGCCACCAGATCAGAAAACTAGACTGGTTATTGCCTTCGAGTTACATTTTAAAAGGGAGGGAAGCAGTAAACTCAAACATGTTGTTAAGCAATGAAAGCAGTTTCTTCTTCTTCTAATTTCCCCTCTAAAATAATGATCAAACATTGCCCAGAAATATAAATGGTTGTTTTGCCAACACTGCACAGAGAAATGATTACCTTCTGTCTGTGTGAAAGATTTGACATGAGAACAAAAGAGGGTTTTATTCTGTTATGAAGCCAGGGAAATGGGATTGTTTCCCTTCCAACAGTTACTGGCTTCTTTTGTTAATGCCATTTCTAGAACTGTTCTTGTTTTCTTTAAAATAAACTGCATATAGTGAAAGCTGAGTAAATAATGGAAGACAAACATTATGTTCCTGCAATTCTACCTTTGCAGTTTTCCACCAACTAGATTTTGTAATTCTCAAATGTATTTATCCTTTGGAAATCTTGGCACAACTCTTTGCCTACTGTCTGCAAGCAAACCTGTTCCACTTCATCCAAAGTAGCTAAACACAAGTTATCATATGGAAGTGGTGCAAAAGCTACAGCCCATTTAAGCCAATGTAGCAAAATATAGCAAAATCTAAATCAGTGTTACATTCAATCCAAATGTACTACAGTTTAATAGCACTGCAAACTATGATTTATCTAATCATAACAGTATGACCCATGAGTACACACAAATATAATTTTTATTTAAATTAGTATTATACATTTTGACTCATTAGTATTTAGAGTGACACAATGGGATTTGCCTTTCCTCTTCTTCCCACTTCAACCCCTCTTCTTCCTCAATCTGCTCTGGAAGATCCTTCAACCTTCCGTAGCAGATTTGGGATGCGTGTTGGGAAATGGAGAGGAGGGGAAAGGAAAGTCCCCTTTGTATTAGTGAAAGCCCATTTTGCAAGCAGGACACTTACTATTGGCTATCGACCTTTCCCCCCTGCAAGGCATAAAAGCTGTGAACAACACCAAGTTTGAATGTCCTTTTTGCCCTTCATCATGTTTTCTGATCTGTTCTCTTTTCAGCCATGTTGGGAGCCACAGACCAAACATATGTACACACTGGAATTCTATCAAAATGAATGGCAAATCTTTTGACTGCTTTTCTTTAAGTGCAATAATACTGTGTTTTTAAGTCAGTAGACAGAATGGGAAGGGGAGAACAAATGCTGATTTGAATTAAAGATTGTACCTTGGAGTAGTGGTTAAGAGCAGTGAACTCATAATCTGGTGAACCGGGTTCACTTTCCCGCTCCTCCACATGCAGCTGCTGGGTGACATTGGGCTAGTCACACTTCTCTGAAGTCTCTCAGCCTCACTCACCTCACAGAGTGTTTGTTGTGGGGGAGGAAGGGAAAGGAGATTGTTAGCCGCTTTGAGACGCCTTAGGGTAGTGATAAAGCAGAATATCAAATCCAAACTCCTCCTCCTCCTTCTCTGAAATCAAAACATGCGTCGTCAGGTCCTCCACACACCCACACACCCACACACCCACACACACACGGTCCCAATAACTTTATATTTCTCATCAATGAAACAGAGGTTTATTAAAAATATCATGGGATAACAAAATAGGGGTGAGACCTACCATGTCCACTTCTACATGCTTGTTTGCTATACAATCCCAGTCTTCATTTATGTCCATTTGCTGTCAAATAAGAGTGCTAAAACAACAGAAGGCAAGCAGCAACTTAGATAAGCTTGGGTGGGCCAATGTCTCTTTTTTCATAGTATCTTCTCTACCTTCAGACTTAGCTTTGATACAGGGGAGGGAAAGTGTGTGCACTTCACTCCCCAGCCTAGAAGCCAACTTTCAGAGGCAGAAACAGGTTTTGATGGTGGAGGCAATGCATTTCCACCACTGCAACCCACCCCTCACAACCCTTCCCAGTCATGAAGTCAGGCTTTCCTCCACTGGGACAGAAACCTTTGCTTGTGTAGATGAAAAGCACACCCCCGGTTCACTGTTGCTTTACGCAAGGTCACATGTCAACACTATAGGCAGAAAGGCTATCTCGGAGCCATGTCCCCCCCCCCCAAGCCAAGTGAGTCAACATTTCTACATTCTCATTCAAGAATAACTCTTGATATTGGTTGACAAATCTAACAAAGAGTTTTGAAAATATATGCACAGGGCTATGGGGGGAAGCTACTCTAATTGGTTCCCCACACTAAAACAGGCTCTGGGAAGCAACCCTTTCAACCCTTTACCAGATAATGAACCATTTGTTTCAAGGGTAATGTAGAAATATTATTCACTATCACCGATAACCAGCTCAGAACAACAAAACATTGTCCTCAACTGTAACAGACAAAGAGGCATATTAGACATGAATATTCAAGTTCTCCAAAAAACCAAACAGCCACATATTTTGTTGCAGAACCTCATCTGTAATATATAAGCTGAAGTAGTTCACATCCAGTGCATGCTAAAAAGCAGCGTATTGTTATCATACCTGCTAAAAAGTTGCACAACATTTTTTTTTCCTGTCAAGGGCTACATTCCTTGAGGGTAATCCATTGGGGGGGGGCAGCAGATGAATATAGTAGGTGTAGCCCAGGGATAGGCAAACTCGGCCCTCCAGATGTTTTGGGACTACAACTCCCATCATCCCTCGCTAACAGGACCAGTGGTTAGGGATGATGGGAGTTGTAGTGTTGGAATGGTTTGGATCAGTGCTGGCAAACCGCGTCGATTCTGCCAAGGTTAGAAATAGCGCTGGCACACCGTGCCTAATGTCAGAATAGCAGACATGTGTAGCAAGACAGGACAGGACAGGACCGGACAGGACCGGACAGGACAAGCAAGACAGGGAAGAACAATGGGGTGGTGGAAAAATACTGAGGGTCACAAGATGGGCTTAGGAGGGGTGTTTGAAGAGGAGCATGTGATAGAGGCATGGAGGCAGGAGCATGGAAAACAGTCACGTACAAAATGGCGTCGTGTGGGGAATTTGGGGGTGTCACCAGAGGTGTCGTATTCATGGGCAGTTCCATATACGTATGGTGTTACAGTACCACCTTTGGTTATATGCCTTTGATTGGAAGACTGTGCCTGAAGGGTTAATCACTGACAGCATGTAAAATTGCCAATAAAAGGGGGCTCCCGGGCATGTCTCGGGGTGGCCTTCCCATACATCATCCTGTCATCGTCGCGTCGTTCTTGCCAGCGCAACATTGTAGTCCCAAAACATCTGGAGGGCCGAGTTTGCCTATGCCTGGTGTAGCCAAAGGCAAAAATCTCCTGGCTTCCTCAGTCCTATTGCACTACTGGGTTTAGAGTTACTCTCAGATAAATACACCAATAACTTATTTATCTTTTCGTCCAGCTGACTAACACAGCTACTGTTGTGGAAAGCAAGTGAAACCTTGCTGACTTTAGTGCTCTCTCACACCAAAAGCAGAAGTCTTCCAATTTGTTCTCAGACTTATTTTCCCCAAGCCCTACAACTAGGGGGAGAAAGGCACAACTCCCAATAATTTGGAAACCACAGTGTATGGAAGGGGAGAGGAAAGATTCTTAAAAGCTAGGAAAGAAACGGGAGGGAAAGAACTCTGGTAAGATTAAAAAGGGGTGGCAGCTTTAGGAGGCCAAGAAGGGGACGGGTTCATAAAATGAAGTTGCCCAGCTGCATTTTATATCTTACTGCAGTTTTAAAATTGCCAAAAAGTATAAAAATTGCAAAGAGAAATCTCCTTCCCAAAGCAAATGGCAAATAATAGGAATTCACTGCACATTCCTTTAACCCCTGGTCACATTAGAGATAACAATTACTTAGTGCTAACAGTTACTTAGCACTTCTGCTCCTGGCCCAGATAAGTAATAATAACTGTCACTTGACTCATTAAGAGCAAGTGAAAGCATTTAGCATTATTACCACAGGACTTGTTAAGCACATTATGCCAGTATGAGATGTTCTGCATCAGCAGAAACAATTGATCAATCTGTAATAATTCTGCACATATATGAATTGGATAATGATGCCTTGTAATTCCACAACATGACAGACATGCCGACTAGTGCTTTCACTGGATTAGTCCTCATTTTTCAAGAGTATTATCAAGACAAAGAATGTGTTTATCCAATCGGTTTGGGGCGATGTAAATGAGTGTGCTGAACATTTCCTTAATAAATGAGCCACCATTCTGATTATTTTCAGTAACATTTGCTGTAGTTAATGGCATCATCCATCTCAGAACCCCCTCTATTTATCCTGTTTATAGGATGGTTGAAACCTTTGTGGAAGAATCATTAATATCTTTGCAAATGTCACCAACTCCAAATGCTTTGATCATGCTAAGATTTGCCCACCCCCTGTCATCACTAGTCTCTGATGAGTTCTGGCTGATTTGCTTTGTACATCAAAGGCATTAAAGGACCTCTCAGACTCTCCGTCTTTTGGGTTGCACTTTTGAAGTCTCTTGAATACACATGAGCCATATTGTTACTGCAAAATGAAAAGTAGAGGCCCAGTGTGCATATGGCGGACAATGTGACTCTGAATTTACACAGCCTTTCATCAAAGGCAAGTGCTGCATCTGCAAGGTCCCCGGAGGCCATGTGATGGGGTCCTAACCATAACAAGCCTTGCTGACTTTAAAATAAGCAACAAGTCCCTTCAAAAGTGCACCAGGAGGCAAATAATGAGCATTTGTATTCTGGACAGCAAAACTAAGTGTACAAATAGTAAGAGTTTGCAGTACCTTCCTTTAACCCCCAATCACATCAGAGATAACATTTACTTAGATTTTGCAAGAATTAGGCAGTCTACATGGATAGTTTGCCAGAGCAATGGATTAAATTGTGGTTTCATCTCCCAAGATGCAAACAACACTTAAACTACCATTTCCAAGCTTGGACATAATGGGAAAATGTGGTTTATACAAGCCAGGACATCAGTAGCACCCGGGCTGGATGCTTTCTACAGCTAGAGTATAGCTGAACTGTTTGTGTCTGTAATATCAAGCAAGCTGGCTTTTCCTTTCTGAATCATATCATTCCATTTCTAATGAAGAAAGAAGTGTGGGAGAGGAGGTAGAATAAACATACCTTCAGTCCCCACCCCTTAGGGATGTTCTTTGTTTCCTGGGAAAATACAATTAAGTTATGAACTAATGTATCTTCTGTGTTACATAAACGGCCTGAAGTCAACCATTCACACAGGTTTTCAATTTCAGTAAAATGCTGTTATCTGAGATTTACTTTCACATACATTATTGTTTGATAATCTATGTTGAATGCTACACATTTTGGTGTAGCAATGTGATTTAAATATATTGCAAAGCTTTCATCATCTGGGACTGCCCCTGGAAAACAGGGACATTTGGAGGGTCTGCACCTCTGCTTCTTCCCTCAGACCTCATCTGAAAACATACAACTTCTGTGAAGCTTTTTGCTGAAGCAAAATAATGTAAGGAAAGCCTGCTGGATCAGGCCAATGGCCCATCTATTCCAGCATCCTGTTCTCACATTGGCCAATGGGAAGCCAGCAAGCAGGACCTGAGTGCAAAAGCTTGTGATTTCCAGTAACTAATGTAGACAGTCATACTGCCTAGAAAGTAAAGACAGGACAAAGCAATTAGGGCTGGCAGCCATTGATAGCCTCATCCTCCATGATTTTGTCTAATCCTCTTTTCAAGCCATTCAAGTTGGTGGTCATTGCTACCTCTTGTGGGAGTGATTTCCATAGTTTAACTAAGTGCTGCATGAAGATCTTCTGCTAATACCCTGAGTTCTGGTATTATGAGAAGGAGCGTTTCAGCCCAGACAATGAGATCCAGCGCCGAGGGCCTTCTGGCGGTTCCCTCGCTGTGAGAAGTGAGGTTACAGGGAACCAGGCAGAGGGCCTTCTCGGTAGTGGCGCCTGCCCTGTGGAATGCCCTCCCAGCACCCAGCAGATGTCAAGGCAATAAGCAACTATTTTACTTTTAAAAGACAACTGAAGGGAGCCCTGTTTAGGGAAGTTTTTAATGTTTGATGCTGTATTGTTTTTAATATTTGGTTGGAAGCCATTATTATTATTATTATTATTATTATTATTATTATTATTATTATTATTATTATGGGTGGGGGAGAGAAGCCTCCTCCAAGTCCACTTTCTCCACACCATGCATAATTTTATACTTCAGCACTTATTCTCAAATTAAATGGAGTCAAAGTAAACATAACTGCTTTTTCCTTGTGTTTTGTCTCTGTGCCCTGTCTTTGTTGTCTTCCCTGCCCACTTTAGTACAGGAGATGTACGGTGCTATGTACAAAAACAATCCTATATGAGACATTATCCAACTTTCATTGCTCTGGGATTGAATTTGAAATGCTCTTTGGCTGTAGAGTTTTGATGGAAGCTAGTGCATCAAAAAGGCGGAAGACCAGCCTCCTTGTACATGATGTCTGAAAGTAAGAAAGTGTAGGCTATAGCAGATTTCAGTTTTTTACAGAAAATAGCTTGAAGCTGTCTGTGTGCATAGGCACTGGCAGACACCACAACATTTGGTGCTCTTTTCTCTGCAATTCTGAAGTAATGCATTTAGTTCTGGAGACTTTTGGACTGGCAAGACATAGATAAATTAAAGGGAGCCCAGGGAGACCAATACTACTGATTAGGTGGCTGGAGGGATTGATTTAACTGCCTTAAAATAATTGAAGTAAACACCCAGACTGGAGGATTATTTAACATGGTACAAAGAGTGTTAATTAGGGGTAATGGGATAAAACCAAGAATAATAAATGTGAGCTATTAGGTAAAGCATCCTAGCCGCATTACATTGTAGGGTAAGCTCCCAAAGAAAGGAAAGGTCTTGTTACTAAGGCTTTTCCTTTGAACTACACTGAATATCAGAGTTTGTTCATTCTGCAGGGATGCTCCAGTCCTCCTGTATGCCCAGGCCAGTGCTCTATACAAACCCATAAGAGGCTGTAAGAAATTAAATGTGCATGAGTGTGGCGTTTTCCCATTCCTTGTGATTTTGTTTGTACAGGGGGATAGAAATGGTTAATGTAGACTGACCAATGAGAAAGCTTAGAGGCGGAGCCTACCTGGTTTTGAGGCTCAGCCCAGGGGTTTTACCATTGGGAGACAGAGGAGTCAGAGTCCGACAGAGCCAGTAAGACGAACATAACGGTTGTGACAGCTAGAGTGAGAGACAGGGATAGAACTGAGAGAGAAGAGTGTGACAGTGTGAGATAGTGCACATTTGAGAAACCGTTCTGAATATATTTAAAACTTGTTTGTTCTTCAATAAACTTTTATCTTCATCGTTGACTTTACAACCTGACTGAGAATCAGTATTTCACCAGAAGAAACCGGGTTGGTGGCAGTGGAAAATAAAGTAGTGTACAAGTCAATAGTCCGTGAAATGACCGGAGGCTCTGTACGAACGCCACAATGAGCTTCATAAAAAGACTAGGACTACAGTCCTGCTCATGTTTTCATGGAAATAAGGTTTAAATCATTTACACATTTTAAATATACATCAAGTATATCTTTTTAGGAGAATTCCAAAAATGATTTTAAAGAAATGGGATATTTCTCCCTCAAAATGTCTCCATATCACCAACATCCATACAATGGCAGTTGCAAGACTTGAATGTGTCATATTCCTCAATTCTTCATCATTACTAAAAAGTAAAACTGTGCAAAGAAGTCTGGGCCAAAGGCCTGTATGAAAAAAATATTTTTCTTCTCTTCCATTCCTTCAACTAGCTTGTATCCTGCATAAGATATTAAATCCAAAGCAGACAATGAAACATTCATATTCCCAAGTCTATGCAATTTATGATTTATGCATCAGATTTATTTTTTATTTATTAGAGATCTGTGTTCACAGATGCGGAACTCTTGCTGCCACACACTTTAACTTTGAAGTCCAAAAGAACTTCAGGTTTCACAGGTTGCTAAAGAAGGAGTGTTAACCCCTGAATAAAGGAGTAAATCCATCTAATGATAGATATATCACAGTATTCTAGGCATGAAGCCATACTGGATCAAGCCATGGCTAATCTAATCCATCATCCTGTTTCTGGGAAACCGTAAGCAGAACTTGAAGTTTAGCAGCCTTCCTGCAAGTTTTACTAGAGTTTACAGAATTTTTTTTAGCAGAAACTGATTTTGAAAAGCACACTGCCTCTTAACCAGGAGGCGCCATCTAGCTATGGTGACTAATAGCCAATAATAGGTCTATCTTCCAGGAAGAATTTGCCTAATACTTTTTAAAAGGTCAATTATATCATTCAAGGACCTCTTGAGTGTTTCTTTCTACTGGACCAACCCTCTTTCCTGGCACCAAAAAGTGATCAGAAGTAGAGATCAGGTTTTAGCTCTTGCATCCAAAGGATCATTGCAGTTGCCCCAGTCTTTTGAAAGAGGAAAGAGGGACTTTATTCAAGGGATGGGAGCAGCTGAATGGCAAGGATTGGGTTTAGGGGGTAAACTGGAAGTTCTCTTTTCTTTAGAGTGATGCCAAAGCTCATATCCAGACCCGTGTCTGGTGAGTTTCCTGGAAACTCATCTCCTAGAACTCATTAAAAGTTCAAGAGTTTGTATTTTGCACACTACATTAGAAGGTATATGCATCATTTGGTGCCTATTTTAACACCCAGAGTCTGCATGTCATTCTGAGAAAATGACCGTATCTACTTATCTACGGACCCAGCAGAGCGGAGGCAAGAGCCACTGTGGTGTAGTGGTTAAGAGTGGTAGACTCATAATCTGGTGAACCGGGTTAGCATTTCCGCTCCTCCACATGCAGCTGCTGGGTGAGCTTGGACTAGTCACACTTCTTTGAAGTCTCTCAGCCGCACTCATTCCATAGAGTGTTTGTTGTGGGGGAGGAAGGGAAAGGAGAATGTTAGCCGCTTTGAGTCTCCTTCAGGTAGTGATAAAGCGGGATATCAAATCCAAACTCTTCTGCTGCTTCTTCTGATTATCCAGTGGCTTTTTTTAAAAAACACTTTCAGAATGGATTATCTCTAATTAACTCTCTGGATCAAATAAATAGATGAGAGACTGGAGTTAAGGGGTAACAAGTGATTGTGTAAACAGACTCCTAAATGAGTTTTTTTTAAATGCCTACAAAGTTCTGCTCTAATTTTACAAAGATGTTCCCTGTGGTGTTCTTTCATGAGACAGTAAGTTGGATCATGTTCTCTGTGGTTTCCATCTTCCCTTCTTTTGTTGGGGCTTAATTTAATTTAAATATTTGGCTGTGTGTAAATGGAAAGTTGCCATTCTGAAGTGCCATCTATTACTTTTTCTGCAAATTCTGCAGGATGAATACAATCATTGTGCATTGTGGAAATTTAGTCTGGCACAGATGAGTTTGGATTAGGGATGTTACTTTTGGTTCTTTCAAGTTTTAAAAATTGTTTTCATGATTACTGCATGCATCATTAACCCCTTTATTGTTGATATCCTATGGAGACTTGATGTGTAGTCTTAATTATTTTAAAAGACACTTCTTTGTTATTTAGCTGGTGATTAAAAATACATTAAAATGGAAACAGAAGACTCTTTTTGTTCATTAGTTGATCTTAAAAAACACTAATCATCTGGTAAGGGATTAATTTTCATATAATTCTTAAAACAATAAGTACACAACTGTAAAAATTATTTGTGCTGCCTCTCTATCAGTTAATTAACTAAATCACAAGAGCCAGAGAGAGTGATTATTTTCTATTACTCAAACTGAAAAGTCAAGTGTAGAAGCCTCAGTCAGGGCTTTTAATAATAATTCAACAATTTACCAATTACAAGGGCTTGGACTAGAAATGCTGGATTCAGCAGAAGACTGTCAGTGAGCAGAACAAAATGCTGATCTTGGAAGGGCAGAGGCAGCTATAAATTCATGGTCTTTCTTTCTTTATTTCTGACAAAAAATTGTCAGGGGCACCGACAGAAACAAGAGCCTTTGATAACCCAGGTACTTTATTTCGTGTAGTTCCAGGACATTCCTGTGTATGCTTCCTCAGGAGTAAGTCTTCATGAGTTCAAGGAGACTTATTCCCATGCAAGTTGGTATAGGATTGCACCTTCTTTCTTCAGCCAGTAAAAACGTAAGGGAAAAGGCCAATACAAGAGTGGAAAAAGGCAACTTTCCCCATAGAGATCCCTAGATGCAACACTTCTCTGGAGTTAGCTGCTGGAAGGGGAAATAATATTGAATCAATTATGTTCCATCAAGGGAGTTTTGCAGTTGCAGTTTCCCTATCATCATCATGACCACCAAGGCATGGATGGGGCAGGCTTCCCTAAATAGCCTGTGTGTGGCCCAGAGGAGGCTCAGTCCTCCTTCTGGTCCACTCATGGGCCCCACCTCCCTGAGAGCCAACAAGCCCCTTGTTTTGCTGTCAAGCAGAGGTGACTGCAAGCCATGTGACTCTGCAGCTGCATGACAGGGCATATTCCGCCTGTCTCTTGAGTTGCAGAAGGAGAACCCTTGGTAAATTGGGGGACTCTGGTATATACAGTAGTATCCAATAATATCTTTTCTTCCTGTATACATAAAAAAGTGTAAAAGACTGTAGCTATGTTGGGGAGGGGCAAGCTGTCAGGTAAGGGGTAAGGTTTAGGCAAGCTATAATGGTGGGTCTGGCTAAGGAAAGGATTGGCAGGGTATAAAGCAGGCTTCCTCAAACCCGGCCCTCCAGATGTTTTGAGACTACAATTCCCATCATCCCTGACCACTGGCCCTGCTAGCAAGGGATCATGGGAGTTGTAGCCCAAAAAACATCTGGAGGGCTGAGTTTGAAGAAGCCTGGTATAAAGAGAGGGAGGAGCATTTGATGAGGTGTAAAGACACTGGGGAGGGAGACTGGTAAGGTGCAGAGGGAGAGGGGGTTGATCAGGTGTAAAACTGCCCGGAGATCTATGGGTATAGGATGGAATAAAATAAAATGAAATAAAATAAGGGAGAAGGGTCAGGGTTGGTGGGGGCAGGTGGGCCTGATGAGTGAAGTTAACATGGCAAACAGCCCCTGGTTATATTACAAAATCCTCAAGATCAAATGTAGGGTATTTGGCAAGTCAACATGACAGTGATGAGGGATTGATAATTGGAGTGATTGTTCTATGGTATTCTGGCAGTGGACAAAGTTGAAGTATCACTTTGTATAAATATGTTCTCATGAAAAAATAAAAAAATGCATCTAAACACTTCGATTTTAGCTAATAAGTGTGTTTCACCATCCTTTAGGTAGACTAATGTCTTATCTATATCTATATCTGTGCATATAATTTGCTGCAAGATTAAAAGATTCAGGATTAGGGGTCCCAGCCCACTAAATGAGGCCACAAGCTATCGTTCAAATTAAAGTTCAAAATCCCAGATAAAGAGAAATGTATTTGCCTAAAACTAGATAAAGATGACACAAGCTGCGCCTTCCTGTGGATAGCATTTTTTGAGTGGGCAACCATCACTGAAAAGGCCCATTCTCAGGTTCCCAAACTCTGAATCCCCCATAGAGCGGACACATGAATAAGATCCTCAGATTATTATCATAGGGTCCATATTGGTTCATGTGGGGAGAGGCAGTTCTTGAGGCACATAAGGCTTTAGAAGATAAAACTTTAAAGTGAGCCTGGAAACACATTAGTAGCCAGAGCAGTCGTGCCAGTATTGGTGTTATGTATTCAAACCATCCTGCCATAGTCAACAATCTGGCAGCTGAATTCTGCACCAGGTGCAGTTTCTGAACCATAGGCAGTTTCTATTCTATTCAGAGTAATTTCACATAAAAAGAAGAGGCTGATCCACTTAAAAAAAAATAGTAGGCAAATAAATAAGCAAGACACATACCAGATGGTAAAGCTAAGCTCCTGATGGAGATAAATGTAGGTTTGAAATGAAGATGGTCCCACCTAACGTGGGTCATTTAAGAGGCAGGCAGAATATGCAATTCGTTCTGATAAATACGACTTTTCTGGAAGTAACACAGTAATCATGATGAATAACTTAGCTCTATAAATCACCCAGGGATCCATGTGACACAGGAGACAAGGCCTTTAGACTTCTTAATGATTTTATAATGGGTTGCTGGGAAGGAAAAAATCTTGCTCTTCTTTGATCTTTAAAAGTTGCTTATTATTGTTTAGGGTGAATAAGCCACCAGCCCCAACACTTGCTGCATCATTTCTTCAGTCATTTCCGTCTGTGTGAATGCCTCTGAATTGATGAACAAAGGTTTTGAGACCTGGAATTTTCAGCACCAGAAAGTACATGCATAGTTGTGGAACAGCATTGAGTGTACATCTGTATATCATCACAAAAATGTTACAGTAACCCATTGTTCATCAAGGAAGGCAAATGGTTCAGGTAAAAATGTTTAGAACTTGTAAGTCAATCAGCCAAAGAGGACTTCTGTTGATGCCTGTGAGCCCATACTGACTATTCTACCACACATACTCGTTTTGCACCTAAAGTGTGATAAAAAAAACCCCACACTTCTCTCTTGGCAAGGTCATAAAGAAGAAGACCAAGCTACCTCAAGGTCAGAAAGAGCAAGACTTAAATTTCATCCTAACCACTTAGGGCTTATCCACACTTCCACTTGTCCCCAGGGGAAACCTCTCTTTAGGGCTCAATTGGAGCAAACAGCAATTTGGACTCATGCCTAGAAAGTGTTGGTGAACTAGGCACAGCACAAGCAGGTGGGTGAGCCCTCACTTGCAAATTCAGTTCTGTACGTTCTGTGGCAAAAAGTAGCTGTCTCCTCCTCCTTTAGACTACTTCCCCACACCTGATGTCTTGCATCACAGTGATTGCGTGTGGAGGTCCCCAAAACCGCCCCTCAAATAACTCACACCATAGACAGAATTTTTGTTTAATGGTTTTTGGCATGAATTTGGCCACAACTTTTATTGAATACAAATCAAACCAGTGAGTGGTTGCGTAGGCATTGGTTCTCCAACTGTCATCTAAGGACAGAAATAAACTTGCCTTGTCAACAAGGGGAAACCCTACAGGGAGAGACAGGGAGTCGGGTCCAATAGGCTCTCCCCTCAGGCTCATGCGTATTGCTGGTCCCCTACCGGGGATATGGACACTACATAGAGCCCCTGTATTCCTGACCGGAATTTCCCCTAACTCAGGCATCAACACAAAGGGCCAACAAAGTCAACAGACCCCCATATACAACTAATAACCAATGCCTAACCGCCAACCTTACAAGTTGTGACTTATTTGCTATGCAGTAGGCAAAAACCAGATGGCACCAGCCAATCAGCCTTAATGGGAAAATTCCTACCAGGCCCCTAAATACAGGCAACCCCTTGAGAGGCACAGCAATGTCAACACAGAGGCCTAAAAACAGCGGAGGGAAGGTGGGGATCCGAAACGCAGCCAAAGAGAAACCTCTTTCCTTTGCTTTTAAACCCAGGGGGCTGACCCACAAAATCGCAACATCAGAATTTGCCCAGCAACAGAGGAGTGACCACTCATGCCCCCAGCTTTGGACTCAGGAGTGGTTTGTTAAGTCCCCACCGCAAATCGTGCTCACCATGATGGTGAACCCGCACTGTAGCTCAGTGGCAGAGCATCTGCTTTGCATGCAGAAAGTCCCAGGTTCAACACCTGACATTTCCAAGTAAAACTGGGAATGTCTCCGGTCTGAAAAAACCCTGGAGTACATGGACTGCCTGCACACACTTTCAGGATATATTTAAGCTGCTGGTATCCTGAATGACTTGGGACGCAAGTATCTGAAGGAATATGTCTTCCTATATCAGCTTCCCAGAAGGGGACATCTAAGGGGAAGTACATCATGCAGCATTGAGAAGAGGGCCTTTTTTGTGGTGGCCCCAAGCATGGAATGTCATCCCTGATGCCACAGACATTCTTGTTTTGTGAGATGTCAGCTGCCACAAAGAGTCATGGGTGACTGAATTTGTTAGTGATACATACATACATACATACATACATACATACATATTTCTGCTCTTATTTTCTTAATTTCTTTGAATGATTTGTACTGTAGTTGTACAGTATTGTTAAACTACTGTATAATAATTAAATATTATGTCAGAAGTGGTCCTCAGGTGAATAAAGTGTTAAAGATATGAATAAATGATCTACTAGTATATTATCAGTATATTACTAGTACCAGTGCTTTTTTATGGGGGGATGCAGGGGTACGCATACCCCTAAACCTTTTGTGAATCTTTGTACTTTTATCCATTTACTGTATTTATTTCCCACGATTTGAACTATAAAATGGTGATTTTCTTGAGTCAAAATGAGAGTACCCCTAAACATTTATAATTTTTTAAAGAAAAAAAGCACTGGCTTCTGCCAAAAAAATAACCAGGGGAAACCTATTTCCAATAAATCTCTCCCATTTCAGAGTTGTGTTTCCACTATAATTTGTATGGAATTTTTTTTATCATATTTGCTTTGTATGCAGTATCAGTCCCTTGACTAATGTACCATCCTCAGCTTTTATGAAGTATAAGTGAAAAACATTGGAGTCATCTCAGTATTGTATGTATAGCTTGCTGTCAAAACAGCTTTATCTGTGCAACCTGTGATAGGGCACCTTTCCAAAGGTAGTCTAGAGTCCCTTTCACTTGCATTGTTTAACTGCATTCATTCTTCAAGTGAGTTCCTTCAGGCAGCTTGTCAGCAGGTGCCGGCTTCTACTTATCATTCTGAGGGATATAAAATATATTAAGCCTATTTTGAGGAATTTGAATTCACTCCTTCTCAGCATATGCAGCAAAATACAGTTGTGGTTTAGAATTGGAGGAAGAACTGATTCTAAAAGAGATGTGTTGGTTCTGACCCTCCAGCCGCATCATGTGGAAAGTCCAGCTCCCCCCCCCCATCCCTCCTGAGGACAAACAGGGCTTTGTAGTGCAGAACACTCCAGATAACAGGAAAACTGTGTACACATCTCCCAAATCCCCAGTCAGTCCTGTGGTCCACTTTTCAAGTGATTCAAGCTCCAGAAGTAGTGTGAGAGGATGAGAGATTGGATGGGGAAGCTGGAGGTGCACACAGATTTCCTTTGTTGTGTTGCCTACTGTCATGGACCAAAAAGGAAAGGAAATTGGTGGTCTCTGCTGAGCCCATAGAGCATCCTTCAGGCACAGGTGCTACACCTGCGAGAGCAAAGAGCTGCCATTCATAATTTTGGGATATACAAGTTAATGTAGATCTAACAAACTCTGGGTATATAAACAAAAAGACTATAGCTATAGATGGTATATAACACATAAACACCCATGTTCCATTTAAAAAGGCACATGTTACCAGTCTTAAATTATTAGAGAATTCCTTTCATTGTAATCCAGGAAATGTGTATATAAGTGATATACAACAACAACAATCATTGTCATACAGCAATACTCACCACCACAATAATCCCCTGAACTAAGCAAAGCATTTCAAATTTTACAGTGTGAACAGCAAGATCCAAAGGCTTGCTCCTAGATACACTCGGTGTTTCAATTGGTGAAATATAGTCCTCTAAAGGTGGAAGGGGAATGGGGGAGAAGAGGCATATTTCACAAAAAGAAAAATGTTCCTAACGTTTTCACTGTATCTATGTTAGTGGTTGTCAAGATGCAGTCAGTCCAATGGTTCCAGCTTCTGTAATAAAATCAGCAGCTTGAATTATGTCCTGCATCTGCACTTGGCAGTCAGTGTTTTAACTTCTTGTAAGCCCTTTTTGTGCATTGTGAGACAGCCTGGAATCCTCTGTATTCATTACATTCTTTTCTTTTGACATTCCCACCCATGACTAATCTCCTAGCTATTTTGATACATCACTCTAGAGTTTTCAAGCTGTGGGCCATCCTGAACAACACTTAACATGATATATTTCCAGACCACATGACATCCCAGCACAGCCCACTGGGTACTCCAGCAAAGGGGACTATGATCGCTTTGCTAGGAGCAACTCATCCATCTTTTCAGCTACCAGCAGCAAGCTGAGAAACCCCCTCCCCCTGCTAAAGTTAACAAAGATGTTTTGATGTGTGATACTATAAAAGATTGACTTAAAAGGATACCTGGCTTCCCCCATGGTCTTGTGGACATAATTTAACAGGGAATGCTTATGGGAAGGAATTCATAGCTAAGAATTTCAATGAGTGACTTAGATCTAGTGTTGGCCAATCCCAATGAAGTTTACAGCAAGTGCTGTATTGGTTATTGTCTTAAGAGCCTACTCTAACAAATATCCACCTGAGATATTTCCATTCATGGCAGGCAGACAAAAGCTTGTGAAAGCTATTACCTCTCTCCTAGATCTGTAATGAGAATTCAGGTGAAGATTCCTAGAAAAAAAATTCAGAGTAAGTAACCAAAGGGCGGTCTCGCACACTCCTTTTTTTCTTCAAAGGTTTATCTGTGTCAGAAAAACCGGTGTGTCCATGGCATCACGAATGTCTTTTGGCTATGGCTCTATGAACCTTGAAGCTTCCTTAGCTTTTATTTTTGTGTTCACCTGCTTTGGAAACCACATTAAGATTCTAGGTCTACATAAAGTTTTGCCAACTTTACCTTTGATTGGGTGGGAAATAGCTAAATTCTTTTCGCACCATTCACACATTTTGAGACATTTTAGCATGAAGTTGCAAGGCTAATATTTCTTAATAAGTACCTCCATCTTGCTGATGTGAACAGACTAGTCACACCATTAATTTTACGGAGTGGGAATAATTGGAACCCAGTAATTATGCATAGAAATATACTATGGCGTAATGATACACTAATTGTCTGTGTGCATTGTATATGAAAACCAATATTAGATTAGCAGGTCTAGCATGAATATCACCACACGTGGTTTTCTGTCTATGCCTGAAAATCTAGCTGTTGCGACTCAAAAGGAAGTGTACTTTTTATTCCTGTGTCACCAACTGCTATGAGCATTTTAAAAGGCCCTTTTAAAGAGGCATTGGCTGGGAACGTATTGTAGGTAAAACAAAAATTCTGAATTTCATTGTGCTCGAGGATTACTTGACTATTGCTGTATAACTGCACAAACTGTGTTTTAACAAGGCTATCATGATACTAGTACAGTGGTACCTCTACTTACGAATTTAATGCATTCCGAACGCACATTTGTAAGTCAA
The DNA here is from genome assembly GCF_963506605.1 of Zootoca vivipara. Classification (NCBI taxonomy): domain Eukaryota; kingdom Metazoa; phylum Chordata; class Lepidosauria; order Squamata; family Lacertidae; genus Zootoca; species Zootoca vivipara. Next base: position 80,274,009 of record NC_083277.1, on the reverse strand, counting down.
AAAAAATTGTAAGTCGAATCCCATAGGAATGCATTGGGAGAAAAAAATCGTAAGTAGAAGCAACCCTATCTAAAAATTCATAAGTAGAAAAAATCCTATCTAAACCGCATCCAAGATGGCGGACGGAGCTCTATTCGTAAGTAGAAACATTCGTAAGTAGAGTTATTCGTAAGTAGAGGTACCACTGTATTGACCTTCTCAGGACATCCAGCTTTCAGTTGTGTTTTCACCACTTTCATCTTAGTTTGGCAGGGTAGAATGTGGGAAATATTGGGAGCATGAGGTTTTTAAAAAAGAATTAAGAAACAGGAATTCTTCTAATAGAGTCAGAACATAAACATCTAAATGCCACAGATTTTAAACATATGATTCAGAATGCAGAGCACCTGATTATGAGCACGATCCTGCTAAAATCAATTAGTAAAGGCTGCAGTGCTAAACACACTTACTGAAGAGTAACCACACACTCCTAGCCATGCCTACTTAGAAGTACTGAATTCAGTGGATCTTGCTAAATGGGGTTAGGATTGCATCTGAAGTCTCCTTGAACTCAGTGGGACTTCCTTCTGAGTTAACATGCTTAGCATCCTGCTGCAAATCCCATTGATTTGAATGAGTTAGATAAGTATATGCTTAAATCTCTCCAGATCAAATAGAATGGAACTTCAAAGGGACTTTCCACTAAGTACAATTATTTGGTAAGATAGCATGAACTGAATGTGAAATATGTTCCAAAACTGCATTTCTCAGAGATGGGAATAAACTACCAAGTGTAGATGAATGTCCACTTGAAGCATTGCAACTTAGCTTGAATAAAGCACTTCACTATACATATTTCTAATTTGAGATAGCACTCAGAGGAAGGTTTCTAGATCTTCCTTTTATAACTCCACGTATTATCATAGCAATACAATCATCAAATCGATCTCTGGGTTTTCACAATTAGCAATGAATGATGAATAATCTATTCTAAGGTCACTGCACACTTTGCCAAAAAACCAGCAACCGGGGGGTGGGGGTGGGGTAATGACAAGCTTTGAATATTTCAGATATGGCTATGAATAACTCCCAACTTGCACCTGTTGCTTACTTTGTTTCTTAGGACTCAGCTAGACTAGTAAAATAATAATAATAATAATAATAATAATAATAATAATAATAATAATAATAATAAATAAATAAAATAAAAATAAAAATAAAAATTTTAAGTGTGTTGTATGTGCGATATAACATTGTGCCACCAGATGGCAATGTAGAGTCCGGTTTTTCTCTACCTGTTTTCCCTGTTTAAATTTACAACGCTTTAAACTGAAACACTTCTTTGATGCGTCTAGATCCAGCCTAGATCTGATTATTTGTTTCCTTCACAGCCACTGTACTGCTTGTCAGCTCTATAGACTGTCTCCCAAATGTTACTATATCACTAGAACTAAGCCACTAGGAGAATCAAGGCAGAGACAGGTGACAGCCTGCCTTTATACCAACATGTATGATAATAATGTGATTTTAATAACAGCAGGAGAGTGATATGTGTTAAGGGAAATGCAAATTAAGTGGTTGATCTGCATAATAACTGACCATTGTGCACATTCACTAGGCATCATGGAGAACGTGCACATAAGGCTTACATGAAGAAGGAATTGTGCACATTTCCCATTCAATATACACAATCCTCAACAGGCCTCGGAGTAATGTGCATATCTTGCCTGAATTTTGTATAGTCTCCAGTCACGATGCAAAATTCCTAACAGGGTTTAAGGAATATGCATATAGTGGCTTTAATTTGTACATTCTCTGTCCATTATGTGTGTCTTTTGAACCTGGTTCTGGTTGGCAGACCTCAGGGTTCAGGAAAAACAAGAAACAAAATAGATTGTGAAAGTTGAAAGTCTCCCCCCCCCCCGCTGCTATGGAAAAGGCAAGAATATATCATTGCTTCTGCAACATGTAATTTTCCTTGGGTTTTTAGCATATTCCTACTAAGTAGCTTCCTGGCCTTGGAATCTGCTCCTTATCTTTGGCTCTTTACTTTCCTTATACACCCCCATGTTACTGATTTCTTCATTGGGATGTCTGATTTCTTCCTTTGATGTCGTGCTTTGCCTTAGCTTTGTCCTATATGGTCACATGTACTAAGCTCGGTTCCCATTTCTCTCACTCCTGATCTTGGACAGATTGCTCATGCACTTTTCCATGACACGGAATTAATCGTCGCTGCTTCCTTTCACCAGACAATACCTCCAACTGATGACAATCAGCTTTATCTCATGTCTGTTGCCGGTTGGAATTGAACTGACAAAGATCAGCAGAATCCAAGCTTCATAAAGTTTGATGTGGGAAGCAATGAGAAAGGGCCGCGGGGAAATTGGTCTTAAAAAACTCACAGCTGCTTCTGTGGAAAGAGTTGGAGATTTGTCCATGAAGAGACTCACCAGGGTATGTCCCAGTGGGACAAAATGGGAGAGTAGCATAAAGGCAGGAGTGACTTAATTTCTTAAAATGTTGTGGAGCAATTAATGTTAGCTTTGTGGCAAATGGATTTTGAATTTCAAAGTTTTAAATGTCTGACTGGGGAATTAATTGACCTGCTGGGCCTGCAGTAGGAGGCCATCTATCCTGCAGCCCTGCTTATTTCATGGTACATATTCTAATTACAATGAATCTGCAGGTTTATGTGCTATTATATTATCCATGAAAGTAACTATATGCAACAAAGTTTTTATTTTCCATAATAGTCTATAACTGAGAATGTCTATTCCATTTTCTTTCTTTCTTATGATATTTTGGTCAATATATACACTTAAAGTTTGAGCTGAAACTGTTTGTCTCCAAAGCTGCTGTTATTCAAGCCTTAGCCACATCTTTTATTTTATTGTCTTTCCAAATCTCATGCATGCAAATGTGTTACTCCCTTCAGAAGTAATTTCATTCCCATCAATATTACTTTGTCTTCGAGGTGTTTTGTCAGTGTTTTATCAAGTTTTTTGTAAAAATCCGCCCTCTTCTGATTTGGTGCATATATACCCACTAGCAATACCTTTTCCCCCTGCACCGTTATGTGTACCCCTACTACCCTGCCCTCTTCGTCCTTGAAGAGTAGCTCTGGTTTAAATTTCTCCTTCACATATAATGCCACACCTCTTTTCTTTTTTTCGTTAGATGAGACAAAACCCAATCCTAATTTTTTATTTCCCAGGATCCTTTCATGCTTCCTTGAAATGTGCGTTTCTTGTAAGCATATAATATCTAATTTTTCTTTTATCAGCACATATTCTAATTTGTTTCTTTTACTTTTGTTATTTAATCCATTCACATTCCAGGACTTTATTTTCAATGCCATATTTTGTTTTATTTATTACTTGTTTATTTATTTATTTTTTACAATATTTAAGTTTGAATCTCCTTATCTAAATCTATCTCTGTATCTACTTCTCCTTCTTCTTCACTGCTTTTCCCTTCATCCTCCTCTTGTGTCTCTACCTCTTTCTCCTCGCCTCCTATTGCACCTTCTTCTTTACCTTTTTCCATTCCTAATAGTTGGCCGTACTTCCTTCCGAACTTGTCAATCTCCTGTTGGTTCCTAAGTATGAATCTTTTGCCCTTAAGGTAGAAGGAGACTCCGTCCGGAATCTCCCATCTGAAGCTTATTCCATTCTTTCTTAAAACTGTTGTAAAATCCCGAAATTTTTCCCTCTTGCGCAACATTCTTGTTGGCACTTCCTTGAATACAATTATCTCCCTTCCGTCAATTACCAGTTTCCGTAGGAAGCTCTGTCTTAGAATTTCATTTCTCATATACATTGAGTTGAAAATTACTAAGCAGTCTCCCGGTAGTTTTTTTGCTTTTGCTTTGACGGATTTTACCTTGATTCTAAAAGCATTTGTGATGACTGCTTCTATTTCCTCTTTACTTACCCCTAACCATTTTGCAATATCGGTTGACAGTTTCTCTTTAATGTTCTCGTCTTTCTCCTCTACCAAACCTCTAAATTTCAAGTTAAGTTGTCTCTGTCTTAGTTCCATCAGAGCTAAGCTATCTAAGATTTCCTCCTTCTCCTTCTTTAGTCTATTGATCTCCTCTCTAAGGCCATCTGTCTCTTTCTTAATTTCTTTCACCTCCTTCTGTACTTTCTTCGAACTTTCTTCTAGACCTTTGGATTTTGTTGCTACCTCTTCAATTTGTTGGGATAATTCCCCCACAACTTTTTCAAATTTTTGATCGATTGAGTTTTGAATGTCCCCCAATTTTTTTTCAAGATTCTGTTCACTCTGTCTTATTTCTTTTTTGATCTCAGATAAAAGTCCCTCCCAGTCTCTACCCTCCTCCTGTCTGGAGGGACGCCTGTCTGAGGGCGTTGCAGTTGTTCTTATGCCTTTTTTATCCCCCATGTTTATGTGAACTTTTAGCTTTTCAGGCTATCTTTTCCAAACCCCTAAAAGCAAGCACCTTAAGGGGGGGATGACTTCCTTTCAATCCAAAACCAACACCTTATCAGATTATCCTTTGGGACTTCTCTTTCCACTCACCAAGCCTAATCTTTTCCCACTTTTTCCCCCTCAATTCCCCCCTTAAACACTTAGACAAGAGTAACAATGTCAGAGTAGCAATATCAGAATATCAGAAAATCTTACATCATCCAGAACATTTACATAAGGCAATAATCTATTAATTCTCAAAGAGAAAATAAAATAAAAATTCTTTAGCCTGCACCTCAGTTCAGTGATGTCCTATGTCTCTATCGTCTTAGAAGAGGTGGCTATTTACTTCTTCTTTTCTTCCTTTCCTTATTTTCTCTTCCTTCAGCCCAATCAGTAAATTCCGAAGTGAGGTTGCAAGTTCTTAAGGGTCCGGGAATCAAGCAACGCAAACCAATAATCCACAAAGTCCGGTCCACAAAGTCTCTGGACTCTTAACGGGGACCTTAACGGGGTAGTGATGCCAAGTTTAGATAGAACTGAAAAGAAAAGAATAAATGAGAAGGGTAAACTCCCAAAAACATTTTTTAATATGATAGAGAGATTAGGTCTAATTGATAGCTGGCGACTCAAAAACCCTACCGAAAAACAATTCTCACATTTCTCTGAGCCTAATCAAAGCTCAGGGAGGATAGATTATATTTGGATATCCCAAGAACTGAGTTCAAAAATCAAAAAAGTAGACATACAGCCACGGACTTTTTCGGACCATAGTCCGATATATTTGGAATTAACAGGGGAGACACCCTCATTTCGTTGGAGAATGAATGAGGGGTTGTTCAATGACCAAGAGATAATAGATAAAGCAAAAGATACATTCAAAGAATTTCTGGATTTTAACCATAAAAAAGGTATAAATATAAACACAGTGTGGGAAGCTGGGAAAGCTTTCATGAGGGGTTTCCTAATCCAACAAAATAGCATAAAGAAGAAGGAAAGAGAAAAGAAAAAGGAAGAACTATTAAAACAACTCGCTGAGAGCGAAAAACAACTGAATAAAAAGCCAGGAGATACTAAAGTAAAACAAGAAATAAAGATGTTGCAAACCCAATTTTCTATCTTAATTAATCAAGAAGTAGAATGGAAATTAAAATGGTTAAGACAAAGGAACTTTGAATACGCAAATAAATGCGGGAAACTATTATCCTGGCAACTTAAGAAAAGACAAAAGCAAAACCACATACATGGAATTCGGAAGGAAGATAAGGTGACAGGAAACCCAAAAGAGATTAGGAAAGCTTTTCAAAAATTTTATGAAGACTTATATCGGAAAGGGAAAGAAGAGGAGGAAGAGATTGAAGTATATCTAGAAGGATGTAAACTTGGTAAAATATCAGAAGAACAGGTCAGTATGTTAAATGCCCAAATAACAGCGGCTGAAGTGCAGGCAGGAATCAGTAGAATGAAAATAGGAAAGGCTCCTGGCCCAGACGGGTTTACAGCAAAATATTACAAAGAATTGAAAGACGAAATAACACCAATATTGACATTAATGATGAATGAGATTCTGGACGGAGGACAGATACCTAGATCCTGGGAGGAAGCACATATAACCTTAATACCAAAGGAAAACTCAGATTTACTAGATGTAAAGAGCTACAGACCTATTTCATTGTTAAATCTAGACTATAAGCTATTTGCGGATATTGTCGGGAACAGATTGAAAAAGGTTTTGTCAGAAATAATACACAAAGAACAATCAGGTTTCCTACCAGGCCGTTACATGAAAAACAACGTAAGGAACGTAATCGATATTATCGAATATTTGGAGGTGAAATTTGATAAAAAAGCGGCTCTGGTATTTGTCGACGCCGAAAAGGCGTTCGACAACGTATCCTGGAAATTCATGAAGAAATTAATGGAGAGAAGAGGAATGGGATGTAAATTTAGAGGGGCCGTCGAAGCAATTTACTCAAAGCAAAGGGCTAAATTAATTATAAATAACACATTATCGGAGGAGATAGATATATCCAAAGGTACGAGGCAAGGGTGCCCCTTATCACCCTTGCTATTCATATTAGTATTAGAGGTCCTGATGGACAAGATAAGAGAAAATAAAGATATAAAGGGGATAAGAGTCGGAAATAAAGAATATAAACAACGGGCCTTTGCCGACGACCTTGTGATAACGATAGAAGAACCCAGATCTAGCATGGAAGAGTTGTTAAGAGAATTGGGAAAATTTGGAAATTTAGCCGGCTTTAAGTTAAATAAGAAAAAGACAAAAATGATTACAAAGAACTTGACGAAGAGTGAAAGGACTGAGTTGCAAGAAAAATTTGGTATTGATTCGGTTAAAAAGATAAAATATTTGGGAATCTGGCTATCCAACAAAAATATTAATCTGTTCAACGACAATTATAATAAGACATGGAACGAAATTAAAAAGGACTTGGCAATCTGGAAGAATCTACAGCTGTCGTTATGGGGCAGGATTGCCACCGTGAAAATGAACATTTTGCCAAGGTTCCTGTTCTTATTTCAGATGGTACCGGTTATAAAAGGTACCGGGCAATTTTCAGAATGGAGAAAGGAGATTTCGAAATATATATGGCAGGGGAAACCGCCTAGAATAAGACATAAACTCCTAATTGACAAAAAAGAACGAGGCGGTTTCGCATTACCAGATCTCCAAATGTATTATGAGGCATCCTGTATTACATGGTTGAAAGAATGGGTGACACTTAAAGATACTGACCTCCTGGACCTCGAGGGGTTTAACAACGTGTTTGGTTGGCACAGTTACCTCTGGTATGAGAAAAAAATGGGACATAAAGGGTTTATAACCCATGTAATTAGGAAACCACTATATGAGGTTTGGGTTAGAAACAAACATCTCCTAGAAAGGAAAACTCCAAGGTGGCTGTCGCCAACAGAGGTCCTAAGTATAAAAAAGACAAACATGGAGGCAAATTGGTTACGGTATGATGATATCCTCATAGACTCGAAAGAAGGCTGGAAAATTAAGCCATACGAACAACTAAAAGAAATAGGAATAGGATGGCTGCAGTATCATCAAATTAATGCCCTGTTCATGAAAGATAGGAAGAACCACGGATTTGAAAACAAAAAATCTAAATTCCAATCAGAATTAGTGGAAGGTAACGAGAAACTACTGTCCAAAATGTACGATCTTTTACTTGAATGGCACACGAAAGACGAGGCGACAAAAGAATGTATGATTAAGTGGGCAGTGGACCTAGGCCATAATATAAATATAGATCAATGGCAAAAGTTGTGGAACCACCAGATCAAGTTCACTGCCTGTATAATATTGAAGGAAAACATCATGAAAATGATGTACAGGTGGCATCTCACGCCCGTCAAACTGGCTAAAATATATAAAACAAATAATAAGAAATGTTGGAAATGTAATATAAAAGATGGGGATTTCTACCATCTTTGGTGGACGTGCAACAAGGTAAAGATCTATTGGGAATTAATCTACAATGAATTAAAAAGACTATTGTGTTACACTTTCCCAAAGAAACCTGAAGAAATGCTGTTGGGTATACTGGGGAGGGAGATTAAGAAGGAAGACCAAAACCTCTTCATGTACGCTACTACGGCAGCGAGAATCGTCTTAGCTCAAAAGTGGAAGACACCAGAGGTCCCAAGTGTAGACGAGTGGAGAGAGAAAATGACAGAATATTTAGAGTTGGCAAAAATGACAGGAAGTCTAAGAGACCAAAAAGAACAAAGGTACCGAAAAGAATGGAATAAGTTTAGGAAATATTTGAAGGATTATGTCAAATGATCAAAAACACTAGTAGAATTACATTTAAAATACAACAAAGAATTATAAAGCCATTGTCCACAAAAAATATAAGTAAAACTATGTGTTAAACACAGATGAGAATAAATGGAAAGAACATATATATATATGTATATATATATATAAAGGGAAATGGACAGGCAAGAAAGAGTATGGCACCGAAAACGGTGAAATTATAAATAAAACCAAGAAAGAAAACAGGAGGAAGTCCAGTTCGAAAGAACAAGTGGAGAAGATGAACGCTATAAGAGAAGTAAAGATAAATATGACACAACCAAAGTTTGATTGTACAAATGTAAGTTTATTGGAGAGGTACACAGATTTGTATGTTTGTTTTTATTTCTGTATATATATTAATTTTATTGCTGTATGTACCTAACTTAGAAATGTTTAAATAAAATAAAAAATGATGGTTAAAAAAAAACAGAAGTAATTTCATTCATAGCCCCGTATACACTGCTAGCAATTTATTTGCATCCCTGGGGTCGTAGAACTAAAGAGATGTCCCGTCACTAAAGCATGGAGCTTAGCATGTTACCAAAAAGAGAGAGAAAAAGATGTCAGCCTCTAGGACTACTATGAATTTTGCAAGTTCGGGTTTCAAACTGAATGTGTGGTTTCACAGAAAGCAATTTGCCTGTGTATTTTGTTATTCTACTTTGCTGATTCCACGCTTGATTCATCAAACCTTTATTTCTTGGTCTATTGCTTAAAAAAAAAAAAAGTCCTGAAGCCTCTTCTGCTTCTGAAATGAAAAGAGATGCACCTGCGCCTCTGTTTTCCACTGCAGATTACTACTTTCTATTTGAAGATTTCCCTGTAAGATCTTGCAAAAATCCCAGTCACTGCTAACTTGGCATTGTTCTAATTAGAAAACCAAGTGTGAGGTTTTTTTTTTATCTCTAATAAACAGTGCATCAGAATGCAAACCACCCCCAGTTTGTCTCCCATAGGCCAACTCCCATTCTTAGGTGGTAGAAGGCCTTCTTTCTTCAGTTCCAGGATTCTTCTCCTCAATAGCTAATCAAAGATAATATTCTTTGAAACAGGCAAGACTGCAGGGAGCTATGTTGGCCCATGAGAAAAGGGAAATCTGAACATTCTGCCATTTAATGGTGGGAGTTGGCCTGTGTGAGAACTCATCGTTTCTTTACTGGGTTCACCATCTAAAGCAGGCATCCCCAAACTTCGGCCCTCCAGATGTTTTGGACTACAATTCCCATCATCCCTGACCACTGGTCCTCTTAGCTAGGGATCATGGGAGTTGTAGGCCAAAACATCAGGAGGGCTGCAGTTTGGGGATGTCTGATCTAAAATTTATCTCGAGCTGTGTTGAAATGACTTGCACATTTTTGCTTACTTCTGGTCTCTGCCTTAAGGGAACCCACGTGCTAGACAAGGGCTGGGGAACCTGTAGCCCTGCTGATGTTGCTGGATTATAATTCCCACCCTCACTGCCTGCAGCTAATGGGAGATGGAGACCAACATCATTTGCAGAGGTTCTTCATAGAGAGGCATAGTGTGGGGGGTGCCGAGGGTGCCGTGGTCCTGGGTGCAGTTTTGAGAGGGGGTGAAACAGGCATCTCCACAGCATGCTCTTCCATCAGAGCCTGGCTCCGCACCAGAAAGAGCTATGCCAGAAGGACCTGACCCAGGGTAGCAGAGCAAGTGAGTGGGTGGCAGAGCTGCCGCCCACTCTCCTCGGCCATGGCACACCTTGCACCCAGCTGCAGCAGCTTTTCTGACCCAGCAGCGGAGAGCATCCCACCTCAGCTGCGGCAAGGCGCATCTGGCCACAGCAGCTCCACCTCCACTGCCAGTAGCAGAGAGCAGAGGAGAGTGAGTAGCAAAGCAGCCGCCCGCTCTCCTAGGCCTGGCCCTAGCAGCTCCCCTGCTGGTGGAGAGCAGGAGGAGAGTGGGAAAGCAGCTTCCCCCCCCCCCTCTACTACCTTGAACTGTGGTGCATGGGAGTGCGCCCCCGGTGCCCTGCTGGTGGGATCATCCTGTGATTCTCCAAGACAATGTTTGGCCTCGGTATGGAATCATCATGGTTCACAGATCAAGAAACTACGGGGGTGGGGGTGGGGAAATGTTGCAGCCCTGCATACACAAGCTTGGCTGGTACCTGCAGTGTTTTTGTGTCTGTAATGAGCGATCCTTCAAATGGATCTTTGATTATTCCTGTAGCTCTCTGTGTGTGATGATTTGTGATATCAGGGCAGACAGACCAGAAATCATTTTAAATATTTTTGTTACAGTGCCATTCAAATCAACCGTGGGGCTGGGGGGGGGGGAGAAGTAACATGCTCTGCTGGCTACTCACTATCCCAATCAGAAGAGAGCACTTTAGGAGGTCCCCTTGTATTTGCACCAGCTGTGTGTGCCTTAATTTAAAAGTAATTTCAAATGCTTAATTCGGTCGCTTCATTTTGAAAAGAGGACTTTTAATAATGAAACACACGCACACCTGCTACAATGTAAATACATCCCCTTGGTCTGAAGATTTTTTAAATATATATATATATAATTAAATAGTCCTTTTTATTAAATCTGAAATGTCCAAATCACCAAATCATAGTCAGTTGCACGGAAAAGTAGTTTTGCAGGATTGCTTTCCTGCAATCTTATCTCACAGCTGCAGAATGTCCGTTGATAATGCTGCCTTCATGTTAGACAAGCAATCAAATAATTTGATTGTTCTGTGCTTCAGAGCTATGCTTTAAAAATTAAGACTGCTTTGTGTCTTGTGGTGTGACAAAGTCCTTCATTTTATTTGTTGGCAAGTTTTGAAAGCTCTGGCTTTTGCAATATTCCCTTCCTCCTCCCGCCCCATCTTCACACAACCAATTGATTCAATGTGTTTCCTATATTGAATTATTCACACCTTTATCCTACTGTGAACTCCTTTCGATGTTCTTCAAGCAGGCCAGCTGATAGTATCATTTCTGTCTGGAAAGAAAGGGAAAAATATGGGTGAATTCGACCCATCTAGTAGAACAAACATGCAGAATCCTATTAGAATATGCCTTTAGTGGCTGTGTTTCTACTATGCCACCTGCAGGCACATTTAGAAGAACCAGTAACCACAGAATAATTAAAGGGATTTCACACCTCATGCTGAGATCTTTTAGAAGAGATCTTTAAGAGCTAAAGATTGGAAGAGTGTAATGTTGGCTACTTCAACGGTTCTACTGTTCCTTTTAAATGGCTGCTGATAACTGCTCAGTGACCCTTAATAGTGTAATGGTTGTTTATACCGGTTCCCCTTAAATCAGGATGAGAATTGTAGGATGTGGTTTTCTAAACCTCTCTGTTGGTCCTTTGGGTTCCCTCCCTCCTCATTCCTGATCCACATCCTGATTAGAATGTGCTATTGAACAGTGATGGTGTTTCTTGTTTGCCTGCATAGAGATGTGTGGGGTAAAGGTAAGAGTCACATCATTACTCCAACCAGTTTTGCCTCTGGCCCTGCCCACCATGGACCTGTAGTCTCCAGAAGGTTCACCATCTGGAATGCAGCCCTCAACCTGATCCCTGCCCTTGCTTTAAAGGATCACTGGTAGGTAAATCATAGAATCATAGGTTTGTAGAGTTCGAAAGGACCCCAAGGGTCATGTACTCCAGCTCCTTGCAATGCAGGAATATCAAATAAAGCATCCATGACAGATGGTCATCCAACCTCTGCTTCAAATCTCCAAATGAAGGAGAGCACACCACCTCCTGAGGTATTCTGCACCTAGTAACATACAGTGACATCCCTTAAAATCATACTATTTTACAATATTGAGAACCGTAGAGCAAAGCACCTGCTCATGTGTAACTAAAGGAAGTTGCCTTGGGTTGGCAACATTCACTATGCTCGGCCAGTAACCAGAACAAAAGCCCCACTGGCTCCATGGATGGGGCAATAATTATATTAATGTGCAGGTGAGCTCACCAAAGAAGGAAGGGGGGTTGAATTATTTAGGTAGGCTTAAGTTTTGTGAAGAGACACAGCATGTGCATTTTTAAAAAAGAACACAGTATGGTCCTAGGGATGTGTGAAAAAACATGCTTGTTCCATGCTGTGTGTTTTGGCATGAAGGAAGCCTTATGGAAAAGAATACGGAAAGCAACAAGGTAGACTGTGAAACTTGCAAGTTACTTTTATGTGTGTCTTCTGATGGCAAGGTAAGAGGAGCCAGGAAACATTGTACATACAATATTGGCTTGATAGGAGTTCACAATGTTATTTTCCTAATCTTTTAAAGGACACCAGAGTTCATCTAAAAAGCTAAGGCAGGGGCAAAAACGTCACACACACCAACTCAATTTCCAGACCTTGTACCAAAGACATAGGATGGGGCAGCTGAGGCCTTCCAGACCTTGCTGGACTACAATTCCCATCTTATCTCACCATTGCCCATCCTGGCTGGGGCTGATGGGAGTGAAAGCCACAGGTTCCCTGCCAGTGGCATAGACCAGGGGCCCCAAACTAAGGCCCAGGGGCCGGATGCGGCCCAATCACCTTCTAAATCCAGCCCGCAGATGGTCCAGGAATCAGCATGTTTTTACATGAGTAGAATGTGTCCTTTTATTTAAAATGCATCTCTGGGTTATTTGTGGGGCATAGGAATTTGTTCATTCCACCCCCCCCAAAAAAAATATATAGTCCAGCCCACCACATGGTCTGAGGGATGGTGGACCAGCCCATGGCTGAAAAAGGTTGCTGACCCCTGATCTAGATTCAGGGAGGTAGCCGTGTTGGTCTGACACAGTCGAAATAAATTTTAAAAGTTTAAAAAATTCCTTCCAGTAGCACCTTAGAGACCAACTAAGTTTGTTCTGGGTATAAGCTTTTGTGTGTATGCACACTTCTTCAGATACACTGAAACAGAAGTCACCAGACCCTTATATATAGTGGGAGGATGGGGTGGGGTTTTTCTCAGAAGGGTACGGTAGTAGGAGATGGGTAATTGACTCAATAGGTATGGTAAACCTGTGGATGACTGTTAATGACTGCAATTAGTCCTACTAAGGAATAGTATGCAGGTGACCAAAAATAGATTTACCATATGTAATGAGACAAGAATCCAATATCTTTATTCAGACCGTATTAAGTTATAATTCAGCAACTTCTCTTTCAAGTCTATTTCTGAAATTCTTTTGTAATAACGCAGCTGCTTTGAGACCCTGTATTGAATGCCCTGGGAGATTGAAGTGTTCTCCTACTAGCTTCTCTGTCTTTTGATTCCTGATGTCAGATTTATGTCCATAAGAATATTTATGTTTATGAGATAAGCCACAAATGCAGCAGGAAATAAAGGTTTGGGAATTAGCCTCTGTTGAGTTTTACTCAGAGTAGATCCATTGAAACGAATGGACCTAAATTAATCATGTCATTAAGTTCATGATTAACTACATTAAGTGCTCTGAGTATGAGTAAAGTTGGATGCAACCCTGTGTTTTCTTCATGTTCTTTTAGTGACCAGTTTCTTATGAGGATTAGGCTCAGACAGTATATTATCCCTGCTTTTCTTTCTTCAGATCAAGAGTCATTGTCTGCTGAAAATCCCAGCTACTATTTCCTGCAAAAAGGCATATTTGGAGGCAAATAGCAGCCAGACAGGGATCAGGTTTTAGCAGGAAACTGGTATGTGCCCTCAATCCAAATCAGGCCCCCACAATTGGTTTGTCTTCAAAATGAACATGGCCACTTAAAAAAAAAAGCACGAAATATAATTTGGCTCTCAGTCGGTGCAGTAAGTTCTCCTCAACCTCACACTTCAGTAGTCCTTGAGTTAGGGAACAGGATATTAAATTATTTCTGGTGGCAGCCAAGAACAAATGTATGTTTGAAGAAGCAAATAGTATACAATTATGTCTCATTTTTTAAAACAATCTGCACACGTTTCCAAAGAAATGCTATGAATACTTCTTTTATTTTATTTTTGCTTTCTGTCAATATTTGTTTCTGATGTCCCAGCATTGTGTATTGACAAATTAGCTGATTGCAACCATTGTTGTTGGTGTCAAATTAGCTGATTTGCTGGTGTTATATAGTAATGCTAGTTTGCAAGCAAACAGGAGTGATTTTCACCTCACTTTCCAATTTACACTTTCTGTGGTCGCCTTTACAAACTGCTTTCCCAGCTGTATTCATGTTTGTTTTAGAAAACAGATTTGGTATTAATTTACAAATCATGAAGGAAAGTTACCAACGAGAACTATTAATTTGCTGGCACATCTGCCGTGAAGGTGTTTCCGCAAGCCTTGTCTTAAGTATTCTCCAGCCTCTTCCATTTTGGGGATCAATGCTAATTTCCAGTGCTTACTAGCAATCATAGATGACTAGCAGTTAAAAAACCATCAGCCCTGTCACGTTTCTCAGTGAACAGAATCCCTTTCCAGATGGCCCATCATTTGGATAATGGACAGCCTGAGGGGATAAAAATGTCACCTGTTGAAGTGAGTCGCTAGTATTAATATAAACCACCATTCATGAAGTGGAGAGGAACCTGAAACAGCACTATGGATTTATAGTGCAGTCATTAGCCTTTATTTGTTTGTTTATTTATGTACGGGCAGCACTTTCTGCTCCCCAGTTTATATAGAAGGAAATACTATGCTGTATTATTCCTATATCTTTTTGGCAACATATGCTGCTTCTCCATCGATCAGGCTAATGATAGGTTATCCAATGTGTATATTATGTAAAATGTGACGGCTAAAATGTTTAGAGATGCCACTATACAAATCAGCAAATGTGTGTGTTACATATAATATGAAATTCAGAATAGTTCATGAGCAGAGCTGCAAAAAAAAGAGAGAGAAAAGAATGCAAACACACTCTGATGTAAAAATGCTTTATGGCCTAATCAAGGCACATAGATGTGGCAGGAATTGGATGAAACCCTTCCCAGATCTCTGGTACTACGACTAAAAATAACTCATGAAAACCACTTCTGTTATTGTGTGAAACCAAACATAGGGTGATTCTACTCCAGCACTTTTTCTCTGGAATTTCCACTTTCTCTTTCTCATTTCACAGAACTTCCAGATGGCATTGTTTTCCCATTGTTGACTTCCAGGTATACTGAGCCAGGCCATTGGTCCAACTAAATACATGTTGTTCACGCCATCTGGAAGCATCTCTCCACGTTTTCAGACAGGAATCTTTTGGCAAATTTACTTAAAAATAGCTCAAAACAACTGTCCGAATTTTCACTTTTTGAAATATGGCAACCCTACTCTGGAGTGACAAAACACTATTAAGAAATTTCTAAGTGTTTCCTTTTTGAAGGCTCAGTTGAGCAGGTATTTATTACCATTGATACCTGAGAGACTACTTTTCCAACTATGATCAAAAGGCTCAATGGCAGTTCATCTGCTTTGAATGCAGAAGGCCCATGTCAGTCCCTGGCATATCCAGATAGGACTAGAAAAGACTCACTACCTTAGGGAGTCACAACTAGTCAATTGAGACAGTACTGAGCTAGGTAGGGCAATGGCTTGACTGATGATGATGATGATGATGATGATGATGATATTCCACCCATCTGACTGGGTTTCCCCAGTCGCTCTGGGCGGCTCCTACGTTTGTATGATAATTATTGACTTGCTTTAGGATTTACACCCTACCTTTCCTAAAGAATAGTTTAGGGCATCACACATCCATGCTATCAAAGCAAGAAACATTTAAAAATTCCAGTTACCAAATAGAAGCAGCATAAAACAGAAGGATAAAATGTAATCTGTAACAGCATAGATCTGTAAAAGTAGCATCAGAAAACAAAGCAATAATTGTGACCTATACTTCAGCACAGAAGCATAAAACCATCTCAGCTAGCTATTGAAAATGTTGTTACAGTCCAAAAGGTCTTCTACAACGAACGATATTTGCCCTCAGCCAGAATGTCATATTGGAGGGAGTTCTACAGAACTGGTACGGCTATAGAGGAGGACCTTTTCCTGGTCACCTCTACTGAAACTAGAACACTAAAGCAATGGTTCTAAGCAGTTTCCTGGAAGTAATTGCCACGGAACCCACCTCCAACTGAATGTTGCCATGTTTGAGATGTAGGGTGGATCAGGCCAAGCCAAGAAATATTGCTGTCTGAAGTGAAGGGCAAGATGTCATTTCTCCAATTTCCTGTACAGGAGCCAGTTGGGCAGCTAATGGAATTGTAGAGCATCCAGCACTATATCTGAAGGTGCCAGGTTAGCTTCGAGGGCAAAAGGGCAGATTAGGTGTGGCACACACAGCTCTGTCATTCAACACTTCTCCACCACTTTCAGCCCCGACCATCTGCTACCTGAGCCAGCTGGAATCATTGTGTCTAATAGCAGGGCTGGCCCTGACAAGATGCATTAAAAATATAGTAATGTAATATTTGAGTCTTTCTGTATGCTATCTGAAGATAAAGATTTCTCTGAAAGGCACTAGATCATATACATCAAGCACATAATACTGTTGAATTTTACGGACGGCCATATCTACAACAAAGGTGCTAAGTGCCCCAAATGATATTCAAGAGATTTTCCAGAAAAGACTTTGAACTATTTATAATAGATCCATTTTAATGCTATAAATAGTTCAGTGCTTCTCACAGTTTTGAGCAGATATCCATAAAACAGCACATTTTATCTCATCTTTGGAGCTATATTTATTCATCTCTGTGCTCTGGGAACACCACCTTTTTCTTCTTCACTATTTTCAGCTCAGCTTAATGCTTCTGTAGTCTTTCCCATCTCATTTCTCTCCTCCTCTTGGGCTGACCCTCTTGAGAAATGCAGAAACTTCTTTATCCCCACATAATGAGTTACTTAGGTTTCTTTCCCTTTCTTTCTATCCTCATGGCCACCTCCGTCACTCTTTTGTGTTTCTCGTTATCCATTTGTTTTTGTGATGTATTTTTTAATTATTGAGTGGTGATGTTATTTTCATTTCCTTGTGTGACACTCACTTTTTCTCCTCGTTTGTCAATGAATTCCCAAGCGTCTGCCCTTGCGTGTAGAAGATATATGTGCTGTATACTGTTCCTTTCAGGTAATGTGTAGAATGGTCCTCAAAATATTTTCAGGACTGTGGGCATGCTTCCCAAGCCCATTTTGCACACAAATTCAGAAACAAAGGAAGTTTCACTCCATCCTTCTATTGCTTGTGACACTTTGGGGTTAGCCTAATGGGGTGGGGGATACTTTAAGGACAACAAGCCAAGGAATGTTTGTATCAGCCATGCTCTCCAAGGCCTGCTCCACATGCTACAGGTTAAATTTTAGAGCCCTGCCTTTTGTATACCCTAAAACAGTATGGGAATAGGGATGCGGGCTAAAAGAGAGTTGTTAGAGGTGTCACCTCTTAGCCCATGTCTCTATGCACATGCAAGAGGGATGAAAAGGATTTGTCAGCAAATCACCTGGAGGTCTGGGCTCTTGACATGTTGGAAATACATTAATTATTTTTTATAGAGGATGCTCCTGTTGTGAATGTGATGTTGTATTGGATAATCTGGAGTATAGTTAATATGTTTGAAACTTAACAAATCGTAAGAATTTTATGAAATCAGTAAATTTCATAAAGCTACACAACTATGACTCCTCAGTAAATACAAATCTTTCTATGCAGTGACGAATGAAATTATTCGGCATGCATGAAGATGTGTAATAAAAGCTTTCACTTGGCATTCTTTTGAGTTAGCTTCTGAACAAAATTCCAGGTTTGCATACGCCTTGTCTAAGGATCCTCATGATCTGAATTCTTTTCTAATGCTTTAGAGTTTATATCCCTTTCCTGCAAACACTGATTTTGTACAAGGTTTTGTGCAACTGGAAATTTCAAGGGCCTGCTCACTTGTAACCATGTGTGCATGTTGTTAAAAGAGAGAAATACATCTGCATATATATATATATATATATATATATATATATATATATGAGTGATAATTAACTTAATAGCTTTATTGTAAGATACAGGCAGAACTGTGTGTATTTCCTTATTCTATGCAAGGTAGAAAAACAAAACATGTTTCCTAGAACTTTCTCTTTTCATATGGAATTTTTGCTAACCCTTATTATTCCATGGAGAGGTTTAAAAGAGTGTGTGGACAAGCTCAGATTAAATGAATAAATAAGGCTTCAAATGTTCAAGGGACAAGATTCAGTGTCCTGTGAAGAGCTTCGCTATGCCCATGACTATGCCCATTTGTTTTGTTTGGGCATGGAGTACACACAGCCCTGGGTACTGGTATATAAAAATGGTAAAGTTAACAGACGATAGGTTTTTTTTTTTTTTGCGCTATATGGAAGTCTGTTTTGCAGCCCAAAGCTTAAAGTAGTGGTGTGCCTTTTTGCTTATAGCAAAATCCTACAAATACTTTGTCAGGGGAGGCGAATGTCCAGTCTAAGGACTAATACTGGCACTCCCAAGAGGTCAAATTTGGCCCACAGAGTTATATAAACAATGACAGCACACACCTGTCAATCAGCTGATATAACTCTGATGCCAGCTGATGGGGCGGCATTTGACTTTGCATTGATTTAGTGTGCCAGTTCCCTGCCGGGGGCAGGTGCAGGCAGACAAAGCACAGTGTGGGGCTGTTTGAAAGTGCTTTTGCAGATAGCCCTGCCCTACTGTTTAAATCTGCAGTCTTGGGAGGTTCAAAGAGTACCACAAGGCTGTTTGAAAAAAGGGCTTTCACGCAGCTCTGCTCTTTGAACCTCTGGAAACTGTTTCAATGTAATTTGCTGAAATTTGATCCAATGTAATTTACAAGTAGTGGATTGTTCAGGCCACAGAGCACGAGACTCTTAATCTCAGGGTCATGGGTCCGAGCTCCAGGGGCGGAGGAAGGGGGATGTCATGGGTGCAGTTTTCCCCAGATGTCACCACTGAGGGGGGGGGGTGACAAAATGCCTGGTGACACTCACTGGGAGTGATGCAGTGGCTTGGGCGCCCACAGGCTCCGCAGTGCCCCAAACGGTCTGTCCACCGCCTCCCCCTCAGCTGTAGGGCGGCTGAGGGGCAGGAGGCAGGCAGACTCTTCAGAGGCCCTACAGAGAATCCTGCCCCGGCTCGCCCTGCCCCCACGAACAGCTGGCCCCACCCCTGGGCGCAGGGCATGCACGCTGCCCCAGGCACCCAATCGGCTTGCTCCGCTGCTGCCAAGCTCCACACTGGGCAAAAAAAGGATCCTTTCCAATGCTACAATTCTATGAGAAGATTCTGGAATGATAAAATGCAGGGTTCTTAGTAACTCTAGAAGTGTGGGCATTTAGTTGCAAGGCAACTTTGATACATCTTGCTTTTTGTTATGAAACTGCACAAACCCATTTTCATTACCGAACAAGGTAGCTCATACATCATGAAAGATTGTGAGAGATGAAACCAGTTCATGTGACATAAACTAGGAAGAAATGTGCTGCAAATGCCAGATGCTGTAAATAGTAAAATATTCATGTGTCGCACAGGCTTGTAATCAAAGCTATCTAAATTATAGGAAATAGTGTGCAGGTAGCAATCGTCTGTTGCTATTTTTAAGCAGGCAAAATTAGGTGAAACATCTTGAAAGCAGGAATATAAAGAGAGATTAGTCTGCAGTATTCCTACCTCCTTACAAAGACATACCTATGTTAACTGGATCCGCCAAGACTTGTCAAGAGATAGAGGCATGCATCCCTTAACTGTATGCCAACAGCTATGCTTACAAGCTTTAAATTAAAGCAGGGGAAAAACGAAGATGGAAATGTATTGACTTGGTATCACTGAGAAGGCAGGTGCCACTGGATCAATGCTAAACTCCTACTCTGACAGAGCTGTAATGGAGGGCTTTTCACAGAGCCATCACTTTGTTGCGTCCTAAGCAATGGTGTGGAACAGTTACTGGAAATGGGATGTGTATGTATGAACTCTACGATCTGTGACCTGACAAAATGAGAAAAATAGATGGACATGCCCTTGAGTAAAATAACAAATCTAACTGGACAGAGATTCATGGCGGAAACACCTCTGGAAATAATAGTTGCTATTTCTAAGTGTGTTTTAAAGAGTTGACTCAATTGTAATTCACGACAAAATTAATAGCTATCCAAGGCAATAATTTGGTTTAAGGAAAATACATGTTTGTGAGTGGTACGGTAAACTGCAATGCTGACAATCTTTACTCACCAGTTTACTTCCAGTAGGGAACCTTTAGGCAGCGTGAGACAGGTGGCGCAGGTTTGGGGTGCCATGAAAGGGTAGTAAATTGTTATTATTAATGTGTTTTTTACTGCCACTGATAGGGAGAGGTGCTTGTGGGGTTTTCTGCTTTAGATGCCAAAATAGCTTCAATAGTTCAATCCCCAATGGCATGTTCAGGCAGGGTGGGAGAGACTTCCTGTTTGAAACCCCATGGAGCAGTGCCAATCAGCTAGATGAATCATGAGGTGTGACTCAGTATAACAGAGCCCGTGTGGTGTGGTAGTCAGAGTGTCAACTAGACCTGGGAGAGCAGGATTCAAATCCCCACTCAGTCACGAAGCTCTCAGTGAGTGACCTTGGGCCAGTCCCTGCCTCTTGGCCTCACCTACCTCGCAGAGTTGTTGGGGAATAAATGACAACCATGGATTCCACCTTGGAGAAAAAGGTGGGATATAAATGTGGTTGATAGGTAAGTAGGTAGATCTCATTCGCCAGCTTTGGTGGTCTGTGGTATCGTTGATGCAATTGCCTCTGCATAATTGTCCCTCTGCCCCCAGACATTATGTTTCTGCAGAAAAAAACACTTGGTATTATACCAATAAAATGGAAGTGCATCTTTGAATAATAGTTCTAATTTATTAATGTAATTGTCCTTAGAAGTATCGCCCTCCAAGCAAAGCAAGAGTTCAGAATGCCATTTATTTTTTAACATACTCTGAATGCAACACAGCAAACTGCTAGCAGAATGAATACTATAGTTGCCAATTTGAAAAAGAAAAGCCACTGAGCATGTTGCTATGATGCTTTTTATGTGCACAATATCAAATAAAGCCACAATTTTATTTAGGCACTTACAATTATGCACAATGACTATTTTTATCCAAAGTTGTTTTCATAATGAATCCCTATTCCCTTATTTTCAAATTGGCTTTAGCAGAACAGAGTGATTATAAAGCATATTAATCTTCATTTTTCACACTGAGATTCATTTCCTAAGGCTGGAAACAACAACAACTAAAACCATCAGCATCTAGGATACATGAATGTAATGTAGATTGAAAAGCAAGCACAAGGAATTAGTTAGCGGCTCTAGTGCCTTGTTGATTTCTCAGTAAATAGACTTAGATGGATGAATGGGATGGGGTGAGGGGAACCAAGCAGGTAAGCTAGATAGCCAGAGTGAAAATACCTTGCAAAACAATAAATAAATTATGCTTTCTTGAATTCCACTAGCACCCACCCACCCATATTTATTTGGGGAGGAAATGAATATAACCTGTCTACTGTCATTGTCATCCTAGGGTGAAAGTTCATATGGGAAATTTATGCTGGTCAAAGGGAATAATTTATATTGCCATTTAGAGACAGACCAGTAGTTGAGACTAATTCCCTCTGCTGCCTACCATCCTGTCTACAAGGGGGAATTCAACTTGCAGGAACTGGCAGACCCCAGCCCAGAGAGACTTACTAAGCCTTTCCTCGTTTACCCAGTTATTTCAGAACTGAAAACAACCTGGTCAATAATAGGAAAAAGGCACTCTGTGTGTGTAGGCAGAACTTTATAATAGTTCAAACATGAAACAGCACTGCTGAATTTCCCCACTACATCGTGCTTCTCCGCTCCAAGTTCTTTTCTTGGAAGACTCAAAGCAGAATCTCTAAGACTACCTGTGACGTAGGTTAGGCAGAGAGAGAGAGAGAGGGGGGGGGGATGGAGAGAGAGACTGGTTCAAGGTCAGCTGCTGAGTGCCATTGTTAAGTGCCGATGTGAACCTTGGTCTTTCTAGTCATAGTTCAGCATTGAAGCCACTGCATCTAAAACTACAGTTTGTATGACAGTGCCAAAGGCGAGGCTAGCTGTGTTGTCCAAGGGCCCATGAAAATGTGAAGGCAACCTTGCACATTGCCATCTAAAGACCATTAAATGTAGACTCTAAAATCACCCAACTGCACCATTCAATTTCCATCCCATTAAGTTGTTAAGTTTAATTAAGTCTAGAAAGGGATGTTCACTCATGCATTGCTTTGGATGAGCAGAATACAACTGCGGTTTGTAGAAGGCAACACTTGACGGATGGAATGGGAAAGTAAATACTCATGGTGGTTCATGGGTTTATCTTCTTCTGTGGAGGATATTGCCACACACCTGGAACATTTCACAACCCCAGTTGCTGCAGTATGTCTTGGGAGGTGCTGTGTCAGTTGTGTTGCAGCATCTTTATATCTCTTCCTTGACATCTTGTAAACTTTGAATTAATAGAGCACGTTACTAATTTCCATATGTGAACTGGTATATCTTCAGAAGGAACTATATAACAGTATGGCAATTGTCAGTAGGTGGTTTAGATATATCGCAAATTTAGCCTGTGTTGTTTCACATCCCTTAACTTTACTTAGAACAGCCAAGGGAGTCTTCAGTTTCATCCAAGTTGACATGGAATATGTAATTTGGATTGTGAAAAGTCTTAGCAGAGTTGCATTTCTTGCGATTTGACCCAGCTTTGCATTCAAAAACTTGTAAACCACTTCTGAATTTCCTGCCCTGTAGTATGATGAATAGTGTGCTACTTGGCGGTGATACATAATATATAACCATATTGCATAGTTTTAATCAAGAACCATTTTTCCTGTAGTAACAATAAAGGTATGTCAGTAATTTTGATCCAGGAAGTATTGAAATGGTTAATGTGCCTAGATAACCCTAAGTCACTATGATATGTTATCGGATTTTATGACTATTAAGTTTCCTATCAGGGAATTAGATGTGGAGGGATGGGACTCGCACTCGGAAGCATCTTGTTCTCCAATTTCGGAAAGATCCCAAAGGATGTTTTTGGGTAATTGCTTATTCACTCTCAGAGCTTTTTGCTTGTTATCAAATAAATAAATGAGCAAAAGTCAGAGAAGAAATTACTGAGACATGGGGAGATGCTAGTTTCTAAGTGGTTAGCACTTAGAAAATGGGTAGTGTGGCTGGCAAGGATTTTGTTTCTTGCACAGTATATAGAAAAATGGGCTTAAGTCTTTATATAAACTCAAGGCCAAGGCAGCTGCAAAGTTGGACAGTTCCTCTTTTCAAATATAGTGGTACCTTGGGTTACAGACGCTTCAGGTTACAGACGCTTCAGGTTACAGACTCCGCTAAACCAGAAATACTACCTCGGGATAAGAACTTTGCTTCAGGATGAGAACAGAAATTGTGTGATGACGGCACAGTGGCAGCAGGAGGCCCCATTAGCTAAAGTGGTACCTTAGGTTAAGAATAGTTTCAGGTTAAGAAAGGACCTCTGGAACAAATTAAGTTCTTAACCTGAGGTACCACTGTATAGCTTAGAAAATATACTGGATGTTTTCCCCAGTCATTAACACACTCTACACTGTACTTAAGAAACAAAACCTGGAAATGCAAACCGTGGGGTTGAGCAGAAGGTATGTGTAGCAATTTTGCCACTTGGGTGG
Organism: Zootoca vivipara; assembly: GCF_963506605.1. Taxonomy (NCBI): domain Eukaryota; kingdom Metazoa; phylum Chordata; class Lepidosauria; order Squamata; family Lacertidae; genus Zootoca; species Zootoca vivipara. The sequence goes on along the minus strand of NC_083277.1, from coordinate 80,250,139 downwards.
AGTGTATGTGTAAGAGTCTGTTTTCTCATTTTCCAAAGAAATTTCACAGGGGTGTTATATTGCCATGGAGTTTTGAGTGGGGATTACCCCACAATACTGAACTAAAGAGGTCTTGGAGATCATTTTTCTGAGATAAAAGCACAATGTTAGCTACTATATTGAGTAGCCACTCTTTCTGAGAAAGTCATCCGCTAAGGTTGTCCTGCCAACTTTGCAGGTACACTACATTTGTACAGTCTCTACCTCTTTCTATAGGATGTCATGAGTGCCGTGGAATTGTTATAGAGGGAGTTGGAGCAGGACTACCATGAAGAGCATCCTAGCAGGATAGGGGAGGGGAAATCAGGACGCCAAGTATCTGGTCCCAGGGAGAAGGCCAGTAGTCCAAGGAATGGAGAGCTAGATCCAGGGGATGGACCAAATTGACTGGCAGAGGAGTGCTCCACCCATTGAACACCCTAGTCAGGTAATTCCTGGTGTGAAGCTATCTTCTGTCAGTGAGGAGCCTCCTCCTTCTGGGAAAGTAACTGAGAATAAATTGGAGTGAGAGTAAACTGGATGCTGAGCTAGCATTGACACGGCCTGTCTCTCAAAGGACATGGAGACATCAGCACAGGTGCAGACCAAAGCTTGCAGACCAAAGCCACTTGAAGGAATGCCTATTTGCTTGTCCAGGTTGACTGGCACTAAATTTTATAAGTTTTGTGTGAGAGAGTGTGGGTTGACATCTTAGATTCACCCCTAGGTATGCACTTTGGGGGAAAAAATCTCTACCCAGCCTAGTACTTTGCCAATATGCAAACATAACCCTGTGTGGAGCTGATGTTTTTTTATGTAGCCACATAACAAGCTCCTTGAAATGAGGACTGCAGCAGTATATCCTATCTTGAAATTCCAAACTGTTATTGCCCACATTAAATCCAATCATGTAACAATCCTAAAACATTATTAGTGCCCAATGATGTGGAGTCAAGTGCTTATAGAAATGGCCTCTTAAGTAGAGTACAAAGAAAACAACACCCAGAGAGAGATTTCTGACAGAGGACAGCGTATTAAAATGCTATGAGATGATATCCCAGCTTAGGTTTAAAGAATTAATGAAGAACAAATGTTCCAACTGACATGTAAGCATGAAATTCTCTCTGTGGGTTGACCTTCATTCTTCTGCAGTTAGCTAATGAGGGTTTTCTTTGTTATCTATCTTGCTGGAGGACCTCTGGGCCTTGTATCATTATTGAATGAGCACAATGTCACCTCAGCTGGCAGAAATGTTTTGTCTTTTGTCAGGGAGCAAAGTTTCCTTATGCCAGCCAGTGAAAAGCATAATACAGCAACAGGCAATTGAGATCAGACATTTCAATTCAGCTAAGTTAGCCCCGTGGAGATGTTTAACCTGCTGCTGTTGTTTAGATCAGAATATTTACGCTTGCTTGTTATATGACTCTTGTAGCTACTTCTGGAGTTTGAAAAGGGCTGTTATAAATTAATGATCAGCCAAAGCAATTTATCTTGAGATCTGCTCACCACATTCCCTTTTAGCAGTTAATTATCATCAGCGGACTGAACTGTATATATTTGGAAAATGAATACTTGCAGAGCAGCTGCTTTTTATCTTATTCATAATGGCAAGTATATTGTATCTATCAGTGATACTTAGAGTTGGGAAAAACACATCTGCTCAGGGAGAAATCTAGAGACCTTGTAAAGTGCATTGTTAAACAGTTTGACATGCAAGGGCACACCCCAACATACTTTGATAGCAGACATGTAAGCTTTGCAGACATGTAAGAGATTTCTATGATTTTGTATTTCGTTTGTTTTCAAAATGGTACAGTACTTGCCTTCAGCTTTTGTAAAATTTGTTCTGGAAAGATAAATAAAATATTGGGGAAACACATTGGTCCCAAAAAACTTTGTTGAATACTTGCATGTATTAGTACACATATTGCTGGTTTCTCAGTTCTTGATGACAATCTCAAGCCCTTTCTCATGAGGCAAATACATTCATCCAAACTCTCTTGTACGGAGCAATGTGACACCAGCATGAAGCTCCCTCACACATAAGGGTTTCCTCCTTCCCTGAATTGCAAGGGGCAACATCTTCTTTACCATTTCCAAAGACTTCTCAAGCCTGAATCAGACATGACAGAGGTTAGGCCTCCAGAGGTTAGGTTAGGCCTCCTATGTGGCTGAAAAGCCTTTATGCTGGAATGCAGAAGAAGAAAGAAGAAGAAAGAAGAAAGAAGAAGAAGAAGGAAGAAGAAGAAGAAGGAAGAAGAAGAAGAAGAAGAAGAAGAAGAAGGAAGAAGAAGGAAGAAGAAGAAGAAGAAGAAGAAGAAGAAGAAGAAGAAGAAGAAGAAGAAGAAGAAGAAGAAGAAGAAGAGTAGTTTGGATTTGATATCCCGCTTTTTCACTACCCGAAGGAGTCTCAAAGCGGCTAACATTCTCCTTTCCCTTCCTCCCCCACAACAAACACTTTGTGAGGTGAGTGAGGCTGAGAGACATCAGAGAAATGTGACTAGCCCAAGGTCACCCAGCAGCTGCATGTGGAGGAGCGGAGATGCGAACCCGGTTCCACAGATTATGAGTCTACCACTCTTAACTACACACTACAAAGACTCCCAATATAGCAAGAGTTCCACAGATTTTCCCAAAGCTGTAAAGGTTTCCCCCAGTTGGGATGTCTCTTTGCAGAGTACACCTGAACAAATTTAACAACCAAGTTGATTCTTCCTTACTTTTATCCTTGGCAATAGAGCACAGTTCACGGTTCACAAAAATTGCTTCACTTCCGGATTTCGTCTGGATCATTTTGAGAGGCATAAGTTCTCTGTTAAATGACTAAATAGCAAGTGCCAAGTGGGCCATCTGTCACCGATCACCTGAGCTCTGCCATACCCCATCCCTTCACTTTATTTCTCTGCATCTGATTCCCATGTGTATGGTGACTGGAAACTGATTATCTGAGCTGGCTGCATTGGAGGTGATATGAGCATTTTACCTGTGGTGTCATCTGTGGGGGCATAGCTTGGGGGGGGGGGCTGCCAGGGTGATTGCTCTGAGTGCTGCTCACAATGTCCTCCCTGAGCTAGCCCTGTGCCGCTTTGCGAGGGAGCTGGTCAGATTACATGTAAACGTAAATGAAGACAAGGAGTGTCTGCACTTTGGGAGCAGGGCAATGTGGTATGACTTTTGTAGTAGTCTCTTGTTAATGATGTTATCTGATGAGTAAGATTCTTTACTTCTGGTTATTATGATACATATGCTCAGTGTGCATTTATTTCATAGTCCTTTAGCTTTTAAGAAATATAACAGAACAGCTGATGAAGCATGTCATTTATAATGCTTTCATTAATTATATGCAGATGCAGTTCAGAAGGGTCAATGGCCTATAATTGGATTTTGTTACTTATCACTACTTAATGGCAAGAAGGCCAGTAGAGATGATGCCGGTATCTGATAAAGTAAACAATGCCTATCTTTATATACAGTATTATTATATTTAGGGTAGGTATGGACAGATTTCCATTTTTCCATTCCATTAATATTTTGCTGTTTTCAATTTAAATTCACTTCAGTTTCAATAATGCAGATTGTTTTGAACTCTCCAGGTATAAAGTCACTAAATTATATATGGCAATTCACAGTTATTTGTGCAAACCTTGTACTGTAATTAGCATAGGTCTATATGTGCATATATTTTCACCTTTATGTATTCTGGCCTCTTGCTAAGTTGGCTTCCACTTGCTTTATCTAACTGACTTCTCCCCTCCTACTTCCCCTTTTTTGGCATCAACTCCCTTAAATAATTTTCTCCATTTCCAACCTGTTCTTCCTGCCTGCCTGGCCAGCCAATGTCTCTGTTTTATCTATAGTGTTAACCTGATCATTGCCAATCTAACTTATGCACTGAAAAGTTACTTTCTTTGCACATTCACATACACACATTTATTGGGTAATATACAATTGTGGGGTCCCACTTACACAAGCAGAACTTACCATTCCACACACCTTCCATGCCTCCATCTTTTGATTTCTATAGATCACTACAATGGTAGCTACCCATTTGGAGCATTGGGAAGACCATTCACCCCTTCTCGGGTGGGCAGTCTTCTCTGTGAACCGGCCTATTGCAGGCCAGATTGTCTTCCTGCTGCCAAAATTGGCCAATGGTGAGCTGAACAAAATAACACAACACGATAGCCAATAAAAATGGCACTAAACACTATTTATAGACTATTACAAATGATCAGAAATTACATCCAAAGTTTCTAAATCTTCTTCACCAGTCCTGGTAGAATAATTCAAAAGTTTGATATATACATAATCTGTCACCAGATATCGCTGGAACAGAGTTTCCAGATAATCAATCTGTTTTGTTCAACTCTTCATCAGCCAGACTTGTAAGAATTAATATGAGAAGGATGCAGTTCAATTTCTTAATAAGCCAATCTTCCATGTAAGTAAATATAAATGCTGTAGAAAATATGCTCTAGATCAGTGCTCATAAGATAATGTTGTCACTGACCACATGTAAGATTGGCTTGTTAAGAAATTGAACAGCATCCTTCTCATATTAATTCTTACAAGTCTGGCTGATGAAGAATTGATCAAGATTGGCTGATGAAGCATTGAACGAAACAGCTCTGCTTGAAAATGAAACAAGGGAAGTTTTATTCATAACTCTTAAGGTACTAAACTTTTTCTACCACTATTTTGATGTGCAAAGTTCTTGTTCATGTTGTTCCTCCCTACATAAAAAAGTCTCAAAGTCCTTGACATTCAGTTGCTAATATTCGTACCGTTGGTTGTAATCATGGCTCAGTTGCAGTACAGGAAAAAGTGACATGTGGTATAAAAGCAATAATTTGATCACTGTCTACCTACAAATAGTAATGTCCAGAAATATAATGTACATTGCAGACATCTTAGTGCATATTAATTTGAAAGCCCTACAGGGGACAGTCTCTTTATTCATACATAAGAGCAGATGCAGTAGCATATGGCTTATCTGCTCGTATCTATGGTAATTCAATGTAGATCAGATTTTAATAAGGTAACATTAGTTTGTGCTTTTAAAAAAACACCCTCTTTTAAAAGCGACAGAGCCTAACTTTCATTCTGGCAAAATAATGAAAGAAAAGGCCACTTCTGCATCTGTTAGCCATTGTTTCTACACAAAATTTATGATCATCTACTGTTGTGACAAGATCCTTACCTGCGTTACATGTTTTCCACTTCTTGTCTTTATGACAGATGTCATTTGGTACTCAGTAAATTGCCATATCTATTTTAAACTGCCTTGTTTTATCTAACAAGTCACAGGATTGTTGTCTTGCTCACATGAACCACTTGGCTTCTCTGTTGGATAAAGTCAGATTTGTCATCTTTTCCCAGCACTCTTATCTGTTGTATTTGTCCAGAATTATCACAGTTAACAACTCCATACTGCACCACACAATACAGTTGATGTTGAAGCAGTATCAGCTTCATATCCTCTTCTGATTAATATCAGCATCTGCTCCTCCCATCTTGGTTCCAAATGGTTCAGATAAAATAAATCATCCCGCATGAGAAAAATAAGTATTATTTCCATGTTCATTCTGAAGTTTGGGTCTCATCATGCTCCTGCAGAGATCACCAGCAGCACAATTGGACCCTAGCATCCGTTCCCTCCTTGTGAGTTCATTCCTTCCTTCCCCCAAAATGTACCTGGCCGTGGAAGTGGCAGCAGGAGGGGCAAAACTCATTATGAGGATTGCTGGCACCAGGACCTTCATTATGCTTGGGAATGCTGTCAAAACAGTGTTCCAGGCACCTGGTGCCCTGGAAATGTGCTGCTTCTGGGTGGAAAGTTGCTGACTGCAACTCCTATTCTAGGGTGAGGTGGCTGATGAGCCCAGCATGAGCTGGAACTGAGGTTCAGAGTGGATTGGACTCAGCTCATAACAGACTCAGAAGTTTTGAATTGGAGGAATTGATTTCTGAACCATTTATTTACTACTAACAATTGTTGGATGTTAAGGGTATGCTTGGAAGCTCAGTCAAGTGGCTAAGCGCATCACAGAAAACAGCTGTTTAGCAGGGTTGTCCTTACTAGGCCAACACCAATTTACACCACTATACAGATGTTACAAGTAGTCTTCTCTCTCTGAGACAAGTCCACCATCAAGTCCTAAGTTCAGTTTCTTGCAGAGTCCTGCAACTCTTCACAAAGTCTTCAGCCTTGACCACAGTTCCAATTTTTATTCTTCAAACTGATCCATACTGTTTCAAGCAATTACTCCTCCTATTGGACAACACTGAATGCTGTAACCCAGACACCCCCAAACTTCGGCCCTCCAGATGTTTTGGACTACAATTCCCATCTTCCCCAACTATTGGTCCCGTTAGCTAGGGATCATGTGAGTTGTAGGCCAAAACATCTGGAGGGCTGCAGTTTGGGGGTGCCTGCTGTAACCTGAGGCCCTTATCTACCCAGATTTACATGCCAATTCTGCCCAGCAACACTGATACGACAGTCACAAGATGCCTGCAGTTGCACTGTGGCAAATGAGTCATCTCTGCTGCCTCATGGAGAATTAACCCTTTAAAAAACTTTCCTTAACAATAACAAGGACACTGAATGTGTACAGAAGATGCCACAACACACCAGTATTTGCATTCTGATACGCTCAGGTGTAAAGTCAACAAGATATGTGGAGTACAATTCCTTCCTTTAAATTTGTCAGCATAAATGTTGAAGGCTTTAAAGCAATCCATACTTACTTAGCAGTAAGTCACATTGATCTTAATGGGTATTAGTCCTGTATAGGAATATAAGGGATGGCACTGTCCAGCGAGCAAGATATTGTGGAGAAATTGTACCTCCTCCAGTTGTAAGTTACCCATCCCTTCTGGTCCCAATGGTTGGCAAAGAATAATAATAAAACAACTGGAGGCTTATTGGCTGGAGTTGCATGGAGCAGGATCCCAGCATTCCATTACTCTACTAGCTGTATCCAATGACAGCACTGATGACATATAATCTTTGTTGCCCATTTTAGGATATGGTTGTATAAATTAAAATGCATAGGGTTAATACTTTATGGAGTGTTTATAAAAATAACTGCTGGCATTAGGGGTCAAGCATCTAGGTTATGGTTTCCAGATCAAGTTTCTCTATGTGAAAGATCCACAAAGAACAAGCTCTCCTCATTGAGTGAGCAGTGGGCACCAGACTCAACTCGGTGCAATATTCTGGGGTGCAGAGGAGATGCTACTGAAAGCACAGGTGCATTCTGCTGCTATTGCTTTGTAGCATTCTGCTGCTATTGCTTAATAGAAGTGTTTAACTCATTGCTATGTAAAGTTCTTTCCAATGTCTTGCCTGTAAAAGAGCATTATACAAAACAAATATCTATTCTATTGGCTAATCTAGCCTATCATCTCCTGTGCTCTGTAATGATACACATGTTCTGAATAATATTTTCTTAGCAACACAAGATTCTACCATTAGAATCTCATTGCCAGTTACAGCAAGAGGAGGAAGAGCAATTTCATGTGGGGAAATGTTCAAAATACTAAATATGCATACGGGCAACCAATTACAAAGTGGTGCAC